>NC_043974.1:45441264-45769927 GCF_902148855.1 Sphaeramia orbicularis
TTAATAAAGTTGTATTTTGGAAAAACAAAACAAAAAACACACAAAAAACAAATAAAATAACAGCACAATCTACTTTCTGTTGGCAGAAACATTCAAATATTATTTAAAATAAACATGTCGCATTATGTGTGGACACACCAGGAAACCCAGTCATTTTTTAATTTAGTACGAGATAGACGGGTAACGAGCATTCTACATTCAAAACAACAGATATTTATGTTCATCACCATGTTTATGGAATGACTTCTAGTGTCATTTCGCGATAATAAATGAACAACTCATCGTATTTGTGATTTAATGAAAAAAAAAAAAACGATATTACACACTTCTGTTTTTTCAACATTTAGTAAATATCGGTAAAGTTTTGCGCAGATGTCCAACGGAAAAGTGACTAATGATAATTAAACAATAATTACTCTCATGTCTTGTATTCTTTAGGAAGTTATGATTTGAAATACACTATTTATTTATTTATTTATTTTTAGATTTTCCAGACATTAAGTGTATTTGTACAAAGTATCGGGTCAGAAAGGAAATCTTTGGTATTGAACATCACTATCTAACACTTATAAATCTAAGTTTGTTTAGAACTGAATAATTTGCAGTGTAGTAACACCATCATATATTTAAAACATGAGCTAATAACCAGTACTTTGTCCTTTGTTTTCTGATTCATCTTATTAAAATATGTAACATTTAACACATTAATGAGCAGGTATTTTGTAAGAAATCGTAGAGCAGTGTAATGTTTGTTCATGTTTTCTAAACCCCTGTTTGAAACCATGATGCTGAGCTGTACGCCGTTCCCTCAGGTGAATTCTGAAAGTGATCGAACTGTCACGGACCTGATGATTTGACAGTGGGACCGGTCCAAACCCCTGGGGGATCCCCCAGACACGAGACCGAGTGAACATCCCGACAAAACAACAGATATTTATGTTCTTCGCCATGTTTATGGAATGACTTCTACTGACATCTCGCAATAATAAATGAACAAATCATTGTAGTTGTGATTTAATGAAAAAAAAACGACATTACGCACTTCTGTTTTTTCAACATTTAGTAAATATCGGTGAAGTTTTGCGCAGATGTCCAATGGAAAAGCAACTAATGATAATTAAACAATAATCACTCTTGTGTCTTGTATTCTTTATGAAGTTCCGATGTGAAATACATCACTTATTTATTGGTTTATTTTTAGATGTTTCACACATTAAGTGTATTTGTACAAATTCTCGGATAGGTATCGCCGATACCAGGCAGAATTTTACTCTGTATCTGATCGGAAAGTAAATCTGTGGTATTGAACATCACTATCTAACACTTTTAAATCTAAGTTTGTTTTAGAACCAAATAATTTGCAGTGTAGTAACACCATATATTTAAAACATGAGCTAATAACCAGTACTTCTGTCATTTATTTTCTGATTCATCTTATTTGAATATGTAAAATTTAACACATTTAATATCTGACGTCGATATTTTGTAAGATATTGTAGAGCACTGGTTAGTAGGGGTGTAAGAAAATATCAGATCTACAATATATCGCGATATTTCATTTCACAATACCGTATCGATTTTGAAAAGTACTGTATCGATATTTTTAGGTATTTATTCAAATGCAGACATTGTGGAGGTTCATTTTTTGTTTTATGTTTTTCTTTTTTGTTTATATTTTATGTATTATTATTTAACACTCTTTTCTTAAAAAAAAATTTTGTTCCTTTGTTGGGATTGCACAAAAATACTGTTCTGATGTTAGTTCTGAACTACTAGAATCTGAACATTTGAACAGGATCTGAAACTGGAATGTCTGTGATAGAACATTAGATCCTGTTGGGATCCAATAAAAATGTGTTTAGTATTTGTGCAGATTTCTGGTGTAATTCAGTTGTTCAAGGAAAAAATCATTTGAAAAAAGAAACAAACAAAAAAAAAATTGCCTTTTTAACAGTATCGTGATATATCGTATTGTGATCCTAGTATTGTGATTTGTATCGTATTGCCAGATTCTTGCCGATACACAGCCCTAGTGTAAAGTTTGTTCATGTTTTCTAAACCCCTGTTTGAAACCACGATGCTGAGCTGTACGCCGTCCCCTCAAGTGAATTCTGAAAGTGATCGAACTGTCACGGACCTGAGGATTTGACAGTGGGACCGGTCCAAACCCCTGGGGGATCCCCCGGACACAGGACCGAGGAAACATCCCGACAAAACCGGAACCCGGTCAGCGTCGGCGTCCTAGCGTCCAGACGTCCCTTGTTAATCGACCCCCGGCTGATTAATGTCAGTGTTGTGGGTTTGTCGGATCCACAGATCATAATCGCTTCTGACAAAGGTAGCGAGTCCTGCACTGTTCTCCAGACAGGACCCAGGAGATAGACATCATGTTTTAGTGAAGAATGGACTTCTGAGTGACTGGCAGATACCTCACCGAGACAGAGAGCTCTGGCGGGGCTCCAGCGAGAGGCGAGGGAGGGGCGGGTGGGTCGGGTGAGGCGGCGGCGGCGGTTGTGGGGGGGTTTGGGGGGGGGGGGTGTTTTTCTCCGAGTAAAGGCAGGCATTCAATGAGAGCTTCACTGGAGAGGATGAGATGCCCTTTCTGTGTGCGATGAAGGATGGACGGAAGGGGGGGGGAGGCGTAGAAAAAGAGAGAACGAGGGAGCGGGAGAGAAAAACAATGAGGGGAAGAGGAGGAGGAAACTTTTCAGTCTGTATTTTCCATTCAAAGACATTTTGACAGGGCAGAGCCCACTCTGTGGCAGCGACTGGAGCCATTTTGAAGTCTCCTACCGGCAGCTTGAGGGAAGCGGGGAGCTAGAATAGATATATCTCGGGGCTGCCTGGGTATTTTTTTTTTTTTTTTCCTCCCACCACACTTTCTTTCCTGTTTTTGACAGCCAGCTCCGAATCGCCGAGCAGGTGTCTTCTTATTTTCTGCCGAAACAGTAGGACAGTGCACACAAACACTCCGGCGGTGTTCATAAACAGATAAACACACCGGCAGACGAGACAGACACACACATGCATAGAAACACTCCACACGTAACCATGCATTGGAAATGACTACCCTTCACACACAATGTTTTCCTGAAGTTGAAGGAAGGCGCAAGAGAAAGAGGCCAATCCAGGACTATCCACAGCGACACCGAGCCAGTGTCACTAAACACTTCCCCTAGTTCCACTGGAATGCATGCAAATGACAGGCAGCCATTCACACCGCCTTCTGGTTTTCAGGGGGTTTGGAGTGGTCTGTAGGTGGTTTGGGAGTTTTGGGGTGGTTTTCAGGTGGTTTTTGGGTTGTTTTTTGTTGGTTTGGGGTTTTTGTGTGGTTTTTGGTTTGTGTTTAGGTGGTTTTTGGGTTGTTTTTAAGTCGTTTTGAGGTGGTTTTTAGGTGGTTTGGGGGTTTTGGGTGTTTTTTTTGTTTGTGTTTTGGTGGTTTTTGGGTTGTTTTTAGGTGGGTTTGGGGTGGCTTTTGGGTTGTTTTTTGTTGGTTTGGGGTTTTTGTGTGGTTTTTGGTTTGTGTTTAGGTGGTTTTTGGGTTGTTTTTCAGTGGTTTTGAGATGGTTTTTAGGTGGTTTGGGGGTTTTGGGGTGGTTTTTTGTTTGTGTTTTGGTGGTTTTTGGGTTGTTTTTAAGTCGTTTTGAGGTGGTTTTTAGGTGGTGTGGGGGTTTTGGGGTGGTTTTTTGTTTGTGTTTTGGTGGTTTTGGGTTGTTTTTAGGTGGGTTTGGGGTGGCTTTTGGGTTGTTTTTTGTTGGTTTTGAGGTCTTTGGGTGGTTTTTGGTTTGTGTTTAGGTGGTTTTTGGGTTGTTTTTCAGTGGTTTTGAGATGGTTTTTAGGTGGTTTGGGGGTTTTGGGGTGGTTTTTTGTTTGTGTTTTGGTGGTTTTTGGGTTGTTTTTAGGTGGGTTTGGGGTGGCTTTTGGGTTGTTTTTTGTTGGTTTTGAGGTCTTTGGGTGGTTTTTGGTTTGTGTTTAGGTGGTTTTTGGGTTGTTTTTCAGTGGTTTTGAGGTGGTTTTTAGGTGGTTTGGGGGTTTTGGGGTGGTTTTTTGTTTGTGTTTTGGTGGTTTTTGGGTTGTTTTTAGGTGGGTTTGGGGTGGCTTTTGGGTTGTTTTTTGTTGGTTTTGAGGTCTTTGGGTGGTTTTTGGTTTGTGTTTAGGTGGTTTTTGGGTTGTTTTTCAGTGGTTTTGAGGTGGTTTTTAGGTGGTTTGGGGGTTTTGGGGTGGTTTTTTGTTTGTGTTTTGGTGGTTTTTGGGTTGTTTTTAGGTGGGTTTGGGGTGGCTTTTGGGTTGTTTTTTGTTGGTTTTGAGGTCTTTGGGTGGTTTTTGGTTTGTGTTTTGGTGTATTTTAGGTCATTTTTGGGTAGTTTTTGGGTGATCACAAAAGAGCATGAAAAATATTTTGGATATTTAGACAGAACTTTTAAAATCATAATCACGGATCAAAAATAATAATAACAGGCAGCCATTGATACAGTGTTCTGGTTTTCAGGTGGTTTTTCAGTTGTCTTTAGGCGATTTTGGGGTGGGTTTTGAGGTAGTTTTGGAGTTTTGGGGTGGTTTTAAAGTTTTAAAGTGGTTTTTGGGGTTTTGGGTGGTTTTATGGTGTGTGTTTTGGTGGTGTTTGGGGTTGTTTTAGGTTGTTTTTATGCGGTTTTGGGGCGATTTTCAAGTGATTTTAGGTTTGTTTTTTTTTTGGTTTTGAGGTTTTGAGGTGGTTTTTGGTGTGTGTTTTAGTGGTTTTAGGTGGTTTTTGGGTGGTTTTTGGGTGATCACAAGAGAGCACACAAAATATTTTAGAAATTTAGAGACAGAACTTTTAAAATCATAATCACAGATTTAAAAAAAAAAAAACAAAAACAAAAAACAAAATCAATGTTCAGAGAAGTTAATTCCAAACCATCTGTGATGCATTTTTACACATAATGTTTTCCTGAAGTTGAAGGAAGGTACAAGAGAAAGAGGCCAATCCAGGACTATCCACAGTGACACGAAGCCTGTGTCACTAAACACTTCCCCTAGTTCCACTGGAATGCATGCAAATAACAGGCAGCCATTCACACCGCCTTCTGGTTTTCAGGTAGTTTCTGAGTTGTCTTTATGTGGTTTTTGGTTTGTGTTTTGGTGGTTTTTGGGTTGTTTTTAGGTGGTTTTTGGGTGGTTTTTAGGTGGTTTTGGAGTTTTGGGTTGGTTTTCAGGTGGTTTTGGGGGGTTTTTTTGTTGGTTTTGGGGTTTTTGGGTGGTTTTAAGGTGGTTTTGGGGGTGGTTTTCAGGTGTTTTTTGGGTTGTTTTTCGGTGGTTTTTTGCGTGGTTTTGGAGTTTTGGGGTGGTTTTCAGGTGGTTTTTGGGTTGTTTTTTGTTGGTTTGGGGTTTTTGTGTGGTTTTTGGTTTGTGTTTAGGTGGTTTTTGGGTTGTTTTTAAGTCGTTTTGAGGTGGTTTTTAGGTGGTGTGGGGGTTTTGGGTGGTTTTTTTGTTTGTGTTTTGGTGGTTTTTGGGTTGTTTTTAGGTGGGTTTGGGGTGGCTTTTGGGTTGTTTTTTGTTGGTTTTGAGGTCTTTGGGTGGTTTTTGGTTTGTGTTTAGGTGGTTTTTGGGTTGTTTTTCAGTGGTTTTGAGATGGTTTTTAGGTGGTTTGGGGGTTTTGGGGTGGTTTTTTGTTTGTGTTTTGGTGGTTTTTGGGTTGTTTTTAGGTGGGTTTGGGGTGGCTTTTGGGTTGTTTTTTGTTGGTTTTGAGGTCTTTGGGTGGTTTTTGGTTTGTGTTTAGGTGGTTTTGGGTTGTTTTTCAGTGGTTTTGAGATGGTTTTTAGGTGGTTTGGAGGTTTTGGGGTGGTTTTTTGTTTGTGTTTTGGTGGTTTTTGGGTTGTTTTTAGGTGGGTTTGGGGTGGCTTTTGGGTTGTTTTTTGTTGGTTTTGAGGTCTTTGGGTGGTTTTTGGTTTGTGTTTTGGTGTATTTTAGGTCATTTTTGGGTAGTTTTTGGGTGATCACAAAAGAGCATGAAAAATATTTTGGATATTTAGACGGAACTTTTAAAATCATAATCACGGATCAAAAATAATAATAACAGGCAGCCATTGATACAGTGTTCTGGTTTTCAGGTGGTTTTTCAGTTGTCTTTAGGCGATTTTGGGGTGGGTTTTGAGGTAGTTTTGGAGTTTTGGGGTGGTTTTAAAGTTTTAAAGTGGTTTTTGGGGTTTTGGGTGGTTTTATGGTGTGTGTTTTGGTGGTGTTTGGGTTGTTTTAGGTTGTTTTTATGCGGTTTTGGGGCGATTTTCAAGTGATTTTAGGTTTGTTTTTTTTTTGGTTTTGAGGTTTTGAGGTGGTTTTTGGTGTGTGTTTTAGTGGTTTTAGGTGGTTTTTGGGTGGTTTTTGGGTGATCACAAGAGAGCACACAAAATATTTTAGAAATTTAGAGACAGAACTTTTAAAATCATAATCACAGATTTAAAAAAAAAAAAAACAAAAACAAAAAACAAAATCAATGTTCAGAGAAGTTAATTCCAAACCATCTGTGATGCATTTTTACACATAATGTTTTCCTGAAGTTGAAGGAAGGTACAAGAGAAAGAGGCCAATCCAGGACTATCCACAGTGACACGAAGCCTGTGTCACTAAACACTTCCCCTAGTTCCACTGGAATGCATGCAAATAACAGGCAGCCATTCACACCGCCTTCTGGTTTTCAGGTAGTTTCTGAGTTGTCTTTATGTGGTTTTTGGTTTGTGTTTTGGTGGTTTTTGGGTTGTTTTTAGGTGGTTTTTGGGTGGTTTTTAGGTGGTTTTGGAGTTTTGGGTTGGTTTTCAGGTGGTTTTGGGGGTTTTCTTTGTTGGTTTTGGGGTTTTTGGGTGGTTTTAAGGTGGTTTTGGGGGTGGTTTTCAGGTGTTTTTTGGGTTGTTTTTCGGTGGTTTTTGCGTGGTTTTGGAGTTTTGGGGTGGTTTTCAGGTGGTTTTTGGGTTGTTTTTTGTTGGTTTTGGGGTTTTTGGGTGGTTTTAAGGTGGTTTTGGGGGTGGTTTTCAGGTGTTTTTTGGGTTGTTTTTCGGTGGTTTTTGCGTGGTTTTGGAGTTTTGGGGTGGTTTTCAGGTGGTTTTTGGGTTGTTTTTTGTTGGTTTGGGGTTTTTGTGTGGTTTTTGGTTTGTGTTTAGGTGGTTTTTGGGTTGTTTTTAAGTCGTTTTGAGGTGGTTTTTAGGTGGTGTGGGGGTTTTGGGTGGTTTTTTTGTTTGTGTTTTGGTGGTTTTTGGGTTGTTTTTAGGTGGGTTTGGGGTGGCTTTTGGGTTGTTTTTTGTTGGTTTTGAGGTCTTTGGGTGGTTTTTGGTTTGTGTTTAGGTGGTTTTTGGGTTGTTTTTCAGTGGTTTTGAGATGGTTTTTAGGTGGTTTGGGGGTTTTGGGGTGGTTTTTTGTTTGTGTTTTGGTGGTTTTTGGGTTGTTTTTAGGTGGGTTTGGGGTGGCTTTTGGGTTGTTTTTTGTTGGTTTTGAGGTCTTTGGGTGGTTTTTGGTTTGTGTTTTGGTGTATTTTAGGTCATTTTTGGGTAGTTTTTGGGTGATCACAAAAGAGCATGAAAAATATTTTGGATATTTAGACAGAACTTTTAAAATCATAATCACGGATCAAAAATAATAATAACAGGCAGCCATTGATACAGTGTTCTGGTTTTCAGGTGGTTTTTCAGTTGTCTTTAGGCGATTTTGGGGTGGGTTTTGAGGTAGTTTTGGAGTTTTGGGGTGGTTTTAAAGTTTTAAAGTGGTTTTTGGGGTTTTGGGTGGTTTTATGGTGTGTGTTTTGGTGGTGTTTGGGTTGTTTTAGGTTGTTTTTATGCGGTTTTGGGGCGATTTTCAAGTGATTTTAGGTTTGGGTTTTTTTTGGTTTTGAGGTTTTGAGGTGGTTTTTGGTGTGTGTTTTAGTGGTTTTAGGTGGTTTTTGGGTGATCACAAGAGAGCACACAAAATATTTTAGAAATTTAGAGACAGAACTTTTAAAATCATAATCACAGATTTAAAAAAAAAAAAAAAACAAAAACAAAAAACAAAATCAATGTTCAGAGAAGTTAATTCCAAACCATCTGTGATGCATTTTTACACATAATGTTTTCCTGAAGTTGAAGGAAGGTACAAGAGAAAGAGGCCAATCCAGGACTATCCACAGTGACACAAAGCCTGTGTCACTAAACACTTCCCCTAGTTCCACTGGAATGCATGCAAATAACAGGCAGCCATTCACACCGCCTTCTGGTTTTCAGGTAGTTTCTGAGTTGTCTTTATGTGGTTTTTGGTTTGTGTTTTGGTGGTTTTTGGGTTGTTTTTAGGTGGTTTTTGGGTGGTTTTTAGGTGGTTTTGGAGTTTTGGGTTGGTTTTCAGGTGGTTTTGGGGGTTTTTTTTGTTGGTTTTGGGGTTTTTGGGTGGTTTTAAGGTGGTTTTGGGGGTGGTTTTCAGGTGTTTTTTGGGTTGTTTTTCGGTGGTTTTTGCGTGGTTTTGGAGTTTTGGGTTGGTTTTCAGGTGGTTTTTGGGTTGTTTTTTGTTGGTTTTGGGGTTTTTGGGTGGTTTTAAGGTGGTTTTGGGGGTGGTTTTCAGGTGGTTTTTGGGTTGTTTTTTGTTGGTTTTGGAGTTTTGGGTTGGTTTTCAGGTGGTTTTTGGGTTGTTTTTTGTTGGTTTTTGGGTTTTTGGGTGGTTTTTGGTTTGTGTTTTGGTGTTTTTTGGGTTGTTTTTAGGTGGTTTTGGGGTGGTTTTCAGGTGGTTTTCGGGTTGTTTTTTGTTGGTTTTGGGGTTTTTGGGTGGTTTTAAGGTGGTTTTGGGGGTGGTTTTCAGGTGGTTTTTGGGTTGTTTTTTGTTGGTTTTGGAGTTTTGGGTTGGTTTTCAGGTGGTTTTTGGGTTGTTTTTTGTTGGTTTTTGGGTTTTTGGGTGGTTTTTGGTTTGTGTTTTGGTGTTTTTTGGGTTGTTTTTAGGTGGTTTTGGGGTGGTTTTCAGGTGGTTTTCGGGTTGTTTTTTGTTGGTTTGGGGTGTTTTGGGTGGTTTTTGGTTTGTGTTTTGGTGTTTTTTGGATGGTTTTTAGGTGGTTTTTGGGTGATTTTTGGGTTATTACAAAAGAGCACGAAAAATATATATATAAAAAAAACAAAATCAATGTTAAGAGAAGTTAATTCCAAACAATCTCTGATGCATTTTTACACATAATGTTTTCCTGAAGTTGAAGGAAGGTACAAGAGAAAGAGGCCAATCCAGGACTATCCACAGAGACACGAAGCCAGTGTCACTAAACACTTCCCCTAGTTCCACTGGAATGCATGCAAATAACAGGCAGCCATTGACACAGGGCCAAGATTTAGTACGCTCTGCAATTTTTAGGTCAGAGGAAAAGGAGGGGTAATTCATCCTTATTATTCCCCCTGCAGAAGCTAATAATGTGGCCACTGTTGCATGCGCCGGCTGTTTTTTATATTATTATTTGGAGGCAGAATTAGCTCGGCTTATCGTGCAGAATGTCCCTTTCAAGTGTCAGATTTGCCTTGTATTTGTGTGACGGCTACATGGCTGGTGGGAGGGGTTAGTTGGGTGGGGGGTGGGCTCGGACCGAGTCGACGGCGAGCGCCTGAATGGACGCTTTGAGTCGTGGCGTTTGATGTCGGAGGGGATTTTGGAAAATGTAGTGTCCCTCGTGTCACTGAGTAATGAAGTTGTGACTCTGTGGGCGGGGGGGCGGGGGGGTAATGTCAGCAATGTATGTGCCCCCTTGTACTGATGGGGGCGATACAAACGTCTGGACACAACAACATGTACAAGTTATTGAAATTCCAAGGAGACGTCATTATATTCATGCTTTAGTGCTGGATAATGTTGTGACGCTCATGAACGACGCCATCCAATACACATTTAAGGTCAAATATTAAATAATTAAAACTAATTCAAAACTAAAAAGTCCAGTTTATTCCAGTTTCTGTTGAACTATGCCTAGAATTTGTTCAAATAGCGATAAATGAGGCACTAAATTGCACCGAAAAACGAAATAATACAGACTAGAAAAGAGTGAGTTCATCATAATTTCATGAATCCTTAGATATTATCGATAGAAACTAAAAATAAAAGTAAGGAAAACTACATTTCTAAGCATCATGCATCGGGTTTACTTTTGTTCACCACCTTTTTAATGAGCATTTTTGTGTATAAAAGCAAAAGTCACCTTTAGCTTTGTTCTTTTCAAGGCTTTAATGACTTTTACATTATTTATTTTTCAGTTTCTTTGTTAAGAGAAAAACAATAATAGAATGCAGGAAATATGTGCAAAGTATTGGAACACACAAAAACATTCAGATGTAAATGTTTTCTACGGGGTAGTGTCAGTGTTTTTTGTGACCTCTGCTTGGATTTAGTAGTTCTGAACTCTGTTGTGGCCCAAGTATGATTTTTTTTTTTTTTTTTGTTGCCCATATGCAGCCTGTATCTGATCTTTAAAGACAGTTTGAAATCCAGGGGATGTTTTGGTGGGTTTAGGGTGGTGTGGGGCTTTTCAGGTGGTTTTTGAGTTGTCTTTAAGTGGTTTTGGGGTGGGTTTTGGGTGGTTTTTGCTTTGTGTTTTGATGGTTTTTGGGTTGTTTTTAGCTGGTTTTGGGGTGGTTTTCAGGTGGTTTTTGGGTTGTTTTTTTGGTGGTTTTGGGGTTTTTGGGTGGTTTTTGCTTTGTGTTTTGATGGTTTTTGGGTTCTTTTTAGGTGGTTTTGGGGTGGTTTTTGAGTTGTCTTTAGGTGGTTTTTAGGTTAGGTTTTTAGGTGGTTTTGGAGTTTGGGTTGGTTGTCAGGTGGATTTGGGTTTTTAGGTGGTTTTGGGCTTTTTGGGTGGTTTTTGGTTTGTGTTTTGGTGGTTTTTGGGTTGTTTTTAGGTGGTTTTCAGGTGTTTTTTGAGTTGTTTTTTGGTGTTTTGGGGTTTTTGGGTGGATTTTGCTTTGTGTTTTGATGGTTTTTGGGTTCTTTTTAGGTGGTTTTGGGGTGGTTTTTGAGTTGTCTTTAGGTGGTTTTTAGGTTAGGTTTTTAGGTGGTTTTGGAGTTTGGGTTGGTTGTCAGGTGGATTTGGGTTTTTAGGTGGTTTTGGGCTTTTTGGGTGGTTTTTGGTTTGTGTTTTGGTGGTTTTTGGGTTGTTTTTAGGTGGTTTTCAGGTGGTTTTTGGGTGTTTTTTGGTGGTTTGGGGTTTTTTTGGGTGGTTTTGGTTTGTGTTTTGGTGGTTTTTTTGGTTCTTTTGGGGTGGTTTTCAGGTGGTTTTTGAGTTATTTTTTGGTGGTTTTGGGGTGTTTGGGTGGTTTTTGCTTTGTGTTGTGATGGTTTTTGGGTTCTTTTTGGGTGGTTTTTAGGTGTTTTTTGGGTGTTTTTTGGGGTTGTTTTTTTTAGGTGGTTTTTGGGTGTTTTTTGGGTGATCACAAAAGAGCACGAAAAGTATTTTAGAAATTTAGAGACAGAACTTTTCAAATCATGATCACAGTGAAAAAAAAACAAAAAACAAAATCAATGTTAAGATAAAATTAATTCAAAACCATTTGAGGCATTTTGAAAACAAAGCTAAATATTGAACCCAAACTAACCAATGCAATGATATTTATCCCATAATATAAAACTATATTCTGATTTAGTCCTTATTGTTTTGTATCCTAGACTCCTGTTAGAGAAGAAACACCTGAATTCAACGTGTCCACATACTTTTGTCCATATAATGTATTTTACAGCAATTTATGACACAAACAAGTCACGTTATGATGATTTTTTTCCCCGATAAATGCTTGAAATAAACAAAAATCAGATGCTGCTCCAACTGTTTCTCCAATACTCATTTAGTAAATGTTAATTACACATACAATAAAAGTTCATTTCTTCTAATTTAAACCTGAAAGTTACATATTTGTCCCATAATGTTGTTATTTAATTCATTTATTTACTTCACTAAAGCCAAAGAACTGATTCTACCAAACCCCTGAATTCAGCGCGTCCACATACTTTTGTCCATTTGAGTATTTTTGGACTAAACTGTCATAAATACTTTGGCGAGTCGATGTCACCTGTGATAAACTCATCATTCCGTTTTTTTTTTTTTTCTGAAAGCCTCGGTTCTTCCATCGTTCGCATGTTTTGTAGGTGTGTGTGGATTGTCGAACACGCCGCTGGCTTCCATCTGTGTTTCCTCTCAAGTGTGAATTTGGATTCATTTTTAGCCAAAGACACCCTCCAGACTGGGAGCGGACCCATGGAAATGCTAATTCCACTGTTCAAAGTGTCACATGAATGACAATCATGACTCATCATCAAACTCCACAACGTCCTCTGCGCGTTAGCCTTTCATTTTTGAGGCTTTAAACGCTTCGTTTTTTTTTAAAAGCGCGGCGTCGTCGTTTCTGGCCGCCCCCCCCCTGACGCTACGTCGGCTGATCCGGGCCGCTCTGACTGAAACCTTCCTGAACCAGTTCTATTGTGTACTGTGGTCTCTTCAACTGTTCTCCAAAGCCCAGAGGGAGAAGCAGAACAAGGCGTCAGGAGTCTGAAAATAGCATCACGCCAGAGGGAGTTGGAGAGAAAACGGCGTGCTGAGTTCCACCGCCACAACATTGGACGCTCCTTCTTCTGCTGTTGACTCACTCGTTGTTGACGCTTTTCAAAGTGGAGGACGCCGTGACATATTATCTCTGGGGCAGCACTTCAAAGAACCCTGGCCTGGATTATTGTCAGGGGGTTTGGGGTTGTTCTGGGATCCTTTATTCAGGTGACTTTTGAGTAGTTTTGAGGGGATTTTGGGGGGGGTTTGGGGGGGTTTTCTTGGTGGTTTTTGGGGTGTTTTTTTGGGTGACTTCCAAACAACCCAAAAAACCCCAAAACATCACAAAAACAACCCAAAAACCACCCCCAAAGCAACCCCAAAACTCACCTAAAAACCACTTTAAAACAACCCAAAACTCACCTAAAAACCACTTAAAAACAACCCAAAACTCACCTAAAAACCACTTTAAAACAACCCAAAACTCACCTAAAAACCACTTAAAAACAACCCAAAACTCACCTAAAAACCACTTAAAAACAACCCAAAACTCACCTAAAAACCACTTTAAAACAACCCAAAACTCACCTAAAAACCACCCCAAAACAACCTCAAAAACCACCAAGAAAACATCCCAAAACACCCCAAAAGTCACCCGAAAAAACAACCCAAAAACCACCAAGAAAACACCCCCAAACACACCCCAAAATCCCCTCAAAAGTACTCAAGTCCCCCAAAAAAACAATCCAAAAGCAACCTCAAAAACGACCAAGAAAACACCCCAAAACACCCCAAAAACCACCCAAAAGTCACCCAAAAAACACCCCAAAAACCACCAAGAAAATGCCCCAAAACACCCCCAAAACCACCCAAGGATGTTTTTAAGTGGTTTTTTGGTGGTTTTTGGGTTGTTTTAAAGTGGTTTTTAGGTGAGTTTTGGGTTGTTTTAAAGTGGTTTTTAGGTGAGTTTCAGGTTGTTTTTAAGTGGTTTTTAGGTGAGTTTTGGGGTTGCTTTGGGGTGGTTTTTGGGTGAGTTTTGGGTTGTTTTTAAGTGGTTTTTAGGTGAGTTTTGGGGTTGCTTTGGGGTGGTTTTTGGGTGAGTTTTGGGGTTGCTTTGGGGTGGTTTTTGGGTGAGTTTTGGGTTGTTTTTAAGTGGTTTTTAGGTGAGTTTTGGGTTGTTTTTAAGTGGTTTTTAGGTGAGTTGTGCAGTGGTTTTAGGTGGTTTTGGGTTGTTTGGGGGTGTTTTTAAGTGGTTTTTAGGTGAGTTTTGGGTTGTTTTTAAGTGGTTTTTAGGTGAGTTTTGGGTTGTTTTTAAGTGGTTTTTAGGTAGTTGTGCAGTGGTTTTAGGTGGTTTTGGGTTGTTTTTAAGTGGTTTTTAGGTGAGTTGTGCAGTGGTTTTAGGTGGTTTTGGGTTGTTTGGGGGTGTTTTTAAGTGGTTTTTAGGTGAGTTTTGGGTTGTTTTTAAGTGGTTTTTAGGTGAGTTGTGCAGTGGTTTTAGGTGGTTTTGGGTTGTTTGGGGGTGTTTTTAAGTGGTTTTTAGGTGAGTTTTGGGTGTTTTTAAGTGGTTTTTAGGTGAGTTTTGGGTTGTTTTTAAGTGGTTTTTAGGTGAGTTGTGCAGTGGTTTTAGGTGGTTTTGGGTTGTTTTTAAGTGGTTTTTAGGTGAGTTTTGGGTTGTTTTTAAGTGGTTTTTAGGTGAGTTTTGGGTTGTTTTAAAGTGGTTTTTAGGTGAGTTGTGCAGTGGTTTTAGGTGGTTTTGGGTTGTTTGGGGGTGTTTTTAAGTGGTTTTTAGGTGAGTTTTGGGTTGTTTTTAAGTGGTTTTTAGGTGAGTTTTGGGTTGTTTTTAAGTGGTTTTTAGGTGAGTTTTGGGTTGTTTTTAAGTGGTTTTTAGGTGAGTTGTGCAGTGGTTTTAGGTGGTTTTGGGTTGTTTTTAAGTGGTTTTTAGGTGAGTTTTGGGTTGTTTTTAAGTGGTTTTTAGGTGAGTTGTGCAGTGGTTTTAGGTGGTTTTGGGTTGTTTTTAAGTGGTTTTTAGGTGAGTTGTGCAGTGGTTTTAGGTGGTTTTGGGTTGTTTTTAAGTGGTTTTTAGGTGAGTTTTGGGGTTGTTTTGGGGTGGTTTTTAGGTGAGTTGTGCAGTGGTTTTAGGTGGTTTTGGGTTGTTTGGGGGTGTTTTAAGTGGTTTTTAGGTGAGTTTTGGGGTTGCTTTGGGGTGGTTTTTGGGTGAGTTTTGGGTTGTTTTTAAGTGGTTTTTGGGTGAGTTTTGGGTTGTTTTTAAGTGGTTTTTAGGTGAGTTGTGCAGTGGTTTTAGGTGGTTTTGGGTTGTTTTTAAGTGGTTTTTAGGTGAGTTTTGGGTTGTTTTTAAGTGGTTTTTAGGTGAGTTTTGGGTTGTTTTTAAGTGGTTTTTAGGTGAGTTGTGCAGTGGTTTTAGGTGGTTTTGGGTTGTTTTTAAGTGGTTTTTAGGTGAGTTGTGCAGTGGTTTTAGGTGGTTTTGGGTTGTTTTTAAGTGGTTTTTAGGTGAGTTGTGCAGTGGTTTTAGGTGGTTTTGGGTTGTTTTTAAGTGGTTTTTAGGTGAGTTTTGGGTTGTTTTTAAATGGTTTTTAGGTGAGTTTTGGGTTGTTTTTAAGTGGTTTTTAGGTGAGTTGTGCAGTGGTTTTAGGTGGTTTTGGGTTGTTTTTAAGTGGTTTTTAGGTGAGTTGTGCAGTGGTTTTAGGTGGTTTTGGGTTGTTTGGGGATGGTTTATGGCTGATCACAAACGACCACAAAAAACATTCTATAAATGTAGCGGTAGAACCTTTAAATTGTGTAACTGTGGAAAGCGGTGGACTCTGTGCCACACTGTCTCGGGGGCAGTACTACAAAGCGCCGCCGAACGCTGGCCTGGCCGGCTTCCTACCCGCCGTTGGCCAACTTTTTGTACATTCATGGCAGATGGTTGTATTTGTCTCCTAAGGCCGTGCAGACACAAAGAACACGCGGACGCTTCGACACGGGCTCGACCGGGGACGGCGGCGCTTCCACGAGACCCCGCGCACGGGAAAACGTCCACATATGGACTGGAAATGGAAAATCTGAACATGTGAATACGATAAGAGGAAGACAGCTGAGAGGAAACACACATGAGCTGATAGTAGAGGTAGAGCAGTGGTGTCAAACATACGGCTCATGGACTAAAAAAGGGCCGCAGAGGAGTCCGATCCCACCCACGAAAAGGAAAAATGACTGTAGATGTGAACAGACGATGGAGTCGAAGTCTGTTCAGTTCAGGTTCCACATTCAGACCAATATGATCTAAAGTCAAACTGTGGCATCATAACCTAAAAATAATGACAAAGACAAACTGAAGATATTTACATTTATCCAGATTCAGATTCTTAATCATAGATATAATGTAAAAACGAAACGATGATGCATTGATCTAATAATAACAAATAAATAAATAACAGAAACTCCATGTTTTTCCGGTTTTTTTTTTTGTCTTAAAAAATCCATTAAATTATGAAAATATTCACATGTATAAACTTCCTTTCTGTGATAATCGTATAAAAAATGTAATTAATGTATATTTATAATGTAAATAAAGAAAACTCCATGTTTTTCTCTTTTAGTCCAAAAAAATCCATTAAATTATGAAAATAGTGACATTTATAAAATTCCTTTCTGTGATAAAAATATTTTAAAAAAATGTAATTAATGTAAATTTATAATGCAAATAACAAAACTCCATGTTTTTCAGTTTGTTTTAGTCCAAAAAAATCCATTAAATTATGCAAATATTCACATTAATAAACTTCATTTCTGTGATAAAAGTATAAAAAATGTAATTAATGTAAATGTATAATGTAAATAACAAAACTCCATGTTTTTCAGTTTTAGTCCAAAAAAATCCATTAAATTATGAAAATGTTCACATTTATAAATTTCCTTTAACAATAAAATGTGAATAACCTGAAATGTTGAAGGAAAATTAAATGGAATTTCACCAATATTCAGTCTGTTACTAAATGTTTGGTGGAACATTTTGTGTCATGAACATGTGTAAATGTACCTTTAGGCTTAATCTTGTTAAAACTGCTCTTAATTTTCTTATGAAATTTCAGTTTTTTTCAGGTTATTCACATGTTTTTTTTTTTAGTGAAAGGATGGTTTGTTTTCAAATAAACAGTTTCTATCAGTAGATGCTTTTGGTTTTTGAAGGTCAACAGAATAAATACAGGTTCTGGATGTTACGAAATAATGAACTTTCCATAATTTTCAAGTGTTTTGCTTGTATTTCTTCACTTTTACACCATATTTCAAGGTTTTTTTGTTCAGCTTTTGCTTATTTTTCAAGTATTTGGCAAATTTTCTTCTCATTTTATGTTTTTTTTTTTTTTTTTTTACATTTTATTCTATGAAGAATTGCATTTTACACCAATTATTTACATGTATTGTATGAAACAGTGCACTTCTGACTCCTGATTTTTCCAGTATTTTGCTGATTTTCTCCTCACTTTAGACAAATTTGTTCAGTTTTACACCATATTTCACTGTTTTTTAGTTACTTTCCCCTAATTTTTCAAGTATTTGGTACATGTTAGTAATCTTTTCCAAGTTTTTGTACATTTTATCCTATGAAGAATTGCATTTTACACCAAATATTTACATATATTGTATGAAACAATGAACTTTCCTCATTTTTCCAGTATTTTGCTCATTTTTTCCCCTCACTTTAGACGTATTTGTTCACTTTTATGCCATATTTCATTGTTTTTTGGTGACTTTTCCCCTAATTTTTGAAGTATTTTGCACATTTAAATTCTCATTTTCCAAGTTTTTGTACATTTTATCCTATTAATAATTGCATTTTACACCAATTATGAGGGTTAACAGACTAAATACAGGGCTCTGGATGGAATGAAACAATGAACTTTCCTTAATTTTCAAGTATTTTGCTTGTATTTGTTCACTTTTACGCCATATTTCAAGGGCCTTTTTTTTGTTCACCTTTTGCTTATTTGTCAAGTATTTGACAAATTTTATTCATCTTTTCCAAGTTTTTTGTACATTTTATCCATGAATGATTGCATTTTACACCAATTATTTACATGTATTGTACGAAATGATGAACTTTTGATTTCTGATTTTTCCAGTATTTTGCTCATTTTTTCCCCTCACTTTAGACGTATTTGTTCACTTTTATACCATATTTCACTGTTTTTCAGTTACTTTCCCCCTAATTTTTCAAGTATTTGGCATATTTTATTAATCTTTTTCAAGTTTTTGTACATTTATCCATGAATAATTGCATTTTACACCAATTATGAGGGTTAACAGACTAAATACAGGGCTCTGGATGGAATGAAACAATGAACTTTCCTTAATTTTCAAGTATTTTGCTTGTATTTGTTCACTTTGTTAATCCTCGGGTTTACTACCGTGATTCAGCTCTCCGTTTAAATAGGGTCCTGACCTCTCGTGTCTGAACTGGGGTCTTACCCTCACGAACTAACCCGAAGAGGTACTACTCAGCTGAACTTATTTTGGAACACTCGCCTGTCTTCTAACTACCTTTAATCCCAACCTCTGCCCCGCTAACCCTGGTACCAGAACTGCCAGGAGAAACCCACTCTGTGGTCAGTAATAATACCAGTCCAGTTGGTTTTTGGTAGCTGTTCCACATGGATTAGTGCACTTGTTACATGACAGGTAATAATTTAAAAGCCAGGAAAATAGGCTTTCGGGACATAAAATAGTAGGTGGATAAAGGCTAAAATACTTTCAGGACCTTTGAGACTTTTGATGTTATGCACACAATAAACCTAACGTTTTACATTCACCAACATATTATGCCACACAGGGAAATAACTCAAGGAGAATTTAGAATTTACTTTTTATAAATTTATTGCAGACAATTTTAGCAAAGCAAAGCATATACATAAATCATCAATCAATTAATCCCTAATAAAATCATTAAACTGAACTTCTAAAACCATAAATCAATATCCTGATTATTAAACCTAAACTGTCCTCAATTTTCCTTACTTCAACGCAATCCCTGTTGTAATCTGTCAACCCACAGTTCAGCCTTGTGAAAATGTCCCTAATTGTTGCCTCGCTTGATGTCCTCAAGGGGAAGGAAAACATAAAAATAGAATGGTGTTGAAAGTCTCTTTTCTTCAATCAAAAATTGAAAGAAAATCAAAATTGGAAAAGTTCTCAAATGAAAATAATTATTTCTCTAACTTCTGTAAAAGGAAAAATCCCGAAATGATAAAAAGATCAAAAATGAGAAAGTGTTGTAAATCCGGTTAAATCGGAAAAGTAAAACTATAAAACTAGAATCCAAAAATCAATCTAGATTAACAAGTCGAATAGACTGAATCCGTAGAAAATCCAATAACCGAGAAAAATCGGATAAATGGAAATAAAACTAATGACTTCAAAAAGTCTTTTGAAAAACGTTCAAATTCATAAAGAATTGAAAAATTGGAAAAGGAGTCCAATAAGTGAAAATGTAAAAATAGTAATTACAACTAAATATAGAAAAAGGTCTAACCTAGTAAAAATAAACAATTGTATAATTTAGAAAAATAGGATTATCACTTACCGAGTATTAATCGGAAAAAGTTACAAAACCGGAGAATTCGGATAAAAATCAAAAATTAAAACTTAATCAATATCAAAAACGTAAATAGGAAAAAGTCAAGAAGTTAGAGAAATTGGATAAATGTAGAAAAATCAAAAACCAAATTTAATCTAATTACTGTAAAAAGTCAAAAGGTAAAAATTAATTTAATTTGCAAAGACAACCTCAACAGCTTGATCAGGGCTGCCGAGTTTGTCTTAAAATACTGGGTAAAAGAAAAGAAATAAGAAAATGTAAAAATTCTTCTTCCTTTTCAGTCCGGGCCAAAGTGGAGAAAAATACCAAAAGTCTGTTAAACAGATGGTCCGTCGGCAAATGTTCCCCAAAAGGTGGTAAAAGCTCTTAAAATACAATTCTTGCCTTTAAGAGTCTTTGGTCCTTTGTCATCTGAAGAAATAAGTCTTTGCTTTTAAAAGTTCGATCCGTCGATGCAAAGTTATTCTATCAGATGAGCCTCCAGCATTATTTGAGAAGTAAGATTAACTCCGAAGCCAATCTGCCACGCTCCTTTCGGGTCTCAAAAGAGCATCGCTCAGAGTTATCTTCTCTATGTTTTACAACGTAGGGCACGCAACTTCTTAGAGCGTCTCGCACTTCTGAAAATGCTATAATAGCGGTTCTGGTTTTTAACCAAACTCTAGGCATTACCTCATTGATGCCTAGACAGTTGACTTCATTGATAGATGAGTAATGTCTAAATGCCTCTGGCAGAACTTCCCTTTTTTACCGGTCTTGACCAGTTTTGGGTGCAGAAAATAGCCTATTGTTTATGTCACTTTTCTTAACGTTATCAGTTAGCTTCAGCTGCAGATGGCTCGGTGCTGCTTACTTTACTTCTCCTTTTCTGCCGGACTTTGTCCTAACATGCCCCTTCACTGCTTTAACATGTCTTAACTTGTCTCCTCTACACACAGTAATCACAAATGAATCAACATTCATTTAAACATTCTTTTCTTAGCTATACTTATTGATCACATTACATATATCTAATTTAATGCAATACATCAGTTCAAATCATCTTTTTAATACTAAGCTGTACTTTAACATTGGTTAAAATGCTGGGTGTTACACTTCTTTATGAGGCCTTCTGGTGCCTGGTGTGACCTGTGGGGCCCTGACCTCTGCCTAACTTGACAACTTTTACACCGTATTTCACTGTTTTTTGGTTGCTTTTCCCCTAATTTATCAAGTATTTGCTACATTTTATTCATCTTTTCCAAGTTTTTGTACATTTTATCCTATGAATAATTGCATTTTACACCAATTATTTACTTTTATTGTACGAAACAATGAACTTTCCTCATTTTTTCAAGTACTTTGCAGTTCCGGTCCAGATCAAAACTCTTTAAATCTTCCAACATCGTCACAGGTTTTGGCTTCTGATTTGAATTTGGAGTCAAACATCGGAGACTGGAATAGTCCAATTATCACCTGTTTGTATATTCAGCAGGTAACTGTTTATCGCTGTTTAAAAATGTGGTAGCTTCAGTGTCATATTCCAATAATAAACACATCTGAATGCCCTGTAGCGTTCCTTTGTTTCTGCAACAAAAGCCGTGTCATAACTTGTCGCCTTTGTGTTGGCGACGACCGAACAAAAAAAAAAAAAAAAAAGAAATTATCCAAGCGGCTTATTCCTCGTCTAGTAAGTGAAAGTCAAGTCAGTAAGTCAAATCAGGAGAAAATGGATGAAATTCCATGTAAATGTTTATGGATGGTAGACTATAGCAGTCCGGTTGTCATGGCGAAGCGTTAAAGGCCATTTGAGAGCCAATTAAGTCGCAGTATTATCCTTTGAATCGGCGGTCTGGTTGTCATACGTGACATTTTGGGACCCGCCGACGGAAAACTTTAGCAAAGAAACTCCACGCGGAACAATATAAAAATAAAACAATCCTTCATGTCACAGCTTTGCCTGCACGTTTTTCTCACCTTTCTCCACAAACGTTCACGCTCAGAAAGCGGTAAAACACCTCCAGTAAAGCAGAATCCCACTGTTATCAGCCAAAAAAACACCTCCGTAAACAAAAAACAGCATCTATTTCATTGAAGAAAAAGGTTTAGAAGATGTTTAAGTGCAATATTTGGAATGTCTGAATGTATGAAAGTAGCAGCGACAGTGTTCTCTGACCAGAAAAACACAAATGCAGTGACTTTACCCCGTCTACATCAGCAACTCATGCCAATTAGCAAAGCTTTTCTGCAAACGACTCACTCAGAATGTGAACATGAGGAAAGTAGATCAGGTCAAGAAGAAGAAGCTGCAGGTTATTACCAAGGTTAATGCAGGAAATGACTATATTTGGACAAATGGCTGAATAGTAACGGACAAAAAGTGGGGTCTTCCATTGGTTTATGTTCCATTCGACATATTTAAAGAGTTTTTTGGTTCATTTTTTCCTTATTTTGCAAGTTTTTTGCAACTTTTATTCTCATTTTCCAAGTTTTTGTACATTTTATCCATCAATAATTGCATTTTACACCAATTTTTTCCATGTATTGATAAAATTAATGGATCAGCAGGTATTAAACTGTGGCATCACCCATTGGTTTATGTTTTTTCGGTTAATTTTTTTCCTTATTTTTTAAGTGTTTTGCAACTTTTATTTTTATTTCACAGGTTTTTGTACATTTTATCCATGAATAATTGCATTTTACACCAAATATTGACATGTATTTATACAATTAATGGATCAACAGATATTATACTGTTTATATCAGTAGATATTTAGTAGAAAAACAGTTTTATGCTCCTTAAATGTATTCATTCCATGTGAGTTATGTCCATTGGGAATTTGTTTATTATACTTTTGGTGCAGGAAGTGACTATATTTGGACAATGAGCTGAACAATAATGGACAAAATTGGCATCACCTGTTTGTTTATGTTCTGTTTAACATATTTCAAGTTTTTTTTGGTTTATTTTTCCTTATTTTGTAAGTTTTTGTACATTTTATCCTATGAAAAATTGAGGTAAAACTGCTTTTTACACCAATTATTTCCATGTATTGATAAAATTAGTGGATCAGCAGGAATTAAACTCTTTATATCAGTAGATACTTAGGAGAAAAACAGCTTTAAGCTCCTTAGTTGTATTCATATCATGTGAGTTATGTCCATCAGCAATTTGTTTATTTTACTATTGGTGCAGGAAGTGACCATATTTGGACAAATGGCTGAATAATAATGGATGAAAAGGGGGCATCACACATTGGTTTATGTTCTGTTTGACATATGTTAAGGTTTTTTTGGTTCATTTTTTCCTTATTTTTCAAGTGTTTTGCAACTTTTCTTCTCATTTCCAAGTTTTCGTACATTTATCCAATGAAGAATTGAGGTAAAACTGCCTAAAGCTGCAGTTTATTTTACTTTTGGTGCAGGAAGTGACTATATTTGGACAATGGGCTGAATAATAATGGACAAAAAGTGGCGTCACCCATTGGTTTATGTTCTGTTTGAAATATTTCAATGTTTTTTTTTTTTTGTAAATTTTTTCTTTATTTTGCAATTTTTTGTACATTTTATCCAATGAAGAGTTGAGGTAAAACTATATTTTGCACCAATTATTTGCATGTATTGATAAAATTAGTGGATCAGCAGGAATTAAACTGTGTAAATCAGTAGATACTTGGTTGAAAAACAGTTTTATGTTCCTTAATTGTATTCATTCCATGTAAGTTATGTCTATTAGCAAATTGTTTATTATACTATTTGTGCAGGAAGTATAGTTTTTGTTTTTTTGGTTAATTTTTTCCTTATTTTTTAAGTGTTTTGCAACGTTTATTCTTATTTTCCAAGTTTTTGTACATTTTATCCCATAAAGCATTGCAGTAAAACTGCATAAAGTTGCTGCTGAATTTACTGTTGGTGAAGGAAATGACTATATTTGGACAAATGGCTGAATAATACTGGACGAAAAGCGAGGTTTTCCATTGGTGTATATTCTGTTTTCCATATTTCAAGGTTTTTTTGGTTGATTTTTTCTGTATTTTTCAATTGTTTTGCAACTTTTATTCTCATTTTCCAAGTTTTTGTACATTTTATCCATGAATAATTGCATTTTATACTAATTATTTCCATGTATTGATGCGATTATTAGATCAGTAGATGCTTTGGTCACCAGTAGAGGTTTGGGTCTTTATGGGTTACGTTTCTAGTTTCTTCTAACATTTATTTCTAGTAGTATTCCAGTACAGTAGTTTTCTAATGGGACTCAGAGGGTTCCAGGGTGTTTTGGAGCCTGCCTCTAGTGGCGCTCAGTGGAATTACATCCTTCGTGTGGTCCCCATTAGCCTAAAACCACCCACTTCATACCTGACAAAGCATTAGCCACATGCTAATTACCCTCCCCATCATTCCAGCTCATGTACTTCCAGTTCCGAACACTGATGCCAACATCTAATCAATAGTGACTCCACCAGCGTCCGTATCCAGACTTCTGGCAAGACCACGTAAACCAATTACCCTAACAGGAACTGGACAGCAGAACATGGTTTTCAGTGTATTTGGAAGACGGTCTGAATTGGACGAAAACCTGCTTAAGAAAACACTGGCATCCCGATGAAACCAGCCAGTCGCCGTGGGAACCAACGGATCTGAAACCTTTATCAGCGTTAAGCAGCGTTGGAGAGTCTAGTCACCCAAAAACTAGAAAACTGTACCAGGCTCGTCATGTTTATTCATACCTTCAATGGCGGGTCTAGGTTCCAAAGAACACAACTTTGGCAAAAACAACAGGACGTTTTATCCCATTTTATGAGAGAAGTGTTCAATTATTGGAACTAGAGCGAGGATTGGCTTCCCAGTCCACATTTACAACCAAAAGATGAAGTTCTGCTCAACTCCCTCGCTTAAATGCCGGAATATTTTACAAAAACAAACAGTAGAAAGACAAATATATGATGTAAAGAGACGCTGTTTTCATTAGAAGGTGGATGGAGTTGGTAAAATATGGAAAAAAAACACCCAAAGCTATGATTTTACTGCCATGAGTCAGTGGATAAACAATGCCAATGCATCGTAAATAAAAACTAATGCAGAAAAGATGATGATTCTACACTTATATTTCAACAGAAACCTCATAAGTCCATTTTTGGGCTTTTTTTTTGGTTCTATTGGTCAGTCTTTACGGTTTTAATAAATGTACAAACCAACCCAAAGCTACAGTTTTACTGCCCTGAGTCATCGGATAAACAACGTCAATGCATCATACATACAAACTAATGTAGAAAAGATGATGATTCTACACTTATATTTCGGCGGAACCTCATAAGTCCATTTTTGGGCTTTTTTTTAATGTTTTATTGGTCAGTCTTAAAATTTTAGAAATATGAAAAAAAAAAAAAAAAACCCACAAAGATATGATTTTACTGCCATGAGTCAGTGGATAAACTGTTAATGCATCATAGCTAAAACTAATGTAGAAAAGATGATGTTTCTACACTTATATTTTGGCGGAAACCTTGTAACTCAATTTTTTGGGCTTTTTTTGGTTCGATTGGTCAGTCTTCATGGTTTTAAAAAATGTACAAACCAACCCAAAGATATGATTTTACTGCCATGAGTCAGTGGATAAACAACATTAATGCATCATAAATAAAAACTAATGTAGAAAAGATGATGATTCTACACTTACATTTCAGCAAAAACTTTGTAAATCCATTTTTGGGCCTTTTTTTTAGTCATTAAATGATTATATTGGTCAGTCTTTGCGGTTTTTATATATGTACAAACTGACCCAAAGTAAAGATTTTACTGCCATGAGTCACTGGATAAACAATGTCAATGCTTCATAAATAAAAACTAATGTAGAAAAGATGACGTTTCTACACTTATATTTCACTAGAAACCTCGTAAGTCCATTTTCAGGCTTTTTTTTTGGGTCTATTGGTCAGTCTTCACAGTTTTAAATTATGTACAAACCAACCCAAAGCTATGATTTTACTGCCATGAGTCATCGGATAAACAATGTCAATGCATCATAAATGAAAACTAATGCGTTTCAAAATGGGAAAAGATGATGTTTCCAGACTTATATTTTGGCAGCGACAGGTGGAAACCTTGTAAGTCCATTTTTGGTCTTTTTTTTTTTTTGGTCATAAAAGGATTCTATTGGTCAGTCTTCACGGTTTTAGAAATATGGAAAAGCCCTTCTATACGTTCACATTTACAGTGTGTGAGTGCATATTTCTATATGTATTCATTTATTCTTTTTCGTATGTAAGTCGGGACTCGTGATCCTGATGTTTGTGTTGCAACGCGACAAATACCATGTAAACAAATGTACTAAAGTTAAGTAAAAAACAAACCAGTAAAATAAGCAACAAATAGAACAAACACATCCACAGTCATAAAAAATTTACAAAATTAATTTAAAAAATGACCAACAGTAGTAAGCAACAAGAATGAAATAAGCCGTAAAGTAAATGAATTAGAATAAAAAATAAAATAAAAAACAAAAAACATGGCGTTGGGTCAATGGACACACTGGGTTTATGTTCAGTTAATGATATATTTGACTAAAAAAGTCACTTTTTATTCATTTTTCTCTGTTTTCCATATAATAACCTTAACTTTTAATATGAACTTTTATGAACATCTACATGATCAGTGAATTAAATATAAAAAATACATGATTTATACCTAAAACTGCTAAATACAGAGCATAATATTAGATTAAATGATGACAAATCATTTAAAAACGGTTAAAAACAGCCTCGTCAGAACCTTCACTGTTCATTTTTGTTGTCGTAAATCCAGATTAATTCGAACCCTTTCCGTTTCCTTCAGTTATTGGTTGATGGTCATTGACTTTTTCTGTTTGTCTTCAGTAAAAACCATCTGAGGTTTGTTTTCTCTCATTTTCACCCAAATCAACTTGAACTTTTCTTGTAAACGTCGTTCAAATCCAGCCCATTGAAGTGTGGAAATAAAGTGACAACTGTGTCCTTCAGTACCTGAGGAGGTTTGGACAGTGATGTGCATCCTAACTGAACACAGAACAGGTTTTTGGGTTTTTTCTGTGAACTGGCTCTGTCTGTTTCTGAGCCTGTCGGATTTTGACGCGTCGATAGAGGGCACTAGTAAGTAAGGATACAAGCCTGCTCTGGAATCCAGATAGTGTCTGAGAAAGATAAAGCTGCTGAGACTGCCTGCCCCCCCTTCTCTCTCTCTCTCTCTCTCTCTCTCTCTATCCCGTTCACTCCTTCACACACTCATTACATGCGTAGAATTTCACCAAAAAACGCGCGTTCTCCGCATTGTCCATCTGTTCGAACAGGCAAAAAAAAAAACAAAAAAAACAAAAAAAAGGAGGGGGGGGTGTATCTGCATGTGAAGTTTGAGGAATGACTACATGAGCCCCCCCCCTCCACCCACCCAGACCCTGAGTTTCATCTTTTTTATGAAGTGCTGTAAAGGCATGTGAAGTAATCCACGAACATGGACGCGCGCGTCTCATCCACTGATACATAGAAGAACGGGGGGGGGGGGGGGGGTAAGGGTGTGTGTGTGTGGGGGGGTTAAGTACGGATAGAAGCAGCGGCAGCATCACATGAATGTTTGTTCAGTACTGTACCATCATCCTCCAGGACGCGGATTGGCAGATGTGGACGCACGAGCGCGCAGGAGTTGTCTTTGCGCAGTGGCCGTGCGTCGTTTGGGTGTGGGGGGGTGGAGGGGGGGTGTAGGTGTGTGTATGTGGGGGGGTGGAGTGGAGGTGTGTGTGTGTGTGTGTGTGTGTGTGTGTGGGGGGGTTCCTGCGTCCAATCCACCGTTTTAATCAATGCACGAGCAAAAGTGTCGGGATCCGCGGATGCTGAGTGGACTGACAGAACAGGGCGGAGGGGGGGGGGGACGGGGGGGCACGGCTAAAGCGGCGACCACACGCATTCGTATTAGTAACCCACGAGGGGAAACCACAGTACTACGCGCGCGCATACACGCACACGCACACGCACACACGCCTTGTCCCGTCTGGCTTCATCCTCAGCACAAACCACAGCAGAATCAGAGGTGGTTCCAGACATGACTGAATATGAGCACACAAAAAGTTCTCACACAAATAAGCGTCTCTTTTTTTTTTTTTTTTACGCACGAGGATGGTTTATTATGGCGCAAACACCAATGCGTTACGTGCGTAAAAAAGGCAAGAATAAAGTGCATAAACAGATACTGATTGTGGTTTTAAAAAATAATAATAATAAAAATTGTGTTGATTGTGAAGCATTCCGAACTGTGAGGACACCTAATAATAAAAAAAATGAAAAAAAAAAAAAAAAAAAAAAAAAAGCGCATCTTCTATCTTCCTCATTTTTCGTCCGTAAATATAGTGTCCAGCAGCCGATCAGGACCAAAGTCCGACCCTATTTACGTGCGCTGCTGCTTTGGGGAGAAGAAACCAAGAGGGGTGGAGAGAGAGAGAGAGAGAGAGAGAGGAGAGAGAGAGAGAGAGAGGGAGGGAGGGAGAGAGAGACTGCAATATCATTTGTGAATCCCTGTCACAGTGCTGCAGATAGGGGCTGCCAACACATGCGGCGCGTCTGCAGGTGAATCTGCAGGAACCACCGAGGAACCCGAACCCGAACCACCGCGGACCCTCCTGAAGCACAGCTGCAGCGGATTACTGCGTTTGGATGTGTGCGTTCTTCTTATTTTTGTATTCTTCTTCCTCTTGTGTGTGGTTTTTTTTGCGGAGTTTGCAAACACAACTCAGACTTGGAGCGGACGCAGACCCGGACAGGTAGTGTGTGTTTGCAGATCCACCGGAGCTCCGACGACGCGTGATGAGTTTCCAAACCTCCAGCTGAAACCCTTACCACAGATTTGTTTTTCATTTTTTTGGACATATCCATTTCCATCCGTTTGGAAAAGGGGGGGTTATTGCAGCCTCTCTCTTAAGCCTCACCCCCTCCTTTGGAAAAAAAAAAAAAAAAAAAAAATCCCAGCCACAAACTGTGAGTAACAGCTCGACATGGAGCCCGTGTTTGTACTTTGTGATATGAAGATGCGTTTTTTCTTCCATCTGTGGCTTTTACGCGCATGAACATTAACAGATCCGCTGGCACCGCACTGCGCGGCGCGTGAAGGAGAGAAGGAAGGAAGCCTCCTCACCGGTGTGTGTGTGTGTGTGTGTGTGTGTGTGTGTGTTTTCTGATATTCGTCCGTTTGTGGAAGAAGCAGCTGACATCCAGTGGTTTTTTGTGGAGGAACAGAAAAAAAAACCGCGCACCGGAGCCGTTTGCACTCACTGTCTGATCACTGCAGCACGAGCCATGGAGTAAAAGGAAGTGGTCCGGGGGATGAAGTCTCGCGCATTCCGTAACGGAGGACTCAGCTGTTAATGCAAACGACACCTCAGCTGCACGTCCGGACTGTGTGAGCCAGCCCTCCTCTGTTTTATTTTGGCTTTTGTAACTCTGCCGTGTGTTTGGACCAGTGTGTGGAACCATGAGGACTACTGCTGCAGTGGACTGTCTGTACTATTGCATGCTCATCCTGCAGCTCGTGCATCAGCCCGTCGCCAAGCAAGTGCTCCGGTACCGCCTGGCCGAGGAGGGACCCGCAGACATCAGGGTAGGGAACGTGGCCGGAGACTTGGGCATTGTTGCCGGGTCCGGTGAGGTGACGTTCACCCTGGAGTCCGGCTCCGATTTTTTTAAGATAGACAACATAACAGGTGAGCTGACGACCAACGAGAGGCGGATAGACCGGGAGAAATTACAGCAGTGCCAGATGATCTTTGATGAGAATGAGTGCTTTATAGATTTTGAGGTGTCAGTGATCGGACCTGCCCAGAGCTGGGTCGACCTGTTCGAGGGGAAAGTCATCATCTTAGATATTAACGACAACACTCCGTCGTTCCCCTCCCCTGTCCTGACTCTGTCTGTGGAGGAGAACAGACCCATTGGAACCCTTTATCTGCTGCCCACGGCCACAGACAGAGATTTTGGCAGGAACGGAATAGAGAGATACGAGCTTATTCAGGACAACGGGGAGAACTCCAGGCGCCCCGGTTCTTCTGGGGATTCGTACTCGGGGAAGAGGAGGTTCGAGGAGGGAGCGAGCAGGAGCAGCGTCTTTGAACTGCAAGTGGCCGACACGACCGACGGTGAGAAGCAGCCTCAGCTCATCATTAAAGGGGCCCTGGACCGGGAGCAGAGGGACTCCTACGAGCTCACCCTCCGAGTCCGGGACGGCGGAGACCCCTCGCGCTCCTCCCAGGCCATCCTCATGGTCATGATCACCGACGTGAACGACAACAGCCCGCGCTTCGAGAAGAGCGTGTACGAGGCCGACCTGCCGGAGAACAGCTCCCCCGGCGCCCCCATCCTGCAGCTGAAAGCGGCCGACGCCGACGTGGGGGTGAACGGTCAGATCGAGTACGTGTTCGGGGCGGCCACCGAGTCGGTGAGGAGGCTGCTGAGGTTGGACGAGAGCACCGGCTGGCTCAGTGTACTGCATCGCATCGACCGCGAGGAAGTCAGCCAGCTGAGGTTCACGGTAATGGCCCGTGACCGAGGCCAGCCGCCCAAAATGGACAAGGCCACGGTGGTGCTGAACATCAAGGACGAGAACGACAACGTCCCCGCCATAGAGATACGCAAAATCGGACGCATTTTCTTAAAAGACGGGGTCGCCAACGTGGCCGAGGACGTGGTGGTGGACACGCCCATCGCCTTAGTCCAGGTGTCGGATCGGGACCAGGGGGAAAACGGCATCGTGACGTGCACCGTGGTGGGGGACGTGCCCTTCCAACTCAAACCGGCCAGCGAGATGGAGGGGGAGCAGAATAAAAAGAAATACTTCCTCCACACGTCTGCACCGCTGGATTATGAGGCCACGCAGGAATATAATGTGGTCATAGTGGCTGTGGACTCTGGGAGCCCCAGCCTGGCCAGTAATAACTCTCTTATCGTCAAAGTGGGGGACACTAATGACAACCCTCCTATCTTCAGCCAGAACGTTGTGGAGGTGTCTTTTCCTGAAAACAATGCCCCTGGCGAGAGGGTGACAACAGTGGCAGCCATCGACGCTGATAGTGGGAAGAACGCTGAAATTGCCTATTCCCTGGACTCATCTGTAAATGGGATTTTCTCTATCAACGCAGACAGCGGAGACATCCGAGTAAACACCATCCTGGACAGAGAGCACACCGAGCGCTACGAATTCAAAGTGATCGCCAAAGATAAGGGCATACCCACACTACAGGGATCTGCAACCGTGGTCGTCCTTGTGGCCGATAAGAACGACAACGAACCAAAGTTCATGCAGGACGTGTTCACCTTTTACGTCAAAGAGAACCTGGAGCCAAACAGCCCGGTTGGCATGGTTACGGTGATTGATGCGGACAAAGGCCAAAATGCAGAGATGAGTCTTTTCATCGAGGAGGAGGAGGAGATATTTTCTATTGAGAACGACACCGGAACTATTTTCTCCACGCTGTCCTTTGACCGAGAGCAGAAAACTACGTACACGTTCCGGGTCAAGGCCGTGGACGGAGGTGACCCTCCGAGGTCGGCCACCGCCACCGTCTCGCTGTTCGTTATGGATGAAAACGACAACCCTCCGACCGTCACCTTCCCCATAAACAGCTCCTACACCCTCCTCCCCCCATCCAGTAACTTCAGGATGGTGGTGAGGACCGTCATAGCCACCGACACCGACACTGGCATTAACGCAGATCTGAACTACAGCATCATCGGAGGAAACCCCTTTAAGCTGTTTGAGATCGATGGGGGCACGGGGGTTATTTACCTGGTGGGGAAGCTGGAGCAGAAGCATTACGGCCTCCACAGGCTGGTGGTGCAGGTGAACGACAGCGGCCAGCCCTCTCAGAGCACCACCACTCTGGTCCATGTGTATGTTAATGACACTCTGTCAAATTCCACGGTGGTGGAGGCCCAGGTGGCTAAAAGCCTGAGCACCTCTCTCAACACCAACATCGCCGGAGACCCTAATTATGATTTAAGCAAACAGCGGCTGAGCATTGTAATTGGAGTAGTTTCGGGCATCATGACTGTCATCCTCATTATTCTCGTGGTTGTCATGGCCCGCTACTGCCGCCCCAAGAACAAGAACGGCTACGAGGCGGGAAAGAAGGATCACGAGGACTTTTTCACACCTCAGCAGCACGACAAATCAAAGAAACCCAAGAAAGACAAAAAGAAACAAAAGTCCAAACAGCCGCTGTACAGCAGCATCGTCACCGTGGAGGCCTCTAAACCCAACGGCCAGCGCTACGACGGCGTCAGCGAGAAGCTGTCGGACAGCCCCGGCATGGGCCGCTACCGTTCGGTCAACGGAGGCCCCGGGAGCCCGGATCTGGCCCGGCACTACAAATCCAGCTCGCCGCTCCCCACCGTCCAGCTGCACCCGCAGTCTCCGACGGCGGGTAAAAAGCACCAGGCCGTTCAGGATCTGCCCCCTGCTAACACCTTTGTTGGCACCGGAGATAACATTTCCCTTGGATCTGACCACTGCTCTGAATACAGCAGTCAAACTATCAACAAGTACAACAAACAGGTAAGAAGACACATCTCCATGTTCTTTTTTTTTTTTCTCTCCCTCCACTACTCTTAAATGTCTTGTGTTTCTTCCTCTTAGTCTTCTCTCTACCATAATGCTTTCTGACAGGGCTAGTCTCAGTAGTCCTGTTTCCTTTATGGTGCTAATGTGTGTCAAGTTAGCGGTATTGATCTGTTTTGGTTTGGAGTGCCATTCACATGTAATATTGAAAAGGAAAAAGAAAGGTTTAGATTAGCTTAGGAAGGGGCTATTGTTACCAGTTGACCAAACACGTCCAACTTTTCCACTTTTATCACAGCATGCCTTTTCCGTCAGGGTTGTCACAAGTACTAACCTCAGCAAATATGTGTCGGAGTGTTGTCGACGGCTCACATAAGGGATTGGTTTGCAGTTATTTTATCCCGGAGGGGGAGCGTGGCGGGGGCCTGCTTCACCCTCGCCCGCCCCCCCCGGCCCTCTCGAGCCCTGGCCCGGCCCTCCGCCTGCGACAAGGCCACCTTTTCTTCTTTGGACACAAAAGCTGAAAGGTAGATGGACTCTGAGTGCAGCACAAGAAGGATTTTTGGGTCTGGCTTAAGTAGAAACACATGTCTGCGAGGTCATGTTAACATTCTTGTGGCGCTTCAGGGTCAATTCATCCAAGTCTGAGTGAAAGTGGACGTTTTTATATCACCTCCCATATTGTGTTTCAGTTTCCTTTACTGCCTTATCTTTTCCCTCATAAAGAACGTCTGAAGTGCTCTACCTGCCTTCCCTGCTCGGCTCTCCCCTCCAGCTGGTCTCGGCTCTCTATTGTTTTGGCTTTTCTTTTTTATCTCTCCCCTGCAATGCGATAGAGATGTAGATGGCACCGTTTGGAAAAAAAACTACCAGAAATCTGTGCCAGAAAAGTAACTTTGTACAAGTTATTAGCTGATATGTCTTTTTAGAAACACTATTGTTTTGGATGGTAGATGTAGTTCTGCTGAATTATTGATCTCTTTTTTTCTCGTCTCGGTGTCAGCAGCTACTCCTGCAGAATCTCGTAGCACAGCTGGATTGTTTGTTTCTCCTTTTATGTTTCCTTCCTCTCAATATCTTTGATGGTGTTTTTATATTCTATGTCCAGCTCCTTCCTTGTCTCGTGCGCCCTTGCGTTGCATCCTTTACCTCCATTCCATTTTCTGCCTTTTTTTTTTTTTTACAATCCTGCACTGTTTTTTTTTTCTTCTTCTTGCAGTGGTTTCTTTTTTAATCTCCTCTCTCATCTCTCTGTAACCCCCTCCCTCCCTTTCCCATCCTCAAATCATTTCACCCCCCCACCCCCTTTACTCCTCGTCTTCCTCTGTTCTGTCTCTAACAGCGTCTAATATGGTGTATTCACTGAGCTGCTTCCCAGAGTGTGAGGAGTGCTGTTGCTTTCGGATGTCTCCTGCATAATTAAAAGGGCACTCTATTTGCTGCTGTGGCAGCAGCATGTATTGTGTGTCACTATTCACCACTTATATAATTATTTATTTATTCTCTAACATTCTTGCTGCGGTAAATGGACTGCATTTGTCAGAGTACAATCTCAGATAAATCTTCATATTTTTCTCTCTTATGATTCCTTGGCGCTTCTTCCTAAAGCTTAAGGAGTTTTTCATGACCTCAAGGTAATGCAATTGTACGCCGCAGCCTGTTAGGTGTTTAATACAGTGAGCTAGTTGGTATTCAAATTACCGTTTTTTTTTTTTTTTATCCCATAGGCTCGGTAAACTGAACTCCTGATACAGTGGAGGTGAACAGGGCATACTTTAATGGCTGCACAAGAGAGCTAATTGAAGAGAAGGCGCATGGTTTTGTGCTCCAATTATGCCGTTAAACAGCCACCTCTATATTAGATTAAGCACCGCAACGGTCATGCTCTTGATTTTTTTTTGAGGGGGGGGATCTAAAAATACCCTATTGTTAGCTAAGCGCCTCTACAGATACAGAAAAGACAATGAATGGAATGTTTAAGGGAATGTTAATGAACTGCGTGTACGTACAAGATTCATTGAAATTCTTTAATAAGCCATAACTGTCGGTTTCATCCGTGGAACTTTCTGTGCCGTTGCAGGTAAAGCCGCCATGACTGATGATGAGGGATATTTCTTTTTTCATCACGTCGACCACAGGGCCCGTCTCTTTTTACCGCTCCCTCTCTTTTGGGGGGAAAAGAAAGGCAGCCCTGTTAGTGCCGTAGAGAATGGTCCCTACTGTTTTCGGAGGTCGGCTGGAAAGAAAGACAGACGACGAGGGAAGGGTAAGGGAGTGGGGGGGGCTAGAATAGGACTGACCATTGACTGTAATCTCCCAGATATCGGGTTCCGTCGTCCCTTGGCTCATTCCTTGGCTAATCTTACAATATAACCGCACAGGCAACCTGTTCAGGCAGGTAACCAAGCAACTGGGGGAGTTTATCGGCGAGGCCAGCCTTTCTTTTTTAGCCCGTCAGACATTTAAATAGTCATTAAGGCTGAGCTAACTGTGAGGGAGAATCCGACATGTCACCCAGCAGCTGTCGAGGGGTGGGTGGTGGTGGTGGTGGTGGTGGTGGTGGTGGGGTGACGGACCTGACATTTCATCTCTTCCTGTAACTCTATTGATTGCGGCTTGTGCTATTCATATTTTTTCCTGTCTTTTGCCATGTGGGGCTACAACATTCTGTTTGCTCTATCTGATCCCTGCACCTGTGTTTCAGCTCCGGCATCTGAAGCCTGATGAGGCCTGTGCGTTGGGAAGTTACAGTTCAGATCAGCACAAAGGTGCAAAACCGCAGTCAAACTGTACCGTCAGGCAGCACACGACACCTTCTGAACACTTCAAAACAAAAATACAATCGACTTTTTAGGAGGTTGTTTATAGTCTGCTTTAGCTTTTTCTGAAGTTGAGAAGAAAAAATGAGGTGATAATGATCCAAAATTGATGCTTTGTTACTAAAAAACAGAACATTCTCCAGTGGTTGGACGTCTAATGTCCTTGTACTTGCACCGTGTAGAACTTCAACCCTGTAGGAAAAGCCTTTTTGTGCCATATCTGTCTCAAACTGTACCGTTATACAGCACACGAGACCTTCTGAACACTTCAAAACACAAATAGAACCAACTTTTTTGCAGGTTGTTTAGCTTTTTCCGAAGTTGAGAAGAAAAAATGAGGCAATAATAATCCAAAATTGTTGCTTTGTTACTGAAAAACACAACATTCTCCAGTGGTCGGACGTCCAAACTGCTTGTACATGCACCGTGTAGAACCTCAGCCCTGCAGGAAAAGTAAAAAAAACTCAGCCTTTTTGTGCCATATGTTGATATCTGATTCAAACTGTACCGTTAGGTAGCACACGAGACCTTCTGAACACTTCAAAAACAAAAATAGAATCGACATTTTAGGAGGTTGTTTATCGTCTGCTTTAGCTTTTTGCTGAAGTTGAGAAGAAAAAATGAGGCGATAATGATCCAAAATTGTTGCTTTGTTACTGAAAAACACAACATTCTCCAGTGGTCGGATGTCTAAACTCCTTGTACTTGCACCATTCATAACCTCAGCCCTGCAAGAAAAGTAAAAAAATAAACCTTTTGGTGCCATATGTTGATATCTGGCTCATGTTGTGTTGTTACCGCGCTGATATTGAACAATCAGAGGCTTAACCACAAAAACAAACGAAACCATTTCTGAGATAAATGTTTGTTTTTTCCACTCAGGAACATTTGTGGAACTTTACCTCCAAATGTAAAATGGCTGCTCTAACTGCAGTAAAAGCTGACGTTAAACACTGTTAATTAGCACTTCTGTCTCATTAAATCACACACATATCATCAGCCAAGTCATCCACTATATGGACAAAAGTATGTGGACACGTTGAATTCAGGTGGTTTTTTTTTCCTAACAGTCAGAGCACAAAAAAATATTTAGAAGCAGAACATTTCAAATCAGAATTATGGATAAAAAAAAAAAATCCATGATTGCATGATTGAACATGAAAACATTAACATTTTCCATGTTTTCATCTCAAAAACAATGAGTTTCTAAGTTACATCCTCATGAACAGGACATCTGACAGCTGTAGACATGATGTGTCCCAATATTTATGTCCATATCGTTTAGAAACATCAACATTTCCTTAAAGTTTAATGGTAGATTTTTCTTCCTCAGTCAGATGTGATGAAAGTAGATGGTTAGATGTGGAAGGAAAGGATTATTTACAGAGCAGGAAAAATATCTGAGAAATTTAGAATAAGACCATTTGAAATCAGTCATGGATTAAAACACCCCCCCCCAAAAAAAAAAAAAAAAAAAAAATCAATATTGAGAAATTAAGTCAAAACCATTTTTAATGACCAGACATAAACATAATTGGACAGATTTAATGAATAGCACCTGGGACCAAAAAAAGAAAGAAATATCCTTAACTTTTTGTTTGTAGTATCTATCTATCTATCTATAGATAGATATGCACGTACATATTACATGGATAATAAAAGCAAAAGAACAGATTTATCCAAACCTGTTACATCATATTTGATTTTCCACTGATGCTATGATGCTAAGGACATACATGTGGACATGTATTCTGTCAGATCTGCTGCTTTTCCTGCTTCTAATTAAAAATCCTGTCGTTGGATCCAGAATCCCAGAATATAATCCTGTCGCAGTGGAGTGTGTGGATATTTTTCTTGCGCCCTCAGACTGATGAGCAGTGCATGCACTTAACAGAACACTTAACTTTATTACTTTTGGCAGTAGCTTCTGTTCTGTTCTGTTCTTGGCGGTGCCAGAAAATAATGCTGTCCAACTGTAACGTAGTGAGGAATGAAATCACTTAGCCATCGAATTAGCGCCAGGCGTCAGCGTTTGTTTTATCATTGGACTTCAAAGCGCCGCTCGTGCCCAGGTGGATCACTTTTAATCAGCGCTGAGCCACAGCAGCTTGTACTGACGCTCTGCAGCGTGGCCCCCAGGGCGGCCCCCCCCACCCCCGTACACTTATACCTGCTTACCTCGCCTCGGGGCCCGTGTGGCGAGCGGCGCGCCGAGCTGGACGTTGCCCTCAGCCTGGCCCGCAGTGTTCCCATGATCCAACTGTACTCAGGCCAGCTGCTCCTCCTGTGCCTTTTATTAACCCAGCGGCCAATAGGAAAGCAGCTGTTAGCGCTAGCCCCGCTAACCAGACCACCAGCTGGAGTCGTGTCAAATTTTATATGGAGCTTTATTGGAGCGATGTTTACAAAGTTAGTTCACAGTGAGGCGAAATTTGGGTTATGACGTTTTTTGACAAATTTTTTGCCTTTACTCGTAATGGTCGGTATTTTGATGGTTTATAACTCGTAAATGGTTACAGATATAAATATAGTTACTAGTACTGATAGAAGTCATATATGGACTTTCATGTGGGTCCATGACCTTTGACCTTCACTGACCTCGAAGGGTCAAACTCTAGGTCACCATTGTGTACATTTAAACAATTTCCTCTGAAACTTCTGGTCGGGTTAATTTCAGATCTTATATGTATCGTTCTTGGATCAATGTCTGCAAATTTTGTTCATAGTTTGGAGAAATTTAGATTTTAAAATTGTCCAATAGTAAAAGTTTACCTTTCCCTGACCTTTGACCTTGAGTGACCTTTCAATGTTGCTTCCTTGGGACAACGTCTATAAAATTTGGTCACAGTTTTGTAAAATGTAGATTTGAGATTTTTGACAAATTTTTTGACATATTGAAAAATTTGCCTTTAACAATGACTAGATGTCAACAATCTTCTCTGAAACTACTGGTCGGATTAATTTCAAATCTTCTCTGTATCTTCCATGGGACAATGTCTACAAAGCATGTTCACAGTTTGGAGAAATTCTTTTTTTTTTTTTTTTTTTCAATTTTTGACAAATTTTCAATAGTAAAAATGTACCTTTCCCTGACCTTTGACCTTAAGTGACCTTTCTACGTTGCTTCTTTGGGACAATGTCTATAAAGTTTGTTCCCAGTTTGGAGAAATGTAGATTTGAGATTTTTTTTTACGAATTTGTCTGATGATTATTTTGTCCATTTTGTTAATTAGTTTGTACATTTTGATGATTATTCCGTTCACTTTGTGAATTTTTAAAATAATAATAATAATAATAATAATAATAATAATGATAATAATGATAATAATAATAATAATAATAATAATAATAATAATACTAAATTGCTTTTATAAAGCACTTTTCTTTCAGCAGAATCTCAAAGTGCGACAGAGACAAGACAGTCTAATAAAAAATAAAATACTGTATTAGGAATAGAATTTATTTAATTTTGTTGATGTTTTTTTTCATTTTGTTGATATATTTAAATTAGACAAATTTCTGAAATAAGAAACATTTGCTTTTCCTTCTACTGCTCCATATGTTGGTGGTTTATAACATGTCAATGGTTCCAGATGTAAATATAGTTCCTATTGATCACTGATAACAGTCATATGTCCTCCAGTCAAAGTCCCGCCCACTTCTATAGTTTTGATTGATCTGCGCTCAGACCACAGGAACGTAGACCAGAACCAGGACTGGAACGTAGACCAGAACCAGGACTGGAACGTAGACCAGAACCAGGACTGGAACGTAGACCAGAACCAGGACTGGAACGTAGACCAGAACAAGGACTGGAACGTAGACCAGAACCAGGACTGGAATGTAGACCAGAACCAGGACTGGAACGTAGACCAGAACCAGGGCTGGAACGTAGACCACAACCAGGACTGGAACGTACACCAGAACCAGGACTGGAACGTAGACCACAACCAGGACTGGAACGTAGAACATGACGCAGACGTACGGGGACACTGGGACTATTTTTTTAAGTAACTGCGACCTCCGCTCCGACCGTCGGCCGGTCTCCACCGCTGATCATGTGATTTCCGTGGGGCGGACCGTCACCCGCCGCAGACGCCGTCCTCATGCAAATGGAGGTCACTTAGACGGGCGTCTGTGTCCAAAACACCGGCTGTGATTGGCCTTCAGGCGGATCAGCAGACCCGTATGGAAATGCAGCGCTTTGCCTCTGGCCTCATTTGTTTTTCTCCGACACAACGTTGCAGCTTAAACACCTGAGGAAAGCCACAGCCGCCTAATGGACTCCTTCTATTCCTCCCAGATTTACATGAAAAAACCAAACCAAACCAAACCCAGTGTCTCCTGGTGTCACGTAAAGAAGCACCTGCCAGCGCCCACGTCCTGCCACGTCCACACACCCCAGTATTTATAGAAGCTGACATTTACCACCTCCGCTTCCTGGAAGAACGCCGTACACGTCTGCGCAGACCTGCAGAAATGCACCGTACGGCGCCACCGTGGGGTCAGAGGGGGAAGAAACACAGGTCACATGACGCGTTAGTCCGACTCTGGGATGTGCGGAACCGAAAGTGTGTCGTTTACTGTTGTTTATGTGAATGAAAGGTCGCAAATCTGACCAAAGACCAAAGAAACATGTCTTAAAAGTCAGAAATCTGGATTCATCAGCACAGTGATTGTGTGTTTAGTGTGTTTTTAGTGTCGTTTAGTGTATGTTTAGTGTATTTTAGTGTATATATTTAGTGTATTTTAGCATATTTGTTCTTTTTAAGAGTGTATTTTTTCAGATTTTTGCATATTTTTATGTATTTTAGTGTATATTTTTTGTATTGTGGCATATTTGTTCTATATTAGAGCATATTTTTTTCAGATTTTTGCATATTTTTAAGTATTTTAGTGTATAGTTTTTGTATTGTAGCATATTTGTTCTATATTAGAGCATATGTTTTTCATATTTTTTGCATATTTTTTATGTATTTTAGTGTGTATTTTTTGTGTATTTTAGCATATTTGTTGATATTAGAGCATATGTTTTTCATAGTTTAGTGTATTTTAGTGTATATTTTTAGTGTATTTTAACATATTTGTTCTATTTAAGAGTGTATTTTTTCAGATTTTTGCATATTTTTATGTATTTTAGTGTATCTTTTTGTGGATTTTAGCATATTTGTTCTAAATGAGAGCATATGTTTTTCATAGTTTAATGTACTATAGTATATATTTTTTGTATATTGTTGCATATTTGTTCTACATTAGAGCATATGTTTTCATATTTTATGTATTTTAGTGTATTTTAGTGTATTTTTTTCTGCATATTAGCCTATCATTTTAATATTTTTTTGTATTTTAATGCATTTTAGTGTATTTTCGTGTATTTTAGCATACTTCTAGTCTTTTCTCTTCTGTATTTCTGGATATTTTAATGCATTTGAGTGTTTTTTTTTGTGTATTGGAGCATACTTTTGGCGTATTTTAGTGTATTTTTGTGTACTGTAGCATACTTCTAGTGTTTTCTTTTCTGCATTTTTGGATATTTGAATGCATTTGAGTGTATTTTCGTGTATTGGAGCATACTTTTGTTGTATTTTAGTGTATTTTTTCTGTAGATTTTGGTGTATATGCTGGTCTATAGTAACTATAACCCTTGATAAATAGCCGTAGCTTCCTCAAACCAACATGGAGGAGGTTGTGTTCATGTTTTCGCAGCATTCTGAACCGTAATCGACTTTTTTTTTTCCTTTTCTTGATTTTCTGACGCGGCTTATCGAAGAAAACATGCACAAACGACCCAGATGAAACAAGGCCCGACTCAAACCTCTGCGTCTTTTTCCTTCTTCTGCTTTTTAATTGTGTCGCTCATTAGCACTTGTTGTGTTTGGGAAGTCTCCGTTTGCACATGCGATGTTATCTGTGGAGGCAGTCCGTCAGTCATGGAGCCGGTCGGAGGTAATTACTTGATAAGAGGTTCCTCAGGAGCCTTAATGTGTTTGGTCATCCGCCACCCTCCAGTTGGTGCAGCTCTAGGTCTGTTTAGAGTTAAAGACACATGTGCCTGCAGCGCTGCACAACTGTCCAAGCGCTTCATTAGCGCTGGTGCTCTGCACAGACGATCCCTCAGCTTTGATTGGATGAAATGCCCCCGATGCACGTTATGGGCAGGAGTTATGAAGGGAAAACACCGCAGACACATACTGCACCTTCTATCGTCAGAAATGTACAAATGTGTATGCACTGTAAAAAAAAATCTGTAATTTAACCGAATTTTCACTGTTTATTTGTCAGATTTTTCCTGTATTTTTAAGATACAGGAAAATATCAATGAAATGACAAAAATAGACTGTGATTTTTATAGGTCAAATGTAAAATAACACGAAAAAAATGGCTGAAGGACTCCCCTAATTTACATGGATTTAAAAGATTTGTTTTGTTTTTTCGGCAGTTTAGTTCAGTTTGTGGCTTTTTTTAGTCATGTTACTTATTTTGTTGATTTGTTATTAATTTTTGTTCATTTCATTCATCACTTTTGTTTATTATGTTGCATATTTTGTTCTTTTTTACTTTATTTTACTAAATGTTTTGCTTATTTTTTAACATTATTTATTGTTGTGTAGGTTTTTTTAATTCATTTTGTTCATTTTATTCATTAGTTTTGTTCATTTTGCAGCTTATTTTATTCTTTTTACGTTATTTTGGTAAATTTTTTACTTATTTTTGTAACATTTTTTTTATTTTGTAGGGTTTTTTAGATTTATTTTTGTTCATTTCATTTATTACTTCTGTTCATTTTGTTGCTTATTTTATTCTTTTCTGTTTTTAAACTTTATTTTAATAAATTTGTTGCTTATCTTTTTAACAATTATTATATAGTAGATTAAAAAAAAAAAAAAATTAAGTTTATTTCATCCACTGTCATTCATCTGTTTTGGTCTTTATGGGTTTAAAACATAACAACATAATGCAGTGAACATGTGCACAGTATTTAAAGACTAAATACATTCAAGCTAAATGTTTTCTACAGGTAAAAGTCAGTAATTAATGTGGATTTAATGAAATAATATCTTGCGTTATGCATGAGCATGTGGTACTGATCCAGATGGCTGCTGATATTTGACATTTACAGATTTCCAGCTGAAATAACTCCTGTTTTAGGAAGATTTGATGCAGAAACCCGAACAGAAAACTGATGGAAAATGGCAGAAAACTATAATCTGGAAATTTCGTGTTTAGTCAGAAATGAGATAATGTGCGATGAGCTGGTTTGTTTATTGCCACATTATTATTAGCGCTTGTCCTTTGTGTGGTGCTGTGTACCGCCAACTGTGGCTAATTTCATCAAAATTGTTTTGGATCTATTATGGCCTAATTCAGTCGACGGCGGCTCAGGCTTTTGTTGTTTATGTTCCAAAAGCAAAATGGAAGGAGTAACAGTGCACATAATACTCATGAAATTGCAGCGGGCAGCATTTTCTGCTATAATTTGGTTTGGTGATTTGAATGCATTTGCTATAAGGCAATTACTAATCTAAGGATTAGACTTACCTGATACGCTGGCAGAAACGCTTATGAAGACACAGAAAGTCAGCGAGGGAAATTACAGCAGCTGCTCGCCACGCTTTGGGTTCTATTACTCTGCATAATATGGGAATACTGAGGGGTTTCAGCCTTTCCTCTGCACATCTTCCTTCTTTCCCTCTTTATCTTTCTGCCTCGTCGCTACATCCAATACCAGCGATGTCAGATGTCCTGACGTGAAAATAAACATCTGTGATGAACTGAAAGATAGTGAAACCAAACGAAAAGATGGATAAACCCAACTGAAGGACAGTTAAACTAGACCAAAATATAGTGAAACCAGATGAAAAGATGGATAAACCCAACTGAAGGACAGTTAAACTAGACCAAAATATAGTGAAAACAGACGAAAAGATGGATAAACCCAACTGAAGGACAGTTAAACTAGACTAAAATATAGTGAAACCAGATGAAAAGATGGATAAACCCAACTGAAGGACAGTTAAACTAGACTAAAATATAGTGAAAACAGACGAAAAGATGGATAAACCCAACTGAAGGACAGTTAAACTAGACCAAAATATAGTGAAACCAGATGAAAAGATGGATAAACCCAACTGAAGGACAGTTAAACTAGACTAAAATATAGTGAAAACAGATGAAAAGATGGATAAACCCAACTGAAGGACAGTTAAACTAGACTAAAATATAGTGAAACCAGATGAAAAGATGGATAAACCCAACTGAAGGACAGTTAAACTAGACTAAAATATAGTGAAACCAGATGAAAAGATGGATAAACCCAACTGAAGGACAGTTAAACTAGACTAAAATATAGTGAAACCAGATGAAAAGATGGATAAACCCAATTGAAGGACAGTTAAACTAGACTAAAATATAGTGAAACCAGATGAAAAGATGTCTTAAACAGGCTAAAAGTTGGTCAAACCAGTATAAAAGGCAGTAAAACTAAACTAAAAAATGTTAAAAGAGATTATAAGTTTGGTAAAACAAGTTTAAAAGGTTGTAAAACCAACTTATTTGATGATTAAATCACATGTAAACATGGTTTAAATGGATGACAATTTGGTAAAACTATAATAATAATAATAATAATAATAATAATAATAATAATAATAATAATTATTATTATTATTATTATTATTATTATTATTATCTAATTTACTTAATCTAATCTAATGTAGTCTAACCCAGTCTAGTCTAATCTAATCTGATCTAGTCTAGTCTAACGTAATCTGATGTAGTCTAGTCTAATCTAGTCTAATCTAATCTGGTCTAGTCTAGTCTAATCTAATATAATCTAGTCTACTATAATCTAATCTAGTCTAGTCTAATCTAGTCTAATCTAATCTGGTCTAGTCTAATCTAATATAATCTAGTCTACTATAATCTAATCTTAGTCTAGTCTAACCTCGTCTAATCTAATCTAGTCTAGTCCAGTCTAATGTAGTCTAATCTAATGTAATCTAATCTAATGTAATGTAATCTAGTCTAGTCTAGTCTAGTCTAATCTGATTTCATCTGTAAAACTCTAGTAAAACCTGGTTTTGTCCTTTTCAGATGATTGATCTGTTCAATAAATCTGTTTTTTTTTTCCTGTACATACAGATTTTCCTCCCTTCTCTTTCTTCTTTTTCTTCCTTTTCTTCTCTTTCTTCTTTTTCTTCCTTCTCTTTCTTCTTTTTCTTCCTTCTCTTTCTTCTTTTTCTTCCTTCATTTTTCTTCTTTTTCTTCCTTCCTCGTGCTTCCATCCGATACCGTCTCACTCGTCCTCATGTAAATAAATACTGGTGATGGAAGAAACGGAAACTCATCTGCAACATTTGTCATGATCAGATGCAGAAAGATGGAGCAAGAAAGAGAAGGAGAGAGGGAGGGAGGGAGAGAGAGAGAAGGAGGGAGGGAGGAGAAACCCAGCCCAGATGAGAATGTGAACCTGCTGCCCTCATGCTGCAGGTTGTTAGTGTCAGGTGTTTGTGTGGAGATAACACCTTCTTGTCGTGGCTTCTTTCTTATTTGATGTCACTGAAAACAGAATTTCATTTGGTGCTCGGCAGTGATCGCATTAGATAGAACTCACCGGGATGAAGCCTGTTCATATTTGCACATTTGCCTTTTTCCTGTGGCTCCATCCGTCACCTCCTACCTCCCCTCGTCGTTGTTGTCGCTGTGTTTTTTCTGTGCGATTGTTCGCAGGAGTTTGTTCACTAAATTGACTTTTACACGACTCCCAAGGTCTGACGATCCGCGACGCTAGCCTCGTCGTCTGTCCTCTCCGATATCGACTGTAGAAGCTAGAACCCATAAATGAGAACATCGCTGAGCTCGGGGGGGGGGGGGGGGGGGGGGGTGTCGACGAGCCGGATCACAACACGGATCAGACGCTTGTTTTGGAGACTAATAAGCAAAAGCAGAGTGTCGTGGTCGCCGTGGTGACACCGAACCTGAGCAACACTGGAAAGGCAGTCCCGTAATTATGGGACTGTTTTTTTTGTTGTTGTTGTACTTAAGGTCACGGACCGTTTGTTTTTGCTCGATGTCGACTCGAACCAGTGCCGCGGAGGTTCCCTGTCTGTTTCTGTACACTAAAAAAAAAAAAAAAAAAAAAAGCAAAAAAACAAAAAAAAAACCTGTGAAAAAACGATAGTATTCCAACAGCTGGGGCGCCAAAAACATACTGTTAAATAACGGAAAATAACCATCTCATAAAAATACGGTACTTTTCCATAATTAAAAAACTTTACATGAGATTTTGCTTTTTTTTTTTTTTAATGTTTAATAAAGAATATTTTCATGTATTACTCAAATGAAATTACCTATAAATATATAAATAAATAATATTCATTGAGACTAAGATGTCCAATCAACTGTCAATCTAATCTAATCTAGTCTCATAAAAATCTCATAATCTCATAAAATACAGTAATTTTCCACAATTAAAAAACTTTGTTTTTTAATGTTGCATATATTTTTTTACTTTTTAATGTTTAATAAAGAATATTTTCATGTATTAAAACAATCAAATTCCCTATAAATATATAAATAAATAATTTTCAGTGAGACTCAGTTGTCCATTTACAAATTTTTTTACAGTATTAAACTTTAAATTAACAGTTTAATCTCATAAATAGAAAAGAAATATTTGTGAAATTACGATACATTTGCAAATTTATTTTAACTGTATTTTTCTGTGAAACAAAAAAAAAATCTTTTGAAAAATGGAAATTTTTTGGTTATTCACAGTTAGTTTTTTCGTGTTATTTTACATTTGACATGTAAAATCACAGTCTGTTTTTGTCATTTCATTGATATTTTCCTGTATCTTAAAAATACAGGAAAAATCTGTCAAATAAACAGTGAAAGTTCTATTAAATTACCGATTTTTTTTACAGTGTATGTTTGTGTAAGCGTCTGTTTGAGGAAACGTAGGTCTGTGATGGTTCAGATGAATCACTCCCTGTCAAAGTGGTGCGAGGTGTCAAGGGAACTGCCAACGGGGTCCGCGGACCCTCGTCAGGGGCCGACGATTTAAACCCTGTCCGGTGTTGGCGTCACACTTGGCCTTCGACGAAATAAGAGGAAGAGCCGCAGACGTGTTGATCCATAATTTAGCCTTTTTTTTTTTTTTTTTTGCTTCAGCGGTCGACTGTACACTGGACTTATTTATTAAGTCGAGCTGACGGAAAAAAACACTGAAACTGAGCGAGTGTTTCAGATTCAGACCAGAGCATCACAGGTAGAACTAAAACCCACCAAAACAAACCCTATAATCAGAGGATCCTGCAGACCTGTAGAGGCCAACATGGCTGAAGGACTTATCGGATGTGTGCTCAACAACAAATGTATTGTTTCAGTTTTTTGAGCTGATTTAGGATCATTTTGGTGCTGAATCCAAAAATCACATTCATTTTGCTCAATCAGGTCAACTTTCTGAACTCTGCTACATATTGGCTTTTGAACATTTTTGCTTACATTTATGGGCATTTTCACATCATAGGATACAAAATTCTTTCATATTTCTTGCAATAAATGAGTTCTGGAGATTTTACTTTTGCCAATTTATGATTGTTTTTTTTAATATTACAGGTGAATGAAATGGCTTCGACTAGAAGATCTTACAAAAATAAGCCTGACGTATTCTGCTCCATCTGCGGTGAATACACCATTGTACCTAACAGGAATCCTGTTAGAAAATGATTTTTTTTCTCTTAAAACCTATTTTGGGTGAGAACTATATAAAAAAATCAACTGATAAAGTCACAAAAATGTAATCAATTTTGTGAGAAGATCAAATTTTTCAAAATCAAATTAGCAAAAAAAAACCTGACCTGATTGAGAAAAACAGATGTCATTTTTGGATTCAGCGGTGCAAAATGGTCCGAATTCAGTCGAAAAAATCTAGACAACTTGCAAAAAACATTTTTGTGTAACCCAGTGTTATTTATTACTACTGCAGTGTGAATTTATTGCAGATGATGTTTCCTTTTTACCTCCGCCAAGGAGCTTCTGTTTTCGTCGGCGTTGGTTTGTCTGTTTGTCCGTGTGTAAGATAACTCAAAAAGTTCTGGACGGATTTGGATGAAAATTTCAGGAAATGTTGATACTGGCACAAGGAACAAGTGATTAAATTTTGGTGGTGATCGGGGGTCATGGGGGCCCACTGATCTGCCCTGGTGAAGGTCTGTGCTCTCCAAGTGCTTCTAGTTTGATGCGTTTTTAACTGAGACCCCAGGACGACTAGCAACGACTACGACGACAGTAGAAGTTAATAAACAATAGACCTCCATGTTCACCCATAAAGACCCAGCTCTACTTTTCTCCATATTTAACCTTTAAGTGATCTATCGTCATTTATTATAATATTGTCTTCTATGTTTTGCATTTTTTCAGTGATAATCATGTATTTTCCTAGACTTAATTCACTGATCATGCAGATGTTCATAAAAGCTCAGACTGAAGTTGAACATTATTAGATCAGAAACAGAAAAAAAATGAAGAAAAGTGACTTTTTTTCCATCAAATCCGTCATTAACTGAACATAATCCCAGTGTGTCCATCCACTGACATTGATCCAACTCCATGGGCTTTACTGGTGAATCAATGTTGATGAAGATGACAGTGTTTCCATGGTAACTATGGAGCCTCTGAACGTCCAAATGGGTCATGTCTGATGACCATGAAAAGATGAACAACTGTATTTTACAACAATTATTGACGTGTATTGATCGAATTAGTGGATCAACAGGTATTAAACAGATTAGACCAGTAGGTGGTTTTTGATCTTTGTTAAAATACAAAGGTTTGCAGCAGAAATAGAGGTGTTTACAGTAAAACTAAACTAAAAGATGGTTAAAATGAACTGAAATATAGTAAAACCACAGTAAGAGATGGTTTGAACAGAGTAAACGTTGGTAAAACCGGTATAAAAGTCAGTAAAACTGAACTAAAACATGTTCAACCAGACTCCCTCTGTTCCTCAGATCCACCAGTTAACATCATTTCCGTCTCCATTAAAACTCCAAAGGCAGACCTCCACCCCACAAACCCAGTGGGTGATGTCACATCAGCTCCATCCACATCCTTTAGACGTCTATTTCTGCTCCATAATTTACCCCCGCCGCTGCCTTTTTTACTCAATCAACACTAAAGCTCCTCGCTCTGAAGTGACAGGCGGTGAAAAAAAAAAAAAAAAAGACGCTCCGGCTGACATGTCAGAGGAGTCGCTACGACGACGACGAACGACGACGGGTACAGTGGAGCGGCGAGCGCATGACGGTGTTGACAACGGCCCCGTTAACAAGTTCAGCGGTGTAATTGGAGCGTGTTTAATAGGTCCAACCTTCACCCGGGGTTCAGGTTCACATTGATTTTTTAAAGGCCCTGTCAGAGCGGCACCTGTTCCGACTCCCTCCACACTGTACACCCCCCCCTTCCCCTTTTCTTTCCCTCTTGACTTTGACCTTCTACTTTTATATCGCTTAAATATTAAGATGCACTGAGATCTCCAGACTGCTTAAGACGCATCGGAATTGTATTGGATAAATAATGCATCCGACGGCGTTCTTCTTTGGAACGGATAGAACTTTGTATTAACAGGCTCCAGTCGTACATATTAGCGAAGCAGCCCAGGAGAATGGATAGGACTCCACTCAGGAAGGGGAGGGATACACTGTAAAAAAAAGAAAAAAAAAAAGAAAAAAAACAAAAACGATATTATTCCGGCAGCTGGGGCACCGAAAAAATACTGTTAAATAACGGAAACTAACCATCTCGTAAAAATACGGTAATTTTCCATCGTTAAAATACAGTTTTTTTGCCCTAACTTTACATGAGATTTTGCATATTTTTTGACTTTTTAATGTTTAATAAAGAATATTTACATGTATTAAAACAATCCAATTACCTATAAATGTATATAGAAATAATTTTCAATGAGACTAAGTTGTACAATCAACTATCAGTCTAATCTAATCTAATCTAATCTAATCTAGTCTAGTCTAATCTAGTCTAATCTAGTCTAATCTAATCTAATCTAGTCTAGTCTAGTCTAATCTATTCTAGTCTAGTCTAATCTAGTCTAATCTAATCTAATCTAGTCTAGTCTAGTCTAATCTAGTGGAGTCTAATCTAATGTAGTCTAATCTAGTCTAGTCTAATCTAATCTAATCTAATCTAGTCTAATCTAGTGTAGTCTAATCTAATATAGTCTAATCTAGTCTAGTCTAATGTAGTCTATTCTAGTCTAATGTAATCTAGTCTAATCTAATCTAATGTAGTTTAATCTAGTCTAGTCTAATCTAGTCTAGTCTAATCTAATGTAGTCTATTCTAGTCTAATCTAATCTAGTCTAATCTAATCTAATGTATTCTATTCTATTCTAATCTAATCTCGTCTAGTCTAATCTAATCTATTCTATTCTAGTCTAGTCTAATCTAGTCTAATCTAATCTAGTCTATTCTATTCTAGTCTAATCTAATCTAGTGTAGTCTAATCTAATCTATTCTATTCTAGTCTAGTCTAGTCTAATCTAGTCTAATCTAATCTAGTCTATTCTATTCTAGTCTAATCTAATCTAGTGTAGTCTAATCTAGTCTAGTCTAATCTAGTCTAGTCTAATCTAGTCTAGTCTATTCTAATCTAGTCTAATCTAATCTAATCTAATTTAGTCTAGTCTAGTTTTTTGTAGCCAGTTTTTTCGTGTTCTTTTCCATTTGACGTGTAAAATCACAGTCTATTTTTGTCATTTCATTGATATTTTCCTGTATCTTAAAAATACAGGAAAAATCAGTCAAATAAACAGTGAAAAATCTGTTAAATTGCAGATTTTTTTTACAGTGTAGGACAGCTTGACTGCTTCTATTAGCCCTGTTTTGGTGCGGCTCCCACCATGTGCCCCCCCCAAATGAGATTATATGTGTATGAAACAGGAGGTAGAGCGCTCACCGACCATCCATCAAAGCCTGGGGGGACCTGTGTGAAAGTTCCACCGCCGTGCGCTCTCGTCCTACGTGCACGTGCAAGTGCGTGGGCGTACGGTAAAGGGGCGCGCACGGCGAAACGGGGGCCTCGGCGCTTCAGCCTCTCCATCATCCGACACGCCAGGCTCACGCGTGGTGACATGCCTGAGAGGGTTTCAATATCCTCCACCGGTGTGTGTGTGTGTGTGTGTGTGTGTGTGTGTGTGTGCGAAACTGCCGCTGTGTTTACCCAACGAATGCAGTTCATTATATTTGTATGTGTGTCTGGTTATTACACAGCCTCTGTACATGTGCACAAACGGGCAGATGGAGATCCAAGGTTTGATCTGCACCTGTGAAAAAACACCCAGGACATGGTCCAACAGGGACCAGGGCGCCGGGTCGGGGACTCGTTCCGAACAGGACTTTAGAGGTGATTGATTGAAATATGATGTTGGACAAGTTTGCATTGGGAGTTAACGTAGTGATGTTCTAAACTGGGAGAAGTCTGGGACCAGAAAACCACCAAAACCACCAAGGAATCAACGGCATGTGTCCACAGACTGTATGGCTAACTGAAAAAGTATAAAGCTCAGTATTAAAACCAGTGTAAAGGACTACAAGGTGGTTAAAATGAGCTAAAAGACAGTGAAACCAAACTAAAAGATGGATAAACCCAACAGAGGGATGGTTAAATTAGACTAAAATATAGTAAAACTGAACTAAAAGATGGTTTTAACAGACTAGAGGTTGGAAAAACCAGTATGAAAGACTAGAAGGTGGTTAAAATGAGCTAAGAGATAGTAAAACCAAACTAAAAGATGGTTTTAACAGACTAGAAGTTGGAAAAACCAGTATAAAAGATGCTAAAACTAAAGTAAAAGGTGGTTAAAATGAGCTAAAAGATAATCAACCCAAGCTAAAAGATGGTGTTAACAGACTAGAGGTTGGTAAAACCAGTATAAAAGATGGTAGAACTAAAGTGAAAGGTGGTTAAAATGAGCTAAAACATAGTAAAACCAAACTAAAAGATGGATAAACCCAACTGAAGGATGGTTAAATTAGACTAAATTAGAGTAAAACCAAACTAAATGGTGGTTTTAACAGACTAGAGGTTGGAAAAACAAGTATAAAAGATGGTAAAACTAAACGGTGGTTAAAACGAGCTAAAAGATAGTAAAAACGAACTAAAAGATGGTTTTAACAGACTAGAAGTTGGAAAAACCAGTATAAAACATGGTAAAACTAAAGTAAAAGGTGGTTAAAATGAGCTAAAACATAGTAAAACCAAACTAAAAGATGGCTAAACCCAACTGAACCATGGGTAAACTAGACTAAAATATAGCGAAACCAGACTAAAAGATGTTTTAACAGACTAAAGGTTGGCAAAAATAGTATAAAAGATGATAAAACTAAACTAAAAGTTGGTTAAAATGAGCTAAAAGATAATAAACCCAAGTTAAAAGAGGGTCTTAACAGACTAAAGGTTGGTAAAACTAGTATAAAAGATGATCAAACTGAACTGAAAAAGGTTAAAAGAGACTATAATTTTGGTAAAACAGGATTAAAAGATTGTAAAACTAAACTGATTAAATCAGACTTAAAGATGGTTGAAATGGATGAAAACTTGGTAAAACTAGTATAAAAGATGGTAAAATTGTACTTAAAGGTGGATAAAATTAACTGAAATTGTTTCCGCATCTATTATTGTATCACCAAGTTTTCTTCTTCAAACTAAAACTCATAAACTCTTATTTTAACAGCAGCTAAAATCACACTGTGTTTACATTATAGCTCCATTAGCTTAGCTCTGTTAGCTTAGCTGTTAGCTTAGCGGTTAGCTTCGCTCTAATCACCTGTTTTCTGTTCGGTTTGTGTCGTCAATAACTGAACTAAAAACCTGTTTGAATCCCACAAACATGGTCAGAGCTGTGGATCAATAAACAGCGACTTAAGAACATCCCATAATAAGCACATACCTTCATAGGCCTCAGAATCCGACTCCCTCGTGTAGAAGAAACCCTGACGTTCAACCATCCAGCTCCGTTCTTTCATTTCCAGCTGTGGCAGAACTTCACACACTGGAATTCCAACGTCTCTGAGGAGAGTTTCAGCTGCTTCAATCTGAAACCCCAGTGGATTTATTTATTGACACTAAACAGCACGCACACGTCCAAACTGAAACAGCAGCTCTTCTAGCAGACCCTGTTGTGTTTAAACACAGACAACACCCACTTGTCACATTTGTTATTTGTCTTTCACTTGTTACTTGTGTTCTTATTGTTCTATCGTCTGTTTCCTGATCTTTATCATAGAACGTGTGTTTATCGGAGTATTTGGTTCTTTAACTTTGATACGATTTATGCTATTGTTGTGTATCTGTTTGGATTAGTTTTAGTGTATCTTATACTGGGGCTTCGTAAAGGGGGGGGGGGGGGGTAAATGTGACAAATTCATGGGGCCTAGCATTTCTAGTAGTGGAGGGGTCCAGTGGATACAAGTTAGAAGTTGTGAAAATTTCGTGTAAGATTTGCTGTATAATGTTGACGGATGTTGAAAACACGTTAAGTTTCAGTTTTGCTTCACGCCAGCATTACTTACGTTAGTTATGGACTGCACCCTCATGTATATAACGCTCCGACAGATCGACAAGATACTAAATAAACACATTGTTTACCTTTCATGGGGTCTACAATTGCTAGCGGTGCCCCAGATCTTACATCACTATATATTTACATTTATATTTATAAATGTAAAGGTGATATAGAAATAAACTTGACCTTCTTAAAGTCTAAAAGGAGTCAAAATGATGACGTTGTAGAATATTCTGGAGGTTATTCCAAACCAGGAGACATTTTCATGACTACATCTTCTATGAACATGGCATCAGTTGTGTTTCTTGTAAATCTGTCGAAGCTTTTGTGCTCTGGCTTTGAATCATTTACATAATAATTAAAAAACTGGGTCCCGACCTGATGACCTGAGGTAGAACTTGGCTCACTGAGGCGTTTATTGACTACAGATGTGTACACACCGACTACTAACTGCACTAAGGTCCTAAGCTCGACAAAAAATGTTTAGAATACGACATGTAAAAGCAGTGATGAGAGAAAAGAATTAAACGTACATTAGACAAAATCCAGTTAGGAATAGCACTTACACTCTTTAGATTTGTAACTTCTTAAAGTCTAAAAGGAGTCAAAATGATGTCGCTGTAGAATATTCTGAAGGTTATTCCAAAACGGTGATGAAAGTGTTCTAGTTTTTGCTGGAAATCCATTTTTTTCCAAAAACTGAGCATGTGTTCCTGTAAATTAAATGTGTTCGGATCATTTTCGTCTGGTTTGGCAACATTTCAGCCGGAAAATTATACATAAATCGCTCCAAAAAGTGTAAATTATGTTTATTTGGGTCCGTCTCATGGGCGCGGTCATATTGCTTTCTTCTCCATTCATCTCGACCAATGAGATGCTCGTTTACAATGCGGAACTTGTATCGACGGCTCTGATTGGTCCGTTGATGACACATGGTCCGTTTCGCGTCTCTGGAGACAAGATGGCGGATTCACTTTGATTATTTTACCGCCGGTGTATTTGGTGTAAATATTCTGTGAAATCATGTCAGAATTCCTGGTCCTTCAGCGTGAGGACGAACTGAAGTGTGAGGCAGGAATCCAAAACAGGTTCAAGTGGTCCTGGCTCCAGGAAACTGAGAGAAAGGGCCATTTTTCTGTCGCAGTATGTCCGAAGACAAGCAAACCAGGTTTGTTAGTCATCGGTAACAAACCAGGTTTTTGCTCCTACAGTGCAGCAGAATGCACCGAAGAGCACGCAGAAGGAAATGCACAGAGAAGTTCAGGTTGTTTTTTTTCCTCACTTCCATCACTGAAAAACCAGGAGCCATTTTCATGACTACAACTTCTATAAACATGGCATCAGTTGTGTTTCTTGTAAATCTGTCGATACCTTTGTGCTCTGGCTTTGAATCATTTACATAATAATTAAAAAACTGGGTCCCGACCTGATGACCTGAGGTAGAACTTGGCTCATTGAGGCGTTTATTGACCACGAATCTCTATCCAGACGTGTGCACGCCGACTACTAACCGCACTAAACTCTGCAGATGTGTGAAAAAAAAAAAGAAAAAAGCTGAAATATTCATTAGCGTAGCGTTGGCAGGGCCATGTGGACCCGTATCGATGAGGTTTTACCTGGCACAGAACAGGCTATTAGCCAGGACCTGATAAATCTTGTCAGAGGCTGGAAGAGTCTGCCTGCCGACCGCTGAAGAATGAAGGTCACGGGGCAGCTGGAGTTACGAGCGCTCTCACAAGGTAGCTGCTATCAAATCAGCTGAATTATGAAGTCCCCACAGGCTTTACTTCTTCGTCTTCTTCTTTTTTTTTTTTTTGGTCAAATGCTAATTTCTCCATTTGCCTGGACTTCAGTAGGACTCAGATGAAATGTGAGTAAAGCTACAGCCTGGGTTTCATTCCTGCAGACGGGACATGAATTCCAACAGGCTGATAATTAACTGGACTTGGTGTTTTGCAAATTAGCCGTGTTTTTGTAAATTAGTAGAAGACATAAAGTTGGAGTGGGCGCCATTTTCACTTCCAAGTACCTCCAGTTGACAGGCTTCGTTGGCTCGTCTACTGACGTCACATCTCCAATGATGATCAAATTTTGAGAATTCTGTCGTTTTATTGAATGTAATTGGTCACCTGTCAATGGCCTAACCTGAAGATATATAAAACTGAGACAAAACATTTAATACATTTACAGCTACAGCCATTAACCAGTTAGGTCAGAGGTTCCCAACCTTGTTTTGGCTCGTGACCCCAAATTTCTGGTGACCCCAGACACTGAAAACTGAGACTTTTTTTTTTGTTGCTAAAATTCATTTGTTTTTGATCATGTAACAGTTTGCTATACTGTTTTTTTTTTTTTTTTTTAAATTTATTTATTTATTTCGAATATGGAAATACACAAGCTTCCTGATTGCTGCTAACTGACTTCTTTACACAACATAATATAGACAGGAAAATACAAGGAAGCATAAAATGATACACACAAAAGAAAAAGAAAAAAGTCATATTTGAAAAGGAGTGAGAAGAAGCAGAGCTTATTAGCACTCACCCCTTTGTCTAAACCAACAATATGTACATATAGACATACATACATACACATACATACACACATATACATACATACATATACACATACATACACACATACACATACACATACATACACACATATACATACATACACATACACATACATACACACATATACATACATACACATACACATACATACACATACATACACACATAGATATACACATATACATACATAGATATACACATACATACACATATACATACATACATATACAGACCCATATACACACATATACATATACATACATACATATCATATACATATATATGTGTGTGTATGATATGTGTGTGTGTGTGTGTGTGTGTGTATATGTATATATATATATATATATTTATACACATATACACATACATATACATATCGTCGGCTTCCTGGTAAAACTTGCTAAGTGACATTTTTGGTTGGGAATAAAAACCTGCTATCTCTCCTATTATAGCTTCAAATTTCAGTCTCCAGTGGAAGTTGTTCACATTCCATCATAAGTACCAACATTAACGGAACAGATAGTTTTTTTTGGTCATATTTCACAGTTTCCTGTTATATAAACAGTTTTTGTTTCTCCTGTAAAATTTGCCAAAAGTCACACAGCAGGTTTTATCAGGAAGCCAACGATATATATATATATATATATATATATATATATATATATATATATATATATATATATATATATATATATATATATACACACACACACACACACACATACATACATACATACATACATGTACACATACATATATATACACACATATACATATACCATCGTGTACCTATATATATACATACACATACACATGCACCTACATATACATACATACACATATATGCATATACACACACATATACATACCCATGCACATACACTTATATATACATGTACAAATTCATATATACACTGTTGCATACATACACACATACATGTTGCAAATAAAGGTTAAGTTTAGAGGACATTTAGTTTATATAATGTATATTATTATGGATGGAGGCAGAAAAGCCAGGTTTAGATTACTGCGCCAAGGAACAGCAGAGGTTCTGTTTTCATCAGGGTTTGTTTGTCTGTTTGTTTGTTTGTTTGTTTGTCTGTTAGCAAGATAACTCAAAAATTTATGGATGGATTTGGATGAAATTTTTTTAGGAAATGTTGATACTGGCACAAGGAACGAATGATAAAATTTTGGTGGTGGTTGGGGGGGGGGGGGTGCTTTTCTAGTCCTTCCTGCTTTCTCACCTGTTAACTTGTTTTGCTCATGTTTTCATGCTTGAAATACTATACATTGGATTAGGAATATCCTCACAACATTAATCAATCAAAAAAATAATTATCATTCGCAGCCCTAGAGTCTCAGGTCTGATTAAAAGTGAAAAATCCAATGAAACTGATTCCAGCAGTCGTACCTTAGCTGCTTCTACATGACCTGTGTAAGAGCGGGTTCCGTCAGTATTGAACAGGTTCTACAGTGTGTGTCATAGTTGGACTGTACTGTTCAGAAGCTCCTCTGTCTGCTGCCTTTGGACGCAGCTGCTCATATTCCCATAGGCTCGCCCTCTGTTGGTAACTGCAATATAAAGTGGCCATGACTGTAATGCTGGCTTTAGTCAGACAAATTCTGCTGTGGATTGAGTAGCTCCAGACATTTAATATGGTTTCAGGTATTGATTTGCGGCACCTTGCCCTATAGCCTGTTTATTATCTAGCTTTGGTTTCACCTTTTACTCTTTTTCTCACTGCATCTCAGGAGAATGAAGTCCTCCCTCTTATTCCTACGTCTCTTTTTCCCAGCAACAGTGTTCTTAGTAACGACTACAAATAGTCAATCAAACTGGCCAGTGGCGAAGAACGGCGCCGGCCATTTTGGTGTAGGGAGAAAACTCGGGCGCTTGAATAATAGCGTGTTCTGAACTGTGGCTTTTTTTTTTTTTTTGCTCAGTTTGCGCAATTACGGCGGGAGAGAAAATGCAGGGGATGTAATCAAGACTGGAAGACCGGTCTTTGACATGGTTCATTTACTCCCGAGTTGGTCCGACGCAACACTTGGGACACAATAGCCAATTGTAAATTACAGAGTGGATTCAGTGGCGTGGAGTGCCTTGAGGGGGAGCTAGCCCCACAGAGGCGGGGAAATAGGGAATGTTGTTCCATTTGTTGCTGTTTGGTTCTAGGTTGATGAGGTCTGGGAACAGGGAAAAGGCGAGGATATCAATCACATTGACACGTCTGGGGGTGGTAAAATGATTAGAATAATAGTAAACAAAGCCTCTTAAACACAGCCAGGTTTTTCATTTTTTACTTATTCCAGCCTTTGTTTAATAAGCTTCACTTAACGTAAGATTAATCATGTTTAACCCTCTGGTATCCAGGTGCGCCTTTTAGGCACACGGTGCACTCCATGTTAAAAAACTTCATATTATTTTTCACAGTTTAAATAAGGTTAGAATTCAAAAGTTTTTCATTTTTGCATGATCTTTAAAATTCTGTCCACCAACTCAAATGTGCACATTGTAAACAAAAGAAAATGACCAGACTAGCATCTGTCTGCCAAGTGTGTCTAAAACGCACTATTTCTGACATTTGATCTGTATGATTAGGACTGAGCTGGATTTACAAAAATAAAATCAAATTAGAGCAGAAAAATAAATCAATATATAATATTTAATAGTTTGATTTATAGGTGTGCATTTTACGCACACTTGGTGACAGATGGTAGTTGTTTTGAACATTTTACCTAGCGCCAAAAATAATAATGCAAATTAACCAGTGTTGGAGTTAATCATTGACATATGCCAGGATGAAAAAATCAAATAATATCTGATCCACTTTTTATGTAGCATATTGAAAAAAAAACTTTTTTTGTGTGTGTTTTTTGCATCAAAAAAATGGTTTGTTTCCATTACAAACACGGCATTTAAAGGGTTAAAAAATGTGACAGTTATTTAGTATTTGGTATTTTTATTTACGGCTCAAGTTGATGAAATAGAAAAAAGTGTAAAAGAATTAAAAACAAACTGTATGAAAAATTTCTGGACATTATTCCACAAGTGTGTGAAAAACACACACTTGGTGCTTGGTAAGGGCCTTGCTGGACGGGATACCGGAGGGTTAATGTGTCCGTGATGATGTGTTAATAATCGCAGAAGGGGCTGAACCGGTGGGAGCTGGAGGGAAGCCGGTGTGTCACCCGGTGTGGAACTCCACTCAAGTGGTCAATGTGGACGTGGAGGATGAAGGGGCTTTTAGCAACTCTGACAAGCAGCTAAGTGCTGACACGGGTGACATTTACCAGTGTGTCGCCGAAAACCCCCGGCCGGACTCGGAGGGAAGACGGTTACTTTCTGTTTAATCGCCATCAGAATTCCACGGGTGCTGCCGCAAATGTTTGAGCAGGGCCCGGATTACTTTTCCCCCTCCGTGAAGCCAATTGCGGCCGATCGTTTGATGTCAAACACAAATGTGCTTAACATTCACAGAGCTGCCTCCCTTCCTTCTGCACATGTGAAAGATTTACGTTGGGGCGTGTGCGTGCACGTGCGTGTCGCTGCGTCTTCTAAAGCTCTTTGAATGAGCTTTTTTCTTTGTCGCCGTGGCAGCCTCTCCTCGCAGTGAATCGGGGACATGACATGACAATTGGAGACCTTGTAATTTATGTTTAAAATGCCAGCGTTATCTGTGCCAGCGTGATTCTGTTTGAACAAGGCGGCGTACTGGGGAGGGTCCTCAGTCACTGCTTAAACCGTATGCCTGTGTTTGCTCAGGAATCCTTGGTGGGCTATCCATTGTTACTATGGCAATATACCTCCGCTGCACTCTCCCCCTTCCCACTGCAACTTCTCCCATGGCCATATGCCGGGTTTTTGAAGGGATTTCACTGCTCTCTCATCTTTCTTGTAATTCAGACACCTCGCTGCCAAAAGTGCCGCTCCAGGGTACGTCCTCCCGAAAAAGTCATGGTATTTTAACAGCGTCGGGCCCGCAGTTGGATGAGGCGTGGGAACGCGTGTTCCGCTAAACTCTTTTGATAAAGCCACCTGGGCAAGTGGGGAGCGTTTCAAACATGGAGGTCCCCGAACACTAAATTGGCAGCAGTTCTTTACTACAATGGACTCATCTCATCCCTGTGTCAGAGCTCCTCGGGGACCTGTAATTTACTGCCTTCCCCACTTTGAGTTCTTGATTCATGAGATCAAATTAGACGAGCGAGGGAACATCATTGCGCAATACTTTTGCTCTTTAAGTCGAGGCCAGAACGCCGGCACCGACTCCAGTCCAGTTTCACCCGCAATCTGCTCCTAATGAAACTTATAAAAACAATATGTGACACGTTTTCAAAGCCAGGAAAGAAAAGGATCAATGTGGCTACACATGAAAAACAAAAAAAACGGGGGGGGGGATTCTGTAAAGCAGTGTTTTTCAACCTTGGGGTCGGGACCCCACGTGGGGTCGCCTGGAATTCAAATGGGGTCACCTGAAATTTCTAGCAGTTGATAAGAATAAAAATAAAACTTACTAAAAAAAATATATGGTGAGTTGAGAGACAATCACAATACATGAAAGACATGACAAACTGTGAAGCTGAAACTGAAGCTCTGTGGTTCTGTTCATCTGTCAAATGTTCACCGTGGTCAGTTTCAGACTGATCATTCATAGTTTGAGTTGTTGTTACCTCTGCCAGGAGGGATTGTGATCACTTTGCTTTGTGTGTTTGTTTGTTAGCAACTTTAGGGGAAAACTCTTCCACCCATCTTTCCCAGATCTTCCCCACAGATAGGCCTAGGCCCTGGGACCAACCCATTACATTTTGGTCCCAGTAGGCCAAAGTTCAAGGTCACAGCAAGGTCACAACATCTACAATTTTCCATCTCTCATCATTGAGCAATTTTCCAAAATTCATAAAAAATTCAAAACGACTCCGATTAGCCTCCAATTGGATCCACCTGTAGCTTAGAACAATGTCTTGTATCTGGAACTAAATTTTCCACATCCACTGTGGAATGTGGACTCTGTGGACATTTACATTGAACATTGAAAATCCCATTTACCACACATTTAAAATTAGAACTCAACAAATATTGATGTGAATTGAATCTAATTGGACAGACACATGACTGGGACCAAGCTTCAACTTTTTCTGCCGTATGGAACAACCTGGAAACTGTTGGATTTAAACAGAAATAGTCGATCCACACATGTTCAGGGTGCTTGGCGGAGGTTTGTATTCTCTGAACACTTGTTCATAGTTTCAGTTCTTCTTTGTTCAGTATTAATTGTCCTCCTTGTAAACCACAGCTGGACTGACTGGACAGATCCTGACCACAGAAAATCCAATTCTCACTTTGTGCAGTAATCTACACCTGGATTTACTGCCTCTGTCCACAATAATATACATTATATAGACTAAATGTCCTCTAAAATTAACGTTTATTTGCAACATAGTGTAGCATACTATTACATGATCTAAAACAAATTAATTTTAGCAAAAAAAAAGTCTCTGTTTTGAATGTCAGGGGTTGCCAGTAATTTGTGATGTTAAAATGGAGTCACGAGCCTAAAAAGGTTGGGAACCACTGCTGTAAAGGTTTCAGTCGCACATCCGTTCTGTCTGTAAAAGACGCGCCGTGCAAGGTCGAGTCGATCATTGATGTGATGCGCCTCGTAGGAATCTACTGTTTTGAGACATTCCACAGTATCAAATAGGCATGAATCTTAAAGACAGATGAAACAAGTCCTCTATATTTCATCCCGTATCTGAAGAGCAGAGAGAAAAATAAAGAATAATAAAGAGCGTAACGGCAGAATACCAATGATTTCATTCAGGCAGATTAAAGAAACTGTGTCAGAGATCAAAAAAGGAGGAATGTTGAATAAATACAGTTAAACGCCTCCGAATCACAAATACAGCGAACGAAAGGCGAAATGTAAAGCAGCGTGAAACCGTTAACCTGCAGATTAAACACTCCGATGCAGAACGACAGGAGTGAACTCTGCAGGAAGTGTGCGTTTGGAATTGTGTACATGTGTGTGCTAGTCGTACTGGAGAGCCTCTCTTCAGTTTTAATGACTCTTGGCACCGACGTCGCCTAATGAAGTGCGACTTCATGTATGTGACGACATGAATGTCACTGATTAGAAGTTGCCGTACGGTCGCCCCCGGAGACCGCCTGTGGAGCGTTAGCCGTTTGTGAACGCGCCTTGTAGCGTTTTAGACGACTCTGACGACCGCCTCGACCCTGACGCTCAGAGAACAGGAGGGTTTTCAGGAAGATCGGACCTGTTTCCGACATGTCGGACCTGGACGCTGTGAGGTCCGATAGTTGACCCGCATGAGGTCACTGGGAAATTAAAAGTCCATGCAAATATATATTGTTGTAACAGATGCAACCGATACAACGGCAGTGCGTTTGTTTTGAAGGATCTGCTGAATTCATGTGTTTTTTGCATAAAGCTGATGCACTGATGGGTTTATCGGTCAATTTCAGCCCGTGAAGGCGTCAGCTAACACCAAAAACAGAGTTTTAACAAGACATGGACTTCTAAGTATTTCTTCACTGAAGTCAGAGGCTGGGGCGCCATTGGGGGGGGGGGGTAAACATGACAAATTCATGGGGCCCAGCATTTGTGGGGGGGGGCATACAGCAGTGGAGGGGGTCCAGTGGATACAGGTTAGAAGTTTGTGTAAGGTTTGTTGTGTAATAGAGGTATAGAAGTTCAAAGCATGTAAAGTTTCACTTTTGTTTTTATGTCAGCATAAGTTACGTTAGTTCTGGATCCTTCTGGGGAGGTATTTATAAAAGCCTTTTTTGGCTTCTATCATCTCCTGCACAATGGTGTTAAGAAGAAAAAAAATGATCATCCATTGATAATTTTTTTCTTGTTATCTGTAATGTGTAAATAAATAAATACTAAATAATCGGCGTTTGTTGGTGGAAAACCCGTGTTTATTTGTATTCGAGCCCCAGTGTCTGCAGCCTTTTGTCAGAGGTCAAAGTGAAACCTGTGTGTTTCCCAAAAGTGTGAATCTGTGTGAGACGAAGGCAAAAAGGTGTCGCTGACGCACATGTGGGCGTATGTGTCCGTGCACGTCACATACGTCGTCCCAGGAGGTCACCTACGATCACACTTTAGTCTAGAACCACGTTAGTTTGACCACATGTTAGCCTGCAGCGCTAGGACGGAAAAAGACGGAAAAGGACAGTCTACGAGTTGGACACTGGTCCACAGATAGAAGAACGTCACATGGATCCACCGTCCTGATATCACACTGTAGAGACTGTAGAGCGTCAACTGTAGAATGTCATCTGCAGAACATCAGGTGTAGAACTGGACCTTAGACCTCTGTTAATCATCTGAGTTCCTCCTTTAGTCGAAGTCCACACTGATGTTGGCTTCTTTTCCGGTGTTTTTCACATATTTCCGGTTCTGTCCACTAATCCATCTCCCAGGGGTTCTTGGACTGGTTCCTCAGGGACACCAGGGTTCTCCTACTTTTTGGACTGGTTCCTCAGGGACACCAGGGTTCTCCTACTGTTATTATGAGGCTCAGATGCAGCACCTGAAGCTCTTTGGGCGCCACCCAAGACACATTCATGTAAAATCAATACGGAAAGGTCTAACAGTTGCAGTTCATCCCAGAGGATGTTTTAAAGAAGTTGTGCTTGGAGTTTTTTGGAAGTTAATTCATCGAGTCCAGTTCTACCGACTGTTTGTCTGCAAATATGTGAAAATAATGACCTAAAATTCTGTATAACTGTATATATTTCTATTAAAAATGTACAAAAGTCTGGCATAATGATCTGAAAACCACCACCCATGCACCTAAGAATCCAAATTACATCCATTTATTTACAGGTTTTGTCCTTTCATCCAACTGATTAGACTGAATGAAGGAGTTTTTTTCGTATTTTTTGCAGATTCAGAGTAAATCGCAGTTTTAGTGCTGGTGTATAGTTGTGCTTTGAGTTTTCTGGAAGTTAATTCATCTAGTCCAGCTTTTCCATCTGTTTGTCCGCAAATATGTTAAAATAACAACCTAAAATGATGCAAAACTATATATTTCTGTCAAAAAATGTACAAAAGTCTTGTGTGACGATCCCAGACCACCACCCATGCACCTAAAAATCCAACATCTGTGTATTTACAGGTTTTGCCTCCTAATCCAAATGATTGTCCTGTCAAATAGGAGTTATTTTTCCTATTTTCTGCAGACTCGGAGTAAATCACAGTTTCAGAGTTGGTGTAAAGCTATGCTTGTAGTTTTTTGGAAGTTCATTAATCTGGTCCAGCTTTTCCAACTGTTTGTCTGCAATTATGTTAATGTGATGACCCAAATTCTGTATAACTGTATATATTTCTATTAAAAATGTACAAAAGTCTGGCATAATGATCTGGAAACCACCACCATGCATCTAAAAATGCAAATTACATGCATTTATTGACAGGTTTTGTCCTTTAATCCAACTGATTAGACTGAATTAATAATTTTTTTCGTATTTTCTGCAGATCCAGTTTCAGAGTTTCCGTAAACTTCTTCTAAACCTCCCTGTTTTCCGTCTCGGTTGGTTTATGTTTCCGGTCACCTTACGACCTTTAAAACTGTCGCTGCTTTAACTCCTCGCCGTCTGACTCTCGGCTGTTTTTATTAACATCCATACGTCAGAAAAAGACGAAGAAATACAGAAGTAGAAAAACGCGTGCATTCCAAAGCGTCCAGACGTCTGGGTGTAACGTACGACTCCAGCCACGGCCACTTGTTTATACGAGTCGTCTTCCAGCGTGACCTGAGACTGATGGTGATGCATTGTTGTTGGTGTGGGGGGGTGGGGGGGGTTGTGGACGCCGCCTCACGTGTTTACTTCGCAAACCGCACAATGACGACAACAATAGCGACAGCGCTAGCAGGAAGGAGGGCCTTATGTGTGTGCGTGAACAGGAGTGACAGCTGTAAACCTGCTGAAGGCTGTTCTGCTGAAGGCTTCCTCTGGGCTCAGGTTCTTCTGGAATCATGTGTGAATGCAGAGGAGTGGGAATGAAAAAGAGCTGTGATCCTGCACCGCCGCCGCCGCCGCCGCCGCCGCGCTGCTACTGTCAAGAGTTTTTTTTTTCTCTCCCGTTCTCGCTCTTTTTCTCTCTCGCTGTCATCCTCTCCTCCTGCTCCTCAAACACTCGCCTTTTCTCATCATCTGTTTTAACACTCATCCTCTACCATCAAACCCTCATTCTCACACTCCCCTCCTCCTCCTCTTCCTACCCCTCCTCCTCCCCCTCCTCCTCCTCCTCCTCTTCCTCTTCCTCTTCCTCCCCCTCCTCCTCCTCCTCCCTCCTCCTCCTCCTCCTCTTCCTCTTCCTCCCCCTCCTCCTCCCCCTCCCCCTCCTCCTCCTCCTCCCCCCTCCCCCCCCCCCCCCCTCCTCCTCTGTTCTTCTTGCTTATTTAAGGCTTCCATCCATTAAACCTTCCTCAGGTGTGTTTGTTTTTGTTACTTTCCTAAATGCTGCCTTCACTGACACATTGTTCTCTGTTAATCCTGCTTCAGCCGCTCCGTCTCATGTGGTTTTAGTTTCAGCTTAAGCCCAGGTGGAGTCCTAAGTAGCCGAGCTAACACTTAGTGGGAAGTCCGGAAGACATTCTTCAGATACCTGTCGGTGGTTTTTTCTTCTGCTGTTACGAACCCCCCCCCCCCCCCAGGCCTGTGGACACGAGCTGTTCACAACTATGACACACTCTGTAATAGTGTTTTTTTTTAATAAGCTCAAGTCTTTAGCGACCGGTAAATGAAACATTTTTAACACTAACAATTATGTAAGAGTGACTATTGTTGCAACATTTCCAACACAAATCTGCTATTATTAAAGCCAACTACTTTTTTTTTATTATTTACCATGTGTTAATTGACTTAAAGTCTTACATTGACGAGGAACATCAGACATTACAATTATCCTATTTTTGTTATTTATGCTAACCCATGTTAGCTTATACTTTGAACTATTAACTTAATTGCATTTAGCATGAATCTCTTAGCTACATTTAGCTTTGTGTCATAATCATATGAGCTGTTTTTATTGTTTACAACATGTTAATTTACTTCAAATCTGACATTGACTAGCAACATGAAACATTTATCGTACTATTTTTGTTATTTATGCTAGCCCACGTTAGCTTATACTTTGAACTATCTATTAACTGAACTGCATGTAGCATGAATCTAAGTTATTTATTCTAGCCCAGACAGAATATTCCACCAGTCCCTTAACCATTTGTAACTTTAGCTCACTTAAATAAAAATATATATAAAATATACAATAGAACCTGTATTTAACTATTTTCTTATTTACATTAGCTTATACTTTGAACTATCTATTAACTGAACTGCCTTTAGCATGAATCAAAGTTATTTATGCTAGCCCAAACAGAATATTCCACCAGTTTAACCCCTTAACCGTCTGTAACTTTAGCTCACTTAATGAAAAATATATATAAAATATACATTAGACCCTACATTTAACTATTTTCTTATGTACGTTAGCTCATACTCGGAACTATCTATTAACTGAACTGCATTTAGCGTGAATCTATTAGCTACATTTAGCTTTGTGTTGTAATCATATGAGCTATTTGTATTGTTTACAACATGTTAATTTACTTAAAATATTACATTTACAAGCGACACGTAACATTTATCGTACTATTTTTTGTTATATATGCTAGTCCAGACAGAATAATCCACCAGTTTAACCCGTTAACCATCTGAAACTTTAGCTCACATAATGAAAAACATATAAAATATGCAATAGCACCTGTATTTAACTATTTCTTATTTACGTTAGCTTATGCTTTGAAGTATCTATTAACTAAACCGCATTTAGCTTAAATCTGTTAGCTACATTTTGCTAATTATTTTCTCATTTCTGTTAACATACGCTTTTAAAGGGTTTACTTTAACTCTTTATTGGTTTTGTACTTTAGCTTTCTCCACAAAAAATAAAGCTGACATTTTTATCTTATCTGTAATTCATGTTTTAATAGTATATTAGCTGTTTAACATTTAATACTTAGATATGTTAAGCTAGCTATATGTAACAGTCTCAAGAAATTAGTTCAACATTACATCAGCCGTTTAACATTTATATATTACCTCAGTTTGCTCAACAAAAATGTACATTAGCCTTTTTAACTACTCTCTTATTAATGTTCCTTGTACTTAAATCAATGTTAGTTTATTGCTGATTAGCATTTATCTATTAGCCTACTTTGAGCTTGGTACACGTGGGTACATTAGCTATTTTTAACTTTCACTTTGAATAATTCAGTTGAATCCTTTTAAAGGTGGTATTTGACCTCTTGACAACAAATTATACATTAACCACTGTTTAATTCATGGTATCTAGCACTTTGAATTCTGTACTTTAACGGTTTTCAACGTTTAGCTTTAGCTTTAACTTGATAAAATTAAACATTACATTTAGCTAACTATATTCTTATTTATTTTAGTTTATAGTTTCATTGTAATCCAGTAGTTTACTATATGTAACATTCTACTTTTGGCTAAATATCGATGTATTTCGTCACTGTTTTCTGTTTTTGCTAACTGCGTCGTCTCTATTGCGACGTACGCTTGGATCGGACTCATGTTGACGGTCAGTTTACGAGTTGTACATTTATTCAACAACAGCAGGACTTCGTGTGTGATCACATTTGGTTGTTTTTCCTTTACTGACAAACACCAAAGGACTTCGCGTTGCGTTTCTTTCAAATGTGCGTTCCATGCAAGGTTATTATCGTTAACGAAAACTAACGAAATGACGAAAACTAGAACTGTAAAAACATTTTCGTTAACTGAAATAAATAAAAACTATAATTGAAAGAAAAAAAACAATAACTGACACTGTATTGTGGGTTTACAAAACTAAAACGGATAAAAATTATGGATAAAATTCCCTTCGTTTTGGTCTTTGTCAACGTCGGATTGATATGAAATCGATTTATTTCCCTCAAACAATTTTAGCTAGCAGCACCGTATGATGTTTAACGGTCTGTCACTTGTGTTCACTTGTGGTTTCCAGTCGTCTTCTGGTCCCCACTCTACCTGGAAACATGGAGACTAAAGCAGCAGAGTCCTGTCTGGGATTGATTTGAATACGACGCAGAAGAAGAGAAAAGAGACCACTGAACTAAAATTAATACTAAAACTAAACTAAAACTAAGCAATTAGAACAGGGGTGTCAAACTCATTTTAGTTCAGGGGCCACATTCAGCCTAATGTGAAATAAAGTGGGCAGGACCAATAAAATAATATAAATAATAGGATAAGAACTTATAAATACTGTCAACTCCAAAGTTTTTTTTCTGTTTTTGAGTGAAAAAAAGTCAAATTCCATACTGAAAATGTTTACATCTACGAACCGTACTTGAACATAACATGAACAAATATGAACCGGAAAATTCTTTAAAAAAAATCAGTGCAGTTTTAACAATATTACACCTTAGTTTATCATTTATACATGTGCATCACAACTTACAGGTCACAGTGGATCTACAAATACACAAAACATTTAATAAGAGGCAGATTCCACTGGTCTACAAGGAAATGCTTCCAGAATAAAAGTAATGAAATTTTACCACATGAGAGTCACTGATAAAGAAAAATCCAGTCAAAAATGCTGGTTGGCTGAACTTTCCAAGATACAGCCTGGGGTCAAAATGTGAAACTCAAGAATTAACAAGAGAATGAGTTTGACTCCAAAGGAATATTTGTCTCAGAGCTACAAGATCTACTTCCAAACACTGTCTGCACATTAGAAAACCTTCTCCAGGTTTTAGAAGAACCACTGTTTCCCAGGACTGGATCCGGTCCGTCCTGTCCTGTGCACACTTATATTTAACATTAGCTTCTTAAGTAACAGCGCTCATGCAGCTCCAGACACGTCCTGTGTATCTAATGTGTGTGAAGTCGTCGGAGGAAGTGGTTCGAGATGGGTATTTTTGTCTTTCTGGAAAAACGAGACTGTATTTTTTTTTCTTACTGTGACAAAAACACTCTCAGTGTAATCCCTCCTGCACAACATCTGTCCCAGATGGCTCTGCGCTTCCTAATTAAACCCTGTTTACCTCCACATTTTTTAAAGCAGACTACTGACTAATTATTCGGCTGAGGCTCCTCCAACCCCCATTAAAATCCTGCTCACTGATGAGGTCGCAACGACGCTGGTGAACGAGCGCCAGGAATTAGGCTACGTTCAGACCGCAGGCAAATCCGATGTTTTTGCTCATGTGTGACCTGTATCCGATTTTTAAAGACAGTTTAAACAGGACAAATCCGATCTTTCGCCCATATGTGAGAACAACACAAATCCGATTTTTTGCTCATGTGTGACCTGTGTCCGATTTTTAAAGACAGTTTGAACAGCACAAATCCGATGTTTTTCAACTCCGACCCAGACCACTTTCGTATGTGGTCCTAAATCCGATATGTATCTGATATTTCCCAATGTGACTTCAATCTGAACGGCCAGGTCGCATTTATCCGACCTTTACGTCATTGAAATGCGACAAACGTTACAATTCTGCGTCCCAGGAGTGTTACTTCTGTAAACACAGTGTGTGTCTGCATGGTTTCATATTCCATCAGGACCTGTTTTGTTCATGTGGGTCACTTCAGGACCTGTTTTGTTCATGTGGGTCACTTCAGGACCTGTTTTGTTCATGTGGGTCACTTCAGGACCTCTTTTGTTCATGTGGGTCACTTCAGGACCTCTTTTGTTCATGTGGGTCACTTCAGGACCTCTTTTGTTCATGTGGGTCACTTCAGGACCTCTTTTGTTCACGTGGGTCACTTCAGGGTCACATTCAGTTTAGAGTCAAAACTGATAGAAGTGGCATTTAATGTGGAGTATGAACGAGCACACAAAAAAAATGGGATTTGACCCAAAAATCGGAACAGTGCATTCCGACCTGCTGTGAACGGAGCCTCAGACCCAAACCCAGGTCTGTCCTTAAACGTCCACGTCTTTAATTAAAGCCCAGGACGCCTCTGATCGGTGCTTAAATACTGTTTTCGTACATTCAACAGCAGATCCCTTTAAAAGCAGTGGAGAAAAAAAAAAAAAAGAATCTAGAACTTGCGGCAATTTCCAGTCATACATATTTAATGTTTATTCCACTGTTTCTTAATTAAATCCATGCATCAGAATAGAGTCAAAAGTCTAGTGTCAGAAGTGGGTTTTGGGGTGGGGAGTTGAATTTATAATGCATCATTTCCTGGGGAATGTCCATGAGGGATTTGAACCGATTTTCTGAGACTGATTCTTATGGTTTCTTTTAGTGTACTTATATATATTTGCCCTTTTGGTTTTTGGTAAAAAGGATTTCATCTGTGCATTTTATTTCCAACGTCCTCCTCACACACAGTGGAAATGTAATGAAGGAAAAGAGGAGATGTGAAGAAGCTGTTAGCTAGTGTGAACTTTTAATTTGGTTTCTTTTACAGCAGTTCCATATAGATAGATAGATAGATAGATAGATAGATAGATAGATATTGCCGATGCCAATGCCCGATACTGGTATCGGATTGGTGCATCCCTAATATCTATATATATATATATATATATCTATATATATATATATATATGTTTGTATATTTAGAGCTTTATATATTTTTTTCTTTCTCTGAATTTAATGTTCAGAATTTCCACAGGTTAAGTTCAACAGGTATCAATTAATTTTGACAGATTGATAGACTCCCTTTACTGTCATTGTATATTAAAAAAAACAAACAATAAAAAAAACCCAACACAATTCAAAGTTTAGGGTGAAACAGAGGACATCTAATAATAAGTAGTCAAATAAATAGAAGTAAAGATGTTGTTTACAGTTTCCATTTTTTTCCCTTTTCCAAAATATAATAATAATAATAATAATAATAATAATAATAATAATAATAATAAGAATAAGAATAATAATTATTATTATTATTATTGTTATTATCAAAGTTATTATAAATATAAAATTGTTATAATGGCATTATAATGATTATTTTTGTGTCGTTTCTTACATTAATTCTTACAGGATTTGTCTTAATTCAAAGTGGTAAATTAAAAATGATTGATTTAGAAGCTTTGTATTATTTTATTTTCCCATAAAAATCAACTTTTCCAAAACCTATTCAGCTCCTGTATTTAATTTTTTTCTATGACACTGAATGAAATGAGTGGACAGAATCTCCCAAAGTTTCATTATGGACATTCACAGTGGTTTCTGATCATTAATAGGATACTTTTGTACTAAACACACTGTTTTAAGCATTTATTATTTATAATAATGATAATTAATGACCAGATAGTGAAAGATGAGTTCTTCCTGAAAACAAACGTGCAAAAGAATTGGTAAAAAAAAGACATTTTCTGACACTCAGAACATCTAAGGACTGAGGACATCATGTATACATGTTATTACTCATAGAGGAAAACGTCCAACCAGACTGTTTTCCTAACCTGAACAAAAGCCACAGAAGGTGAACAAAAGCAGATCCATCACACAAACCAACAAAAGCAGCGTCTGAACCCACTGATTATGTTGGAAATCCTGGAAAGACTGTCCACCCCAGGCTCAGGGGTTTACATATATATTAAAGATGTCTAGATATACGGCCCGCAGCCTGAAGCCGTTCTAGGCTGTGATGAAACAATGACCCGGGATCGTCCAAATTTAGACACTAGCCGGGTCTCCCAGGAAGCCTCTGCATTTGGGCTGCAGTGGTACGAGTGTGACCCTCATCTGTGAGCTCCTCACCTCCCACTAATTGAATCAGGCTGCTGCCCAGGATAATTCTGTCAGAGTGTGTGTGTGTGTGTGTGTGTGTGTGTGTCTTTTCAACACACTATTGTTCAAATGTGTCTCTTCAAACAGACTCCGGCTTCACATCCAATAAATGTCATTTCAGTTCATGTGTCGGCCGTCGGAAATAATGTGCACGACAAAAAAACCTTCTTAACGAAAACCAAAAGAGCAAAAATACATATGGAACTGCACTGAAAAAAACTAAAGTAAAGTTAAAAATAGCTAAATGTAATTTATACAGGGGTTGGACAAAATAATGGAAACACCTTCACCTCAAGATGATAATGCCCCAATCCATACAGCTAAAACTGTTACAGAATGGCATGAGGAACATTCTAATGAAGTTGAACATCTCGTATGGCCGGCACAGTCCCCAGACCTCAACATTATTGAGCATTTATGGTCAGTTTTAGAGATTCAAGTAAGACGTCCATTTCCACCGCCATCGTCTCTAAAAGAGTTGGAGGGTATTCTAACTGAAGAATGGCTTAAAGTTCCTTTGGAAACAATTCACAAGTTGTATGAATCAATACCTCGGAGAATTGAGGCTGTAATTGCCGCGAAAGGCGGACCTACACCATATTAAATTATATTTTGTTGATTTTTTAAGGTGTTTTCATTATTTTGTCCAACCCCTGTACATGCTAAGCAGGAAGCAACATAAATAAGAACGTAAATAAAAGGGTCATTAACATTTTTGTTGAGCAAACTGAACTAATACATAAATGTTAAAAGACTGATGTACTGTTGAACTAATTTCTAGAGACTGTTACATATAGCTAGCTTAACATGTCAAAGTGATGAACATTGAACAGCTAATACACTATTATGTAATATATTTATATATGGAACTGCACTAAAAAAACTAAAGTAAAGTTAAAAATAGCTAAACATACATGTAGTAAACTCAAAGTAGGCTAATTTATACATGCTAAACAGGAAGCAACATAAATAAGAACGTAAGTAAAAGGGTCATGTACATTTTTTTTAGCAAACTGAACTAATACATAAATGTTAGACTGATGTAATGCTGAACTAATTTCTTAACATATCGAAGTGATAAATGTTAAACAGCTAATACACTATACTCTATTACATAGAATTAGGACAACAATTAGCCAAATAACCTCTGTGGAACCATGTTTTTGGCTATTATTTAGTTATTAGTGTTTAATTTTGGTCGAGAACCGTAAGTTATGTCGAAAAGGTCTATAAACACCAATCAATAGTTATCTTATGTTAAAGTTATATGACATTAAAGGTCCAGTTTGCTAATCCAGCTTGTTTAATAGGTTCGTTCTATCTCATATGCACTATAGCAGTAGGGCTAACTTTAGCTTACTGTCTGTAACCATGGTAACACCAGTACATGTACAGTACTGGTGTTGGTGCCACCATATGAACTCCTGCCCAAGGCCCCGTCCAGGCTTGGACCGGCCCTGTCTCTGCCAACTTTTTCCATTGTAATCCAATCTTTGGTGTTTTTCTCCAGCCCAGTGCTTCCAGTGCCGTTAAAATGAGACTCCCAGCTGAAAAGAAGAGCCGTCCTATCGGTTTCCGACACACGGAGGTTATACATATACATCTGTGGTTCGCAGAAGCGTACATTTTCATTCTGTGGAACGCTTGAGTGCAGTCACAACCCGGGAACCTCCTGCAGCTACACGGATCTGCGTAGGTTTCAAAAGAATATCAATGAGGTTGAAAGTTAGAGAAGTAGAAGATATGTGTGCTGGTATATTCCAGCGAAAAAATATTGTTTCCATCCCACACTCCTGACTGAAGGGCTGTTTTCCAAACGACCCAGGATGAAAACATCATCGGCGGCAGAGTCAAATAAGCAAGTGCAATAAAATCACTTATCTTCACCTATCCCTGAAGGAATAATGACGACTACCCACGCTAGCGCTCCTCGGTTATTGAAGTTTGAAAATGAGTATTCATAATGGGGGGGGTATTAGCTATAGATTTCCTGTAATGGTGGAATGGACACAGTGGATCAATGGAGGATAAACAGCACAGCTCCATCTGAAACTTATTCAAACAAGCGCTTCTTCCAATCTGTAATGGGTGTGTTTACAAAGAGCACCTGCTTCTACACCCCCCCCCCCCCCCCCCCCTTTATGTCTAGACGTCCATTCCCATCAGCCACTTCTACAGAGAAACCTCCGACAAAGAACAATATCCTCAAAAACACACTTTTATTACAAAGGCTAAATATATGTTAGCGTGTCTGGGATCAGCTCCGAGTCTGTTTTATTTTTCAGTACCACGTACTCTGTAAAAATAAATCTAAATCTGACCAAGTGTATTTTGGTCATTTCTAGTCCAAATATCTCATCACACTTAAAATAAGTCAGAATCACCTAAAGAGTAATTTGTAAATGTGATATAAGAACTGATTTATAGGCAATAAATCCATTGTCCATTGATTGGCAGATTTTTTTTGTGTGAATTAAGCAAAAAAAAAAATCTTGAATTAAGCAAAAAAAAAAATTCTTGACTGAAGCACAAAAAATCTTGAATTAAGCAAAAAAAAAAAAAAAAAACTTGAATGAAGCCAAAAAAAAATCTCAAATTAATAAAAAAAAAATTGAATTAAGCAAAAATTTTCAAATTAACCACAAAAACGTTTGAATTAAGCAAAAAAAATCTCAAATTAAGCAAAAAAAATCTTGAATTAGGCAAAAACAAACCTTGAATTAAGCAAAAGCAAAAAAAATATTGAATTAAGCAAAAACAAACCTTGAAGTAAGCACAAAAAATCTTGAATTAAGCAAAAATTCTCGAATTAAGCCCAAAAAAATCTTGAAGTAAGCAAAAAAAATCTTGAATTAAGCACAAAAATCTTGAAGTAAGTAAAAACAAACTTTGAATTAAGGACAAAAAATCTTGAATTAAGCAAAAAATCTTGAATTAAGCACAAAAAAAATATTTAATTAAGCCAAAAATTTTGAATTAAGCAAAAAAAATTTTTAAAAAAATCTGCCAATGGAACCAGTGAAACTGCTCTTGTTCAGATTGGTGTAAATCAGATTTTCCAGATCTGTCGTCTGTAAATCAGTTCTTCTATCTCAGTGAACAGCTGATTGTGTCAGAGTTTCAGTGGGATCACATATGTGGAACAGAAATGAAACAAATGCACTTGGTCAGATTGGTTTTTTCCAGTGTAGACGTCTCAGAACAGTACTTTTCTGCTAGTTCTGGATACTTTGTTCTTCGTATGTCCTGATGTTATGTCTCCTTTACGTCTCCAGGTCTGAGTTACTCTTCAGTTCTAGAAAAAAGCCCCCCCCCCCTGTTCCAACCTCTTGTATTTTGTTTATAACGACACATTCTTGACCTTTTGCGATAGCGGCGGTCCAAAAAAGCTTTTCTCTGGTGTTCTTTTCATGATCTGGGTTTAATAAACATGTCAGAAACATCTGTAGGAGGGCCAGCTGCTGCCGAGCCCGTCCAGTCCAAGACCAGGAGCCAGGACCGTCCCACAAACACATCAAAGATCCGACGCAAAAAAAACAAAAAAAAAACCACAGCAGCGTGGCGTCTGTGTTCGACACCACTGATAGAGCCTCAAACTGATGGAACATTAGAAAATCTACAGTTTACATGGTTCAGAATCACAGAAAATAGTCTAGAAAAGATACGTTTTCCATGGGTTTGACTGGAGAAACAGTGTTGTAGAAGATGATGTCGTTTCCATGGTAACTACAGAGCCTCTGAACGTCCAAATATGGTCATATCTGATGACCATGAAAAGATGAAGAACTGTATTTTACACCTTTTATTCCATGTATTGATCAGATCAGTGGCTCAGCAGGTTTGAAACAGATGACATCAGTAGATGGTTTCTGTGGCCGGTGGCTGTTTTTAGTTCTTTGAAGGTTAAATATTTGATTGACAGCTCTAAATACTTTGTTTTTCGTTGCTTTTGGCTGTTGACGCCTTCGAGGGTGGAAATATTTCACAGCTTTTGTCAACACAGAGACTGGAACATGTTCCTGTTCGTCTGAAATGACCTGAGAGTGTTCAGAGAAGAGACGAGAAGGAAAGACAGGAAGAAAGACGGACGAAAGAACAGAAGGAGGTATACGTGGAAAGAAAGGAAAGGAAGAATTGGAAATATAAGGAATAGAAAGGAAAGATAAGGAAAGGAAAGGAAAGGAAAAGGAAAGGAAGGAAAGATAAGGAATAGAAAGGTAAGATAAGGAAAGGAAAGGAAAAGAAAGGAAAGGAAGGAAAGATAAGGAAAGAAAGGAAAGGAAAGAAAAATAAGGAATAGAAAGGAAAGATAAGGAAAGGAAAGGAAAGAAAAAGAAAGGAAAGATAAGGAAAGGAAAGGTAAAATAAGATAAGATAAAATAAGAAGAAAAGGTAAACGTAAAAGGTATGTAATGTAAGGTAAGGTAAAGTAAAATAAGGTAAGATAAGGAGAGGTAAGATAAGGCAATGTAAGGTAAGATAAGATCAGGAAAGGTTAGGTAAGGTAAAGTAAAATAAGATAAGGAGAGGTAAGATAAGATAAGGTAATGTAAGGAAACGTAAGATAAGGAAAGGTAAAGTAAGATAAAATAACCAAAAGCACTTAGTCTGTGCAGAGCAGTACTAATGTAAAAAAAAAAAAAAAAAAAAATATATATATATATATATATATATATATATATATATTTTTAACTTTTTACATTTTTTTGTGTATTTCATCAGTTTTACCCATAAACAAAAATACACAATACTGGTCATATTTTTAACCCTTTAAAAGCCATGTTTTTAATGTAAACAAACTATATTTTTTGATGCAAAACAAAAGAAATTTTCAATATATTAGATAAAAATCTGATTAGTTTGTTTTTTTTGGAACCTGGCAGATGTCAATGATTAACAGCGACATCGTTAATATGCGTTCTTTTCTTGTGCTAGGTCACATGTGAAATGCATCAGTGTGCATTTTTTACTCACTGGTTGAAGGGCGTCAGTTTAGGAATTTAACTTTCTTCACATTGTGCTGATTTTAGTGGATGGGTCGGAATTTTAAAATGAACAACTTTTTGAATTCAGACCTCAAACAAACAGTGTAAACTAATACGACCTTTTAAACCCTGAAGTTCAAAGTGTGCGTAACGCGCTCGCCCAGATTCCAGACTGTTAATGGCATATCTGTCAGGTGTAAGTGTTTTTGTTCCCGTGCTCTGAAGTCAAGTGAGTTTGGTTTTGGCACGGGCTCTGAATCCAGTTTGCGTGAGAGGCTTCTTCCCCTCCAGGGACAAAGACACGACGAAAGGGAAGCAACGAACGCTCGACAAAAACAAGTCTTTCTTGTCGAGCCGATTCAGCTCAGTGATCGCTAATTACAGACTGACAAGGCTCCTGTTTAAAAAAAAGTACAAAAGGAAAAGAAAAATAAAAACACTAGTGTAATTACATTTCCGCCTTTGTCTCGTTTCCAGATTGGACGGATGGAAATGAATCTCGGTTTCTTGTATTAAAACGAAACGCCGTCGCCACGGTAACACGAAGCCGCTAATGAATTATGTCAAAGTTAAGAGGCTTGAAGGGGGTTTACGCTGGTTTACCGACGAGGCTGGAGAGGCCGGTTGCCAGGTTGGAGTGCAGCCTTCAAACCCTCCGAGCCACAGGTGTCAAACATGCGGCCCGGGGGCCAAATCCGGCCCACCAAAGGGTCCAGTCCGGCCCTGGGGATGAATTTGTGAAATGCAAAAATTACACTAAGATATGAACAATCCTTTTAGTTCAGGTTCCACATTCAGAACAATTCAATCTCAAGTGGACAGGATTCAGTCAAATACGATCATGAGAACACAGAAATAATGACAACTCCAAATGTTTCTGTTTGTAAAGGTAAATATTTTCATGTATTTACACTAAAACAAAGTATAATTTCACAAAAAAATGTGAATAACCTGAAATGTCTTAAGAGAAAAAAGTACAATTTTATCAATATTCTGCCTGTTTTTAAATGTTTTGTGTTTGTAGATCCACTGTGATCTGTACGTTCTAATGTACATGTAGAAATGATAAACTGAGGCAGAATATTGATAAAATTACACTTATTTTTTTCAGTTTGTTCGTGTTATTCACATCTTTTGAAAGGATAGTTTGTAGATGTAAGAAAAATGTCCAAAAAATCTTGACTTAAGCAAAAAAAATTTGATTTAAGCAAAAAAATTATTGAATTAAGCCATAAAAAAAAAAAATTTAAAAAAAATCTTGAATTAAACAAAAAAATATTGAATTAAGCAAAAAATCTTGAATTAGGCAAAAAAATGCCTTGAATTGAGAAAAAAAACTTGATTTAAAAAATCTCAAATTGAGCAGAAAAATCTTGAATTAAGCAAAAAAAAAAATCTTGAATTAAGCAAAAAAAAAAAATCTGCCAATGTGTATTGTGTGTTTGTAGATCCACTGTGATCTGTACGTTCTAATGTACATGTGGAAATGATAAACTGTGACAGAATATTGTTAAAATTACACTTATTTTTTCAATTTGTTCGTGTTATTCACATCTTTTGAAAGGATAGTTTGTAGATGGAAAAAAAAACCTCCAAAAAAATCTTCCATCTCTCTCACCGACTGCACTCTGCTGCTCTTTGCTCCGCCCACTTCCACCCCTCCCTGATCTCAGTTTTCAGTCGATGTTTAAATGTTACCAATAGCACAAACGGTTCACGATAATTGGAATGTCAGTGGATGAACACGGTAGCGTCGGTGACACGCCGGTCTTCAAAGGGTTAAACGTCGTACAGTTTTTGACATGTGCTACTGTTTGTGTCTTTTGTGTTGTCGTGGGCGTGTACACTCCAGCTGTCGGACTGGAATGCGTCGCCTTCCTGCGCTCTGAAAGTACGTTCTTCAGATACCGCGCCTCTTAGCGTCTTTTCGGTTCGTCTTCCGTCTGCAGCTGTTTGGAGCGCTTCGCCGAGTCTTTTTTTTTTTTTTTTTTCATAAGTGCAACAAGGTCACAGCACTCGGCAAAGTTATTCCACTTCACAGCTCCAGTATTTCTAGTGACTGGAATGAGGCGAGAGTGTAAAGGCTCAGAAACAGAAGAGGCAGAGGCTGCTCATATCACAGTGTTTTTAATTCCACACATTTCCACAGCCTTTGTCAAATCTGCTGCAGAAAAAAGGAGCAGTCACCCAAGAAGTGTGACTCACCTAGAAATTTAGGAGATTCTCCGAAGAAGAAGAAGAAGAACGAGTAAAATAAAAGCTTTCTCAACCCAACCGGGGGAAAAAAAAAGTTATAGCGAACACTTAAAACGGACTTCATGACTGATTGAAAAGAGTGAAAGCGCTTCAGAAACAAAAGTGAAATATGAGACGTTCTGTGTTTCAGCAGAAACACCTGTTCATGAAGAGAACGAGTACGGTTCTGAGGGAACAGGAACGCACCTGAGCGCCCTGGTACTTCTACTAACTAGTACCTGTGTTCTCTGGTACTTCTATTAACTAGTACCTGTGTTCTCTGGTACTTCTACTAACTAGTACCTGTGTTCTCTGGTACTTCTATTAACTAGTACCTGTGTTCTCTGGTACTTCTACTAACTAGTACCTGAGCACCCTGGTACTTCTACTAACTAGTACCTGTGTTCTCTGGTACTTCTATTAACTAGTACCTGTGTTCTCTGGTACTTCTATTAACTAGTACCTGAGCGCCCTGGTACTTCTATTAACTAGTACCTGAGCGCCCTGGTACTTCTATTAACTAGTACCTGAGCGCCCTGGTACTTCTACTAACTAGTACCTGTGTTCTCTGGTACTTCTATTAACTAGTACCTGTGTTCTCTGGTACTTCTATTAACTAGTACCTGTGTTCTCTGGTACTTCTATTAACTAGTACCTGTGTTCTCTGGTACTTCTATTAACTAGTACCTGAGCTCCCTGGTACTTCTATTAACTAGTACCTGTGTTCTCTGGTACTTCTATTAAGTAGTACCTGAGCACCATGGTACTTCTATTAACTAGTACCTGTGTTCTCTGGTACTTCTATTAACTAGTACCTGTGTTCTCTGGTACTTCTACTAACTAGTACCTGTGTTCTCTGGTACTTCTATTAAGTAGTACCTGAGCACCATGGTACTTCTATTAACTAGTACCTGTGTTCTCTGGTACTTCTATTAACTAGTACCTGAGCACCCTGGTACTTCTATTAACTAGTACCTGAGCACCCTGGTACTTCTATTAACTAGTACCTGTGTTCTCTGGTACTTCTATTAACTAGTACCTGTGTTCTCTGGTACTTACATTAACTAGTACCTGTGTTCTCTGGTACTTACATTAACTAGTACCTGTGTTCTCTGGTACTTACATTAACTAGTACCTGTGTTCCCTGGTACCTGTGTTAACCAGTACCTATAATCCCCAATACCTATATTTCCTGCTACCTATTTTTACCAATACATATGTTCCCTGGTACCTGTGTTCCCTGGTATCTTTGTTACCTGGTACCCATATTAGCCAGTACCTATATTCCTGAGTACCTATGTTCCCTGGTACCTATGTTAACCAGTACCTGTGTTCCCTGGTACATATTTTACGTATTGGAATTAAGATGATGCACAAAATTCACCCCAAAAACTGATGAAATACTCAACAAAATTGTATATATATATATATATATATATATATGTATATATATATATATATATATTTAAATCTCACTTATTCTTCTGTTTTCTCTGTTTTTACTGTAATAACCTTTGAATTTCCTCTGACTTTTAATGAACATCTACATGATCAGTGAATGAAATATGAGAAAATACATGATTTACACTGAAAATGCAAAATACAGAAGAGAGTATTCGATGAATGCAGATGAATGACCCAGTGAAGGCGACAAAAATGGACAGATTCATTTGGGAAGTACCTCGTCCCCCTGTCGTCCCCCTGTCGTCCCCGTTGTCCCCCTGTCGTCCCCCTCTCGTCCCCCTGCCGTCCCCCTGTTGTCCCCCTCTCGTCCCCCTCTCGTCCCCCTGTCCTCCCCCTGCTGTCCCCCTGCCGTCCCCCTCTCGTCCCCCTGCCGTCCCCCTGTCGTCCCCCTCTCGTCCCCCTGTTGTCCCCCTCTCGTCCCCCTGTCCTCCCCCTGCTGTCCCCCTGCCGTCCCCCTGTTGTCCCCCTGTCGTCCCCCTCCTGTCCCCCTGCCGTCCCCCTGTCGTCCCCCTGTTGTCCCCCTGTCGTCCCCCTGTCGTCCCCCTCTTGTCCCCCTCCTGTCCCCCTCCTGTCCCCCCGTCGTCCCCCTGTCGTCCCCCTCCTGTCCCCCTGTCGTCTCCCTCTCGTCCCCCTCCTGTCCCCCTGTCGTCCCCCTCCTGTCCCCCTGTCGTCCCCCTGCCGTCCCCCTGTCGTCCCCCTGTCGTCCCCCTGCCGTCCCCCTGCCGTCCCCCTGTCGTCCCCCTCCTGTCCCCCTCCTGTCCCCCTCCTGTCCCCCTGCCGTCCCCCTCTCGTCCCCCTGTCGTCCCCCTGTCGTCCCCCTCCTGTCCCCCTGCCGTCCCCCTGTCGTCCCCCTCCTGTCCCCCTCCTGTCCCCCTGCCGTCCCCCTGTTGTCCCCCTGTCGTCCCCCTCCTGTCCCCCTGCCGTCCCCCTGTCGTCCCCCTGTCGTCCCCCTCTTGTCCCCCTCCTGTCCCCCTCCTGTCCCCCCGTCGTCCCCCTGTCGTCCCCCTCCTGTCCCCCTGTCGTCTCCCTCTCGTCCCCCTCCTGTCCCCCTGTCGTCCCCCTCCTGTCCCCCTGTCGTCCCCCTGCCGTCCCCCTGTCGTCCCCCTGTCGTCCCCCTGTCGTCCCCCTGCCGTCCCCCTGTCGTCCCCCTCCTGTCCCCCTCCTGTCCCCCTGCCGTCCCCCTCTCGTCCCCCTGTCGTCCCCCTGTCGTCCCCCTCCTGTCCCCCTCCTGTCCCCCTGCCGTCCCCCTGTCGTCCCCCTCCTGTCCCCCTCCTGTCCCCCTGTCGTCCCCCTCCTGTCCCCCTGCCGTCCCCCTGCCGTCCCCCTGCCGTCCCCCTGTCGTCCCCCTGCCGTCCCCCTGTCGTCCCCCTGTCTGTTCCAGGGTTAGTGGTCAGACTGTCAGTGGATAAAACAGTGGAAGTGTCTTTCTTTTTTTTTTTTTCGTTCATGTAAACATGCTGAGGCGGGGGCTGAACTGCCGCTGACCTCCACCCATCAGATGAGTGTTCTTCTGCTTTCGGCTCTTATCCTCCCACCTCTGCCCCCCCCGTATATATTTCTGTATATATGCTGGGTGCTGCAGACTTGTCTGGGGTCTGCACTCAGAACTCAGTGGGGGTCTCACAGGAGCTGCGTCTGAAGCTCACGTTTGTCGACCTGTGGATCATTAAAATGCCTCTGGCAAACGGCGCTGGTCTAAGCTGTTTCATGTCCAACACTAAACTCCAACATCTCATTTTGGCACCGCGCTCCCATCACCTCCCAAAAGTCCAAATAAGGTGTTTTCTGCACAATCACCTTTTTTTTCCCTCTCCAGCCCTGCTCGCAACCCTTAATTTTTCCAAATCAGCATCCTGGACTAAAACCGAACCAAACAAGGAGCTGGAAGACACAGAAATTCATTAGTCAGACTGTTGTTACTTCCCCCCCCCCCCCACTTTGCATTTGGGTGCCGTTGCTGGGGTGTTGTTTGTTTCATTCACCTCGGATAATGAGAAAACTCTGCATATCAATATTAACTGAATCCATCTCATATCCATAACAGGATGAGGCTGCTGCCTTTGGACTCATACCACTGGGTTTTTCATCAGCTGCAGGAAAGGAAGGAAAAAACAACTACAGAGGTGGAACTGTTAACCCTTAACCCTCCACTCTGGGGTCAAATGACCCCCGTTTAAACAGATGGGTGTGGGGACGCTTTTTATTTTTACCCTTAAAGACCCAGACATCCACCGTCTACTGGGGATGTCCTGATCCGCTCTACAGACCAGTATCAGCTGCCATTCCGACATTTTTTAGAAGACTGGAGCAGATTCAGTCACAGGATCAGACTGATCTGGAACCAGTTTGGGAATGGGGGGGGGGGGGGGGTGCATTCTGCCCCCTTAAATTAAAGTTTATGAAGGTAGAGAAAGGCTGAGAGGAACTAGTAAACATCTGTAAGTTCCACTGTAACTCTGCACTTGTACTCATTATGATTTATATATATATATATATATATATATATATAGATATAGATATAGATATATAGATATAGATATAGATAGATAGATAATAGCAGCTGTCAATCAAATGGGATTCAGCCTTTCGACCAATCCTCCAATCAGCACATGGAAGCTCAGCATCCAGCCTGGCCAAGCTCCGCCCACAGCTCCATTCACCCCCAGAGATGCTGAGTGTCCGGGGGCGGGACAACACGGTGTCATTTATCCAATTAGCGTCCAGTTTAGAGTCAGTTTAAACCAGTTCCACTCAGTCCCATTGAAGTGCATGGACGCTGAGCGTCTACGACAAATGCACTGAGCAGAGATGGAGGAGAAAACAGACACGGGAATGGAGGAGAAGTGAACAACATCCAGTCCACTGATCTGGGATCAAACTGATTCTGAACCAACTGGTCTGAGAGATGAACGTGTTCCAACACATTTGGAGTCAATGAAATGAAAACAACTGAACAGATTTGAGCATTTAATTTAAGTCATTTTAGGAGAAGATGAGCTTCCACTGCAGTCTGACAGAAATTGCTTCTGATACATATCTATCTATATATACATATCTATCTATCTATCTATCTATCTATCTATCTATCTATCTATCTATCTATCTATCTATCTATCTATCTATCTATATATATATCTATATATATCTATATATATAGATATATATATATACCAAGATAATTTTCACTTGTTCCATTGGCAGATTTTTTTGCTTAATTCAAGATTTTTTTTTGTTTAATTCAAACAAACAAATCCATCATTTTTTGCAGTGTAGTGTGAATGTGAGAGTGAATGAATAATGCACCAATAACATAACCCTCTTCGTGTACCTTTAATAAAAGCACTAATAATAGAGTTAAAACTGTTTGTGACACCGAACCTCTGAAGAGTAAAAAAAAAAACAGGTTAACTCATTGAACCGTCGTGTGTCCCTGTCGGTGGTGACAGTGTCCCTGAATGCATCGCGGCTTAAAGCTCTTCTAAACGGAGCATGTGCAGCTGTGCGTTGGGCGTCCACCTCTGAGCTCAAACCCATACATCTGTTTAAGGTTTGGGATCGATCCGTCATCCTGCGTTTACTCGTGTCGGCTTCCCCCACAGGTGATGCGTCGCAGCCTCGTGAATGTCAATACGTTCCACTGTTTTTATGAGAAATCCACAACTTTTAAGGCCAGTGTGAGACGGGCCGGAGCTGCAGCCATGTTCTAGTAACATCATTACCACTAAAGATGTCCTATGAATAATTAAAGGGGATCAGATTTGTCAGGAACTTCTAACCGCTCTGTAATTGGGCCTGATCGTCTGCTAACAGATGCAGCCTGCACCCTGGATTTCTGGGCTCTATTTGCTGATTTATAATTCATGCTTTTGAGATTTTTTTTCCTTAATGTTCTGCCCCTTCAGTGTGGGATCTGGTCCTTCAGTCGTCCCTCCTTTAGACCGGACTGAAATTAGAATTAGAACCTAAACGATGTCACCGCTAACTGTTAGCCAACAGTAATTAGAACAACAGCGTTTACTGCAGACGACCTCACACAGTCCAGCCAATCCACCGACAAACTTAAAAACATTTAAGTCTAAAACTGAAACAATAGGAAAATGAGGATGGAGTTTAACCCTTAGTTCAGGGGTGTCAAACATGTGGACTCTTGAACTGAGGAAAAACGTCTTAAATGAAGCAAAAAAAACTTGATTTAGGCAAAAACAAAATCTTGAAATAAGCAAAAAAAAAATGTTGAATTGAGAAAAAAAATCTTGAATTGAGGAAAAAAAATCTTAAATTAAGAAAAAAATGTTTTAAGCCAAAAATCTTGGGTTAAGCAAAAAAAAAACATCTTGAATTAAGCACAAAAAATATTGAATTAAGAAAAAAACATTTTGTAAGCAAAAAAAAAATCTTGAATTAAGAAAAAAATACTTGATGAAAGCAAAAAAAATAAAATAAAATCTTGACTTAAGCAAAAAAAGTCCAGAATTAAGCAAAAAACAAAAATCTGGAAATGAGGAAAAACACCTTGAATTTAAAAAAAAAACAAAAAAAAAAAACAAAACCTTGATTTAAGCAAAAACAAAAAAAATCTTGAACTAAGCAAAAAAAATTCTTGAATTGAGCAAAAAAAAAAAAAATCTTGAATTAAGGAAAAAATTGTTTTAAGCAAAAAAAAATCTTGAATTAAGCAAAAAAAAAAATCTTGAATTAAGCAAAAAAAAAAAATCTTGAGTTAAGTGACATAAAAGCTGCCTGTGTGTTTTGTGTGTTTGTAGATCCACTGTGACCTGTACGTTCTAATGTACATGAGGAAATGATAAACTGAGGCAGAATATTGTTAAAATCGCTCTTAATTTTCTTCAGAGGATAGTTGGTTGGTTTGAATCCATAGAATGTGTTTTTAATGACTGTTTTTTATGCGATGGTCTGGTGTTTACGGCGTCTACATGGGACAGAAAAAGTGTGGATGTGAGGAGGTGGACGGAGGACTGAGCGGCAGCTTGAATCCGTTCAGGTCTGGGTGGATTAATAAGGCCGGCCCACCTCGGCTCACACCGGCGGCGGCGGCGGTTAAACTGCATACGGAAGCAGAATGATAATCTAATATTTTGGCTGGATTGGCATGGCACGCATTAGCGCTGATGACAGTTGTTGAATTGCAAATGTCCTCGGCGGCATGTTCTCGCTTCAGTGAATTATTAACGCGCCTATTTAGCATTTTACTACATTTCTGGGAGTGAAAAGCAAACGAGTGGAAAAGCAACATGTTTCTGCGGCCGTGACCGTCGCAGCCGAGGAGGGATGGAAAAGAAAAGATGAAATCAGACTGTTTTTAGTCACAAGAAGAAAGCAGGGCATTTAGTGGAACAGTTTTATCCAAACTTTAAGACAACGGAAACGGAAACGTCACCGCCTCGTTCCCAGATTTAAAAGAGTCGAATGCATTTTAAGATGCATTTCATGTTATTTTAAGACTTTGAACAGGACCGTCAACAAGTAAACAAGGCCTTTTAAAGAGATTCATGACATTTAAGCAGATTTAACCCTTTTGGTGCTGGAGTTTTTTTGTTTTTGTTTTTTTTTCAATTTTGGTATCTATCTTGTTCTTTTATTATTATTTTGTTCATTTTGTTGGTTATTTTGGTCTCTTTTTTGGTCAGTTTTTTGATTATTTTGTCCATTTTTGTTTATTTTGTGGATTGTTTTGGTTCTTTTGTTGGCTATTTTGGTCTTTTTTTAGTCATTTTGTTGATTACTTTGTCCATTTTTGTTCATTTTGTGGATTATTTGGTTAATTTTGTTGATTATTTTGGTGTTTTTTTTAGTCATTTTGTCAATTATTTTGTCCATTTTGTTAGTTCATGAATGCGTGTCTATCGTTAATAAAACATACGTGCACAGGGTTAACGAACACTCGGACACGAACCATCGCTTTAATAATAAAATAACTCATTTTAATATTTTGTGTGCTATCCCAGCATGCCCTTTTCAAGTTCTGACATTTAGTCGGACATTTTCTCTGTTGATGAGATTGGAAAAAGTATTTGCATTTGCATAACTAAGGTTTGTGCTGCTTTCATTAAAATCCACCTCAGCTTTCATCCAAATACGTTCCATGTTCCTTCACTGTCATTTTCTGCAGAATAAACTTCAACGGAGGGAAAAAGTTTCTGAAAACTCACAGAAAAATCTGGATTTTAGAGGAAGTCCTTCAAAGTTTTAGTGCAAATCATGATGTATTGTGCAAAAACAGACAAAAACCTCTGGATGAACTTGGATATTTTCTGAAAATGAAGAGGAAAACGTAGAAATTTACCAGAAAAATCAAATGTTTTTGATTTTTTTTCTAATAAATAAGTTTATTCACGTATATTCACAACTACAGCCCCTGACTTTCTTTTTTATTCATCAATTTTATGACTTGAACCTCAAAAACAACCAGTTTTTACTGTCAAATTCATGACTAACAGATAAATATCAGTATGAGGTCAGAGAATATTCAGGGGTTTTTTCATTCTCTCTTTATCAAACACTCAATATCTGTTTTTTTTTTCTCATATTCACAACTTTGATTGAAAATGTTGACATTTTCCATATTTTTCCCCTGAAATTTACAACTTTAATCTCAAAAATGATGAGAACATTTACAATCAGAGAGTTATACTGAAAACATATACTAAAAAATATTGAAATTATACATAAAAAACTACAAAGAAATACTAAAATATACAAAAAAACAACTCTATATTACAAGTAAAATAAATATATACAACATATTAAGGATATATACAGGTAATATAAGATATGTACAAGGTAAAATTACAATTTTATATTATTTATATACTTTCATTTATATGTTTGTGTGAAAATGTATTTTGTCCTTTTTTTAAATTGTGTATTATTTTGTTTATTTTGTTGGTTGTTTTGGTCTTTTTTCCTCCTTTTGTCGATTATTTAGTTCATTTTTGTTCATTTTGTGGATTATTTTGGTCTTTTTTTTTTACTCATTTTGTTGATTATTTTGTCCATTTTTGTTCATTTTGTAGATTACTTAGTTTATTTTGTCGATTATTTTGGTCTTTTTTAGTCATTTTGTTGGTTACTTAGTTCATTTTTGTTCATTTTGTGAATTATTTAGTTTATGTTGTTTAATATTGTGGGTCTTTTTTTTACTCATTTTGTTGATTATTTTGTTCATGTTGTGGATTATTTTGTTAATTTTGTTGAATATTTTGGTCTTTTTTTACTCATTTGTTGATTATTTTGTTCATGTGGATTATTTTGTTAATTTTGTTGATTATTTTGGTCTTTTTTTACTCATTTGTTGATTATTTTGTTCATGTGGATTATTTTGTTAATTTTGTTGATTATTTTGGTCTTTTTTTTACTCACTGGTGTGGAACACCCAGGATCCTTGACCTACTGACCTCAGATCCATCATCTAGGACTAGAAATTCAGTCCAAACCAGTCATTTTACAAACAACGATAACAGTTTAACCCAAACTAACCAATGCACTGATATTTATCCCATAATATAAAACTATATTCTGACTTTAGTCATTATTGTTTCATTTCTCAGACCCCTTTGTATCATATCAGAGAATATTCTGGGGTTTTTATCCATTCATTTCCTTTTATTTACCTCTTTATCAAACACAAGATCCATATTTTTTATCTCTTTTTCACAACTTCTACAGTAAATTTGGACTTTTTATGTCTTTCAAGTCAAAAATGATGTGTGTTTTTTTCTCGTCAAACGCTCGTTTTTTGTAACAAACCACATTCCATTTTCTCTTGTTCATTTATCCCTTTATCCCATGTTTTTTTTTTTTTAACTTTACTGCAGAAAATGTTCCCGTTTCTCCTGGACTCGTCTGCCTCCTCCTCCTGCTTTGAAAAGGTTTGATTCCTCCGAAGGCGCCGGCGTAGATTGTAGATTGCCCCCCCCCCAGCGTACAAAATAAATTGTACTTGTGTATTATTGTGTGCCAAACAGTTTTTAGCAGAGCGCTGGAGCAGAAGCACATTAAAAAGCAGGCAGGTGTGCAAACAGAGTGGACGTGCGCACAACAACAGTCCAACGTCGCCTTCGCCACGCCAAGAACGAGCTGCGATTCTCAGGGTCCCCGAACAAATGAGCGCTGATTAAGGCCGATGTTTTCACAAAGTTCCAGCGCACACACCGACGCCACGCAGGTGCATTAAGTATGGACCGAAGTGTGTCTGCGGACCTGTGGAGTTCAGGTGTTTGTCTGGGATCCGAAACTATGAGGACGAATGTCAGAATATAGGGTTCTATTATGGGATACGTGTCAGTGCACTGGTTCGTTTGGGTGAAATTATTGTTATTATGTGTTTCTAAAAGGACTCAGAGATGGTTTGGACCGAATGTCTAGTCCTAGAGGATGGATCTGAGATGAACGTCAATGTCAAGTCAATGAGTAAAATAGAGAATCAAAATGAACAAAATAATCCACAAAATGAACAAGATAATAAAAAAGAACAAAAATGGACAAAATAATCAACTAAATGAACTAAATAATTTTAAAAAATGAACAAAATAATCCGCAAAACGAACAAGATTTTTATTTTTTTTTTAAACAAAAGTAGACAAAATTATCCATAAAATGAACAAGATAATCAAAAAATGAACAAAATTTGACAAAATAATCCAGAAAATGGTTTAAAAAATGCACAAAAATGGACAAGATAACCAAACGTTTGAACTTGATTAGTTGATCCTGTGGGCCGGACTGGAACCCTTTCATGGGCTGGTTTTGGTCCTGGGGCCTTATGTTTGACAGTTCTGGTTCAGATGATCAGATCCTGACTTGGACCTCCATAGCAGGTGTAAAAACAGTCAGATATGAGTGTGATGGGAGTGAAAACAGGAGGCTGTGGTTGGTCAGATTTGTGGTTCAGATTAGGTGGCTCAGATTAGGTGGTTCAGATTTGGTGGTTCAGATTTGGTGGTTCAGACTTGGTGGCTCAGATTAGGTGGTTCAGATTAGGCGGTTCCGATTTGGTGGTTCAGACTTGGTGGCTCAGATTAGGTGGTTCAGATTAGGCGGTTCAGATTGGTGGTTCAGATTGGTGGTTCAGTTTTGTGGTTCAGATTTGGTGGTTCAGATTTGGTGGTTCAGATTCGGCGGTTCAGATTAGGCGGTTCAGATTAGGCGGTTCAGATTTGGTGGTTCAGATTTGGTGGTTCAGATTTGGTGGTTCAGATTAGGCGGTTCAGATTAGGCGGTTCAGATTTGGTGGTTCAGATTTGTGGTTCAGATTCGGTGGTTCAGATTCGGTGGTTCAGATTTGTGGTTCAGATTGGGTGGTTCAGATTCGGTGGTTCAGATCTGTGGTTCAGATTTGGTGGTTCAGATTCGGTGGTTCAGATTAGGCGGTTCAGATTAGGCGGTTCAGATTTGGCGGTTCAGATTGGTGGTTCAGATTTGTGGTTCGATCTGTGGTTCAGATTTGGTGGTTCAGATTCGGTGGTTCAGATCTGTGGTTCAGATCTGTGGTTCAGATTTGTGGTTCAGATCTGTGGTTCAGATCTGTGGTTCAGATTTGTGGTTCAGATCGGTGGTTCAGATTTGGTGGTTCAGATTTGGTGGTTCAGTTTTGGTGGTTCAGATTTGGTGGTTCAGATCTGTGGTTCAGATCTGTGGTTCAGATCTGTGGTTCAGATCTGTGGTTCAGATTTGTGGTTCAGATCTGTGGTTCAGATCTGTGGTTCAGATTTGTGGTTCAGATCGGTGGTTCAGATTTGGTGGTTCAGATTTGGTGGTTCAGTTTTGTGGTTCAGATTTGGTGGTTCAGTTTTGTGGTTCAGATTCGGTGGTTCATATTAGGCGGTTCAGATTAGGCGGTTCAGATTTGGCGGTTCAGATTGGTGGTTCAGATTAGGCGGTTCAGATTTGGTGGTTCAGATTTGTGGTTCAGATTTGGCGGTTCAGATTCGGTGGTTCAGATTCGGTGGTTCAGATCTGTGGTTCAGATTGGGTGGTCAGATTCGGTGGTTCAGATCTGTGGTTCAGATTCGGTGGTTCAGATTAGGCGGTTCAGATTAGGCGGTTCAGATTTGGTGGTTCAGATTTGTGGTTCAGATTTGTGGTTCAGATCTGTGGTTCAGATTGGTGGTTCAAGATTCGGTGGTTCAGATCTGTGGTTCAGATCTGTGGTTCAGATTTGTGGTTCAGATTTGTGGTTCAGATCTGTGGTCCGATCTGTGGTTCAGATTTGTGGTTCAGATCGGTGGTTTCAGATTTGGTGGTTCAGATTTGGTGGTTCAGATCTGTGGTTCAGATCTGTGGTTCAGATCTGTGGTTCAGATCTGTGGTCCAAACAAGCACCTGGAAGCAGAGGCAGAAGGCAGTGGATGGGCCAAAGCAGGATGAGAATACAAATGCCCGTTTTGTATGTGGGAGGAGAACGCCAGGCGGGCTGGGATTGCACACAAAGTCCTTCAAATCCTCGGAGGCGCTGGGGGCCGTCATGTGCCGAGCGGTAAATTGATCATGACATAGCACCGCGAAAAAAAAAAAGAACCCGGAACGTACAAGCGTGTCAGCGGCACAAAGGATGGAGGCAGAGGATGCAGAACACACACAGAGCGCATCCATGCGACATCTGCAAAGCTGAGGGGGGGGGGGGGGGCAACACGCCACGACATACGTGTTCGTCCACATATGCAGAAGAATGTTTATGTGTCAACACAGTCACAGTCGAACCCATGCAGTGGGCGGAGACACGTCAAAGATAAACCACTTTTTCCTCTGTTTTCATAAAAAAACATCTGGGTTTTTCTCTGAAACTCTGATTCAGATTCAGAAAACTTTATTTATCCCAAACGGACAGTTCATCTGCAGCGTACCACAGACATCCACCCACATCCAGAGTGCAACGTGAGAAATACAAGATTATTGAAAGCAAACTACGAATGAATGCATTAATAATCAACAAGAAATAACACTGGGTTACAAAACAATGTTTTTTGCAAGTTGTCTCGGTTTTTTCAGCTGAATTGGGACCATTTTGCACCGCTGAATCCAAAAATGACATCTGTTTTTTCTCAATCAGGTCAGGTTTTTTTTTTGCTAATTTGATTTTGAAAAATTGGATCTTCTCACAAAATTGATTACATTTTTGTGACTTCATCAGTTGATTTTTTTATATAGTTCTCACCCAAAATAGGTTTTAAGAGAAAAAAAAATCCTTTTCTAACAAGATTCCTGTTCGGTACAATGGTGTATTCACCGCAGATGTAGCAGAATACATCAGGCTTATTTTTGCAAGATCTTCTAGTCGAAGCCATTCATTCACCTGTAATATTAAAAAAAACATTAATCATAAATTAGCAAAAGTAAAATTTTCAGAACTTGTTTATTGCAAGAAATATGAAAGAATTTTGTATCATATGATGTGGAAAATGCCCATAAATGTAAGAAAAAATGTTTCAAAAGACAATATGTAGCAAAGTTCAGAAAGTTGACCTGATTGAGCAAAATGAATGTGATTTTTGGATTCAGCACCAAAATATCCTAAATCAGCTCAAAAAAACTGAAATAATACATTTGTTGTTGACCAGTGTAATCAATAAATTCCAATGCAGACTAAACTGGTACAAACTGGTCCTAAAAACAGGACATGGGGCTAAAAGTTCAAACCAGATGTAGACGAACATTCTGAAGGAAGTTTGGAAACACTTTGGGTTTATTTTAAAATACATATTTGCTGAGATAAAAGAGAAACTATTCACAGATAAAACACATTTTTATGTAAAATCTGCGTGTAACACAATAAAAGGACACAAAATTATGTGCTGCTCTATTTTTTGAATATATGTCATGTGATTCAGTCACAGGGCCGTAACCGTGGACCCCTAAGGGTTAACTGATTGCCATTCCAATATTTATTTATCTGAATATAAAGTAGCTCCCTACTTTGGATAACCCCTTATGGTCCAACTAAAGCAAAAGTGAATTTACAAATAACTGGAAAAGCACATCGAACAGCGCAGAAGTCTGCCAAGGCAGATCAGTGTTGCCCCCCCCCACCCCACCGATCACCACCAAAATGTAATGTTTGTTCCTTGTGCCAGTATCAACATTCCTGAAAATTTCATCCAAATCCGTCCTTAACTTTTTGAGTTATCTTGCTAACAAACAAACAAACCAATCCTGATGAAACCTAACCTCCGAGGTGATAAATGTTTACTGAGATTAAAGAGAAACAATTTTTCAGATAAAACATTTTTTGTATTATTTATGTTATGTTTAATACAAAAATCCACATGTAACACGGTCAAAAGGACACAAAATTACACGCTACTATTTTTTTGACAAAGAGATAAATGATGTAATAATAATAATAATGGATTGGATTTATAACACTTCTAAATCTGAGTGGTTTTGTTAAAAAGTTTTTATTCCATAGTTTTCACACAGTTGATCACTTTCTGATATTGCGTTTTAAATACGTGGGTCAAAACACGGTATTCGAAATCTCTCTGATGGGACATCTTAGAAACAGTTGACACATTAGTGTTGTGAAATGACCCACTTTTTACCCAAAACAAGCTACTTTAGATTGAAATAAATGTAGAATGGGAATCCAATTAACATATTTGCAATTTTTATTAGCAATTTATTTACACTCAAACATGTTTGTGCAGATCAGGTTTAAGAAGAACAGCAAAGTTACATACGTTGTATTTAATGCAAAATCTGCATGTAACACGGTCAAAAGGACACAAATTACACGCCACTATTTTTTTGACAAAGAGTTAAGTTGTCTAACACTTCTAAATCTAAGTTGTGTTTTTAAACATTTGCCATTTTTATTAGCAATTGACTTAGACTCAAACATGTTAGTGCAGATCAGGTTTATCAGTAAAGGTCTGAATGTCAGTGTATTATGGGATGGTGCATTAGCGTCCACTGTGTCGGCTGATCTGGAACTAAAACAACAAAACCCATAAATATACAAGAGAACAGCTGGAGAAGGACTGTCCACTGGAGTGACCACTGGAGTGACCACTGTGCATGAAAGGGTTCAATTCAGATGATTAAATCTACAAATAAGCATGTCTACAGATGTAGGAACACTTAAAAGAAGAACTAAACTCTTAAAACAAGATAAATTATGGAACACTTCTAATCTAAGTTGTTTTTTTTTAATCTTGTGACAGCTTGGGCTCTCATCAGATCTGAACGTGGATTCAGAACCAGCTCCGCCCGCTCTGAAACCCTCCGTTTTTCCTGAATTGCTATATTTTCTAGGTTAAACACACCCTTCCTTTGAGTGTGTTTCTGTGTCCCAGAGCATGCAAGTATTATGCTCACAACCTTGAATATTAAAAGCACAGCGCGGCAAAGATATCTGGGTGAATCCACTCTTCGCTTTTATTGCGACCGGCCCGTCACAGTCCGGACGACAGCCATCTGGACAAACCTCGCAGGATTAAGGTCGCCGTATCCAAAAACGGCCAAAGACGAGTCCGTCCACCGGTGAATGCGTCGGGTGACAGGACGGACCCGACGAAGAGGCCGAAAACCCGAACGACGTCAGCGTTCACAGGCTGAAGTCGCCGCAGAGAACGTGGCTTTCAAGGAGCCGGCTTTTTCTGAGGCTGAAATATTAATCAGGGAATGTTTTATGTGACGCGCCGCTTTGTTTTGGTTGAGTGAGAGCTGAGGCCTTGGCGAGACGACAAGAGGGTTTATGTCAACCGTGTTTTTACACGTACCATTTAATAGTTAATCATGGGACTTGTGGCAGACGGGGAGGGATGTTTTGTTTGGACTTCAATGTCAAAAAGATGCCGACGACGGCTTGAATGCGAAGCTCTTAGACTCTTAGACGGTGCACGGTCTGTTAGCGAGGATAACTTCGTCCTTGGGTGGATTCAGAAGTCGTGGTCGCTGCAGAAAACTGAATGGATGTGGTTTCAACGGAGTGTCATGAGTAGATTTGAGAGAAAGGAAGTTCATTCATTCATTCATTTACCTTTAGAACTTTATTCTGGAGAGGGTCGTGAAGGTGCTGGAGCCGATCCCAGGTACACTGTAAAAAAAAAAAAAAACTGTGAAAAAACAGTAATATTCGGCAGCAGGGGTGCCAAAAAAATATTGTAAAATAACGGAAAGTATCTCATAAAAATATGGTCATTTTCCATAATTTAAAATACAGTTTTTTGCCCTAACTGTACATGAGATTTTGCATTTTTTTTGCCTTTTTAATGTTTAATAAAGAATATTTACATGTATTAAAATAATCAAATCACACACACACACATATATATAATTTTCAGTGAGTAGTAGTTACTGTGGAAACACCGTCATCTTCTACAACACTGACTCCCCAGTAAAACCCATGGAGTTGGATCAATGACAGTGGATGGACACACTTCTGTTAGTGATGTAATGTACTGAAAAAGTGACATTTTCCTTCAGTTTTCTCTTGGTGGTCAATAAATTACATGTTGCAAAATACCTGATTTATACTGAAAAATGCAAAATGCAGAGGAAAATACTGTAATAAATGGTGAGAAATCACTTAAGAAAGGGTAGATTTAGAGAAAAAACATCATGTGGAAGTCGTCACACTGAATAATTCTAGGTGTTTAAAGATGAAATCATCACCGGTTTGCCATTTTCTAGACACCAGACCAATAAACGTAAAGGGTTTCCAAGTGGTCTGGACTCGAATCTGAAGCGAATCCGTCGCTTTTATTGGCGGTTAGAATGTTTTTTTTCCGACAGCAGTGCATCGCAAAACAAGGACATCAACAAGAAAGAGGGGTTTAGAGGAAATAAACGGTTGAAAGCGTGGTTTCATTTCATGATGCCAGCAGCGCTAGTTGTAAAATGATCATGGAAGTGAGGGTGGAATCGTCCGAACAGCACGACTACGAGGCTGAAAATGCGTAGATTTCCTAAACTCCCGTGAATTCCTTTTCGCTACAGTGACTTAGACTGGGAGGAGGTAAAACGCTTGTATGATGCTTGAAAACATGTCTGACTTCAGAAAGGCATTGGGCATTCAGCAGAACTGTTGCGTAAAATCTTATTACCTCTTGTCTGAAAGCTGCGCTGGAACTTTCCGCTGTCATATCTGTTCAAGGGGGACCTGAACCCCCCAGCGTCCCCAGATTGTATCCACAGAGGTCGTTTATAGTCCAGGCCCGGGTTCAGTCCCAGTGTCGTCTTTCGCTAAGACATTGTCGGTGGGGTGTTGAAGTCCCACTCTGCCTCCGTCCACCCTTGATCTGCAGCCTTGACCTCCGTCTAACTCTACGCTCCGTGCATTTCCATAAAGCGCATTATACGTACATGGAAATTACAGACGGTGGGGGGCGGGGGGGGGTTAACTGGAGGTCAACGCAGCGTCATTGTTCACGCCAAAGGTGATAAAACACTCTGGAAACTTGTCAAGTAGTTCTGTGGTATCTGTTCTGCAGGGATGAGGGTACAACGCCCCCCCCCCCCCCCCCCCCCCCGCTGGGGTTTAGATGGGTTTCCATGAACAGGTGTCCTTTGGAAACAGAACCCCCCACCCCCCCAAACAACAAAATATTTTCCCTTAAATCACAAAATTAGGTTAAATACTTCTGTACTTTACTCATCGGACGTCCTCCCCTCCTCTTCCAACTGAGTGATTTGGTTAACCCTTTAAGTGACTATATTTGGTCATTTCCACAACATTACCGCACAGTGACAGCAACAGCTGGATCAACACGCATGTTTGTCTAATGTTCTAAAATACATGTTCCTTTCACCTTACAAGTGTTTTTCTTCTATTTTTATATTTACTTCTTGGATGATTGGATGGATGGATGGATCTATCTATCTTTTTTTATTTTTTATTTTTTTGCCACTTACGGGGCAAGGAACTAAATATGGCAACTTCACTGACCTTGATTTTAAATGACAATAAAACATTTTTGAAAAATTTTACAAAAGTCATAAAGTCTTAATTATGGCCTCCAAATTTTTTGGCTACTTATGGGGATGGAACCAAATATGGTAACTTATTTACCTTAATTTTGTACATGACAATAACATTTTTATTTTTTTTTTTTCACAAAAGTAATAAAGTTTTGTTATGTTCTCCAATTTTTTTTTTTTTTTTTTTTTTTTTGTCACTTACGGGCAAGGACCTAAATATGGAACTTCACTGACCTTAATTTTCTATTGAAAGTAAAAAAAATAAAATAAAAATCACAAAAGTAGTAAAATCTTATGTCCTCTGTGTTTTGGTTTTTTTTGTCACTTACAGGAAGGAAACTAAATATGGTAACTTCCCTGACCTTGATTTTCTAATTGAAAGTAAAAAATTTTAAAAATGTCACAAAAGTAATTCAGTCTTACCATGTCCTCCGATTGTTTTATTGCCACTTATGGGCAAGGAACTAAATATGGTAACTTCATTGACCTTGATTTTCTAATGGAAAGTAAATAAAAGGTTTTTAAAATGTCAAAACGTAATAAAGACTTGTTATGTCCTCCAAATTTTTTGTCAGTTACAGGCAAGGAACCAAATATAGTAATTTCATTGACCTCAATTTTTCTACCTGACAATATATATATATTTTTTTATTTCACAAAACTAATAAAGTCTCGTATGTTCCTCCACATTTTTTTTTTTTTTTGCCAGTTACAGGCAAGGAACCAAATATGATAATTTCATTGACCCGTGATTTTTTACATGATTTTTTTTTTTTTTAATTTCGCAAAAGTAATAAAGTCTTGTTTGTCCTTCAGTAACACACTCAGGTTGGAATTTAGGATTTCAGATTATTTCTATGCATGAACTATAAAGGGTTAAGTGGCGCTTCTTTATGAGTCATTTCCGGGGGGGGGGGTCCACTTTGTCTCTTCCACCCCCAACAACAATAGGAAGTGCTGTTGAGTTCTATCCCCCTTTGGACCTCAGTACTGTTTTAGAACTGCGCTGTTGAGGTTCAGCTCCCTTCGCCTGGGGCCAGGTCCGACATGTGCAGAATATGAAGAACTTTAGTCCCCGTCCCTCCTCGTCTCCGGTCCCCTTCTCCCATGCTCTCTCGGCCAATTACCAATTCCCTTTTGAGATACGATGACATTGAGTTTTGACAGCTTTTTTTTTTCCCTCGCCGTCATTGAACTTCTCTTTCCCCTCCTTCTCCTCTTTCGCCCCTCTTTTTTTTTCTCCGGCTCTGTCTGTTTTTTTTTTTTTCTTTTTGAAGGTCTTTAATCTGGGCTCAGAGACAGGTGGGGTTGGTTGAGCCGAGCGCTAAATGAAAGCCCGTGGAATCGTAGTCGCCTCTTTGACCTCGGGTTCTCCTTTCTCAAGAGTGGGCCTCGTTACCGGCGGTGGGATGTCACCTCGGTGCGAAGCCAGATCAAACGCCTTATGAAGTTGCGTGCTCGGGGGGGGCGCGTGCGCGTCCGTGCGGATCAGCCGGAATCCTATTAGAACACCTGATAATGTCAAAAAACTGACAGAACGCAGAGATAAAACCCTCAACGCGGACACATTTTAAACAAACTTTCTCTGGGTTCAAAACTTTCTCCGACAGACAAAGTTTTCGGAGCCGAGGGGATCAAATTCCCTCGGGTTGTCATTCTCGTTCTGCGCGGCTCATGATAACCATCTGCAATTTACAACCGAAAGGTCAAAGTCTGCACGAGGAACACTGAGGCTAATCCATCCGCCGAGGATAACTCTTTTTGATGACACTTTCTGATGAGTACGGTAACATCCAGGTTCGCACAAGATCTAATATTCGCAACATGCTGTGTTATTGAAAATGAGATTTTCCGTCGCGGGTAGAAAAACTCGGCAGACAATAAAACTGTTTCGAAACTATTTATAATATTCCTCCCTGTACCTGTCTTGTACTTTTGATGCCTGAGGCGTTCTCTCCTGCTATCTTTTTTTTTTCCCCTTCCTTGTTTACTTAGTTTTCTCTCCAGTCCCTCATTCAATCTTTTCTCAATCTGGCGTTTCTGTCTACTGGTGCGGGAACGGGTCAAGGGCAGGAAAATGATAACATTCGCTCATTCTCTGGTCAAATTAGGAGCGTGCACGATAGCGGGCAGGTCCGCGCACACACCCAAGACGACCGCCGATGATGGATGAAAGGTCTTACTCCAAGGGTGTAAACATGATTCATGGCATCTTTGTAGGTATTAGTCCTGCACACATACACGTCAACACTGTCTCCACTGTACTTGTGTTGCAGAAATGTGCTCTTTTGTCAACACATTTCTTTATAATGCCAGTTGGATTCCACCTCTGGCACTTCACTCGCAACAAAAAACCTACTACACTGTTTGAATGTCAACAAGAAAGGAACAGGAAGCATTTCAACTCACTGCCTCCAGTCAGTCGCGGCAGGTGGAAGCAGGTTCAAGAAGGTGTGTTTATCGGCCGACTCGCGCACACAAAACCCACACATCAAATGCCTCTGATACTATTAGCTTTGTTTATTCGAGCGCCGGCACGAAAAGGAAGTGACGAGGTGACTGTTTGTGGATGAATGCTCTGTTTTTTTTGTAAACGCCGCACATCCGTCTTCACAGACTCGCAATGTGAGCGAGAAGAAAAGAGGGTGGAAGCAGACGAGGAGGAGAGTTTGGGAAAAGTAGAGGAATGAAGGAGGAGGAGGAGGTAGAAGTGCAAATGGAGATTAAGACACTGTTGGAGGGAAAAAAATGAACAAGCAACATCAAACTACGAGGCAAATGTTCTTGCATCTGTCACAAAGACTTAATAAAAGAAGTGGACTGCAGCACTAGCATCAATTTTACATTTTAGCGTTGTCATTTTGACCTTTCGGAGGCAGAAGTTACTTCTAAAGTGGACTGAAAACAGCAACTGCACTGCTAAGGATGAAGTGTTACTTTAAAATGTGACCAAATTATCGTAGATTGTAGAAATTGTTGGCCTAATTGGCAGGCTAGCTTACCAAATTAATGTAGCATCATGCTAATGCGCCATTAAGTATCATTTAATGAGTTGATTTGTCAATTGCATTGCTAAGAGAAGACAACGATAAACAAGGTTCTTAGCCAATTGAGCAACAATAATCTTATTTTTAATTTGAGAAAAGCTTTTTTTTAATATGTAAACTATTCCATGTCTTTTGTAACACATTGTAACTGCCATTTTTTTCGTTTTATTTTTTAATCATTTATAAAATCACTTAATTTGCCCACTTTGTTTTGTTGGCTCTCATGCAGAATTGCATCAGTGACTTCAGCACTAGCATCAATTTTACATTTTAGTGTTGTCATTGTGACCTTTTGGAGCCAGAAGTTACTTCTAAAGTGGACTGAAAACATCAACTAAACTGCTAAGGATGCGACCAAATAATCGTAGATTGTACAAATTGTTGGCCTCATTGGCAGGGTAGCTTACCAAATTAATGTAGCGTCATGCTAACACGCCATTAGGTATCATTTAATGAGTTGATTTTTTTAATTGGATTTTTAAGAGAAGACAACAATAAACAAGGTTCAACAATAATATGGTACATTTGGAAATTATGGACTATTTAAATGCAAATTTGCGAAAAAGCTTTTTTTAATATGTAAACTATTCCACATATTTTGTAACGCATTGTAATTGGCATTTTTTTTCTATTTATTTTTTAATCCTTATCGTCATTGTAGCTACAGTTTTCTTACCCTTTCCTTAAACTCAGAATTAAAACCACTTTATTTGCCCACTTTGTTTTGTTGACTCATGCAGAATTGCATCAGTGACTTCAGCACTAGCTTTAATTTTACATTTTAGCGTTGTCATTTTGGCCTTTCGGAGCTAGAAGTTACTTCTAAAGTGGACTGAAAACACCAACTACACTGCTAAGGATCAAGTGTTACTGTAAAATATGACCAAATAATTGTAGATTGTCAAGTTTTGGGTTTGTTTGACTTTTTTTTTTTTTTTCTTGCTGTTTGCCCCAACTTGGAAAAAGGCGCAAACGTCTGGAGGAGGTTTGGCCAACTGGACTTCACTCAGAAGATTCCCAGGACGACTTTTTCCTCTTTTTTTCTCTTTTATTAAAGTTCAGAGGCACAGGTCGTTTGCGTGCACATACACTGAATGCCGTGATTGTCTTTAATATTTAGGTGGAAAACCTTTAACAACTAGAAGCGCAGACCTCCGCCAAGGCTGATCAGTGGCCCCCCCCCGTGGGCCCCCCCCCCCCCGATCACCACCAAAATGTAATCATTTCTTCCTTATCCCATTTCCAACAAACCCTGAAAATTTCATCCAAATCTGTCCATAACTTTTTGAGTTATGTTGCACACTAACGGACAGACAAACAGACAGACAACAAACAAACAAACAAACAAACAAACAAACAAACCCTGGCAAAAACATAACCTCCTTGGCGGAGGTAATAAACAACACAAAGCAAACAACAATTAATTGATCAATAAGTACAAAATGCTATAAATACAAATTCACCATTATATAGAAAAATAGATATTTACATACAGATAAAATACAATACAAAAATTGTTTAATTTAAATTGATTAACAAGAAATATATATTAATATATATTTAACACATCTGAATAAATACAATAAGCAAAACAAAAAATCCAATTAATTACACTCAATTAACAATACTTAGACCCAACAAAGTCACTACTTTAACTATAATTAACTGACATAACTAGAAGCACTCGGAGAGCGCAGACCTCCGCCAAGGCTGATCAGTGGCCCCCCCCATGGCCCCCCCCCCCCGATCACCACCAAAATTTAATCATTTCTTCCTTATCCCATTTCCAACAAACCCTGAAAATTTCATCCAAATCTGTCCATAACTTTTTGAGTTATGTTGCACACTAACGGACAGACAAACAAACAAACAAACAAACAAACAAACAAACAGACAAACAAACAAACAGACAAACAAACAAACAACAAACAAACACAACACACCACAACAAAAAAAACAACAAACCAAAACAAACAGACAAACAACAGACAACAAACAACAAACCCTGGCAAAAACATGACCTCCTTGGCGGAGGTAATTAGACAGCTGAAATCCTGTACCCAGGCAATTTACATTTAAAATACATGATCATATTTAATATAAACCACAAATAACCCTACTAATTAACAACCCCCCCCCCCACCACTGCAGTTACAAACATGCACCTTTAAGTTTAACCCTTTAAACCCCATTTGCGCTGCGCTCACACACAACAGCACATTAATGTGAGACTATCATCTGATTAAACAATCCCAGCTGTAGTGCAGCACATAAACTAAACATTGCATAAACAGTCTCACCGGCCGCCCCTCCACAGTTTCCAAACGTCTGTTGCTCAGCAGTCTGAAGTCTGCATAGGAGCCGCAGCGGCGTCTGCTCCGCCCTTTTCTCAGTTGCTGCTGCTGTCTGATTGGAGACACCTGCAGCCTATAGCAGTGCATGATGACCCAGCTGAACTCACTGTGGTCCTGACGGATCTGACCTGCGCTCTGGCCTCTGAATCTCACACACTTATTTCCTTTTCTTCATGTTTTTCCCACAGTGAATTAAAACCAGTTTGACTTTACATAGATGTACAAATTGTTGGCCTAATTGGCAAGCTAGCTTACCAAATTAATATAGCATCATGCTAACGTGCCATAAGGTATTATTTAATGAGTTGATTTGTCAGTTGGAGCCATGAAGTTTTGGAGCTAACAGTTAGCGGCTGTATAGTGTACATTTAATTTAACTTGATGAAACAGTGAATTTCTTGAATAGAGGCAAGGCTAGAGTTTTTGGAGCTAGCATGTAGCAGCTGCCAGTGGCTATATACGAAGATGCTTTTACATTGGTTTTAGCTTTACGCAAGTATTAAGATATGTTTTGCTTAATGTATATTACGCTAGCTGGCCTGATTAATACTAGCATTAATGTGGCTATATTATGCTAACCGTCTGTATATTGCGAGTATCATTTAATGAGTAGCATTTAACAGCTGTCAGTGGCAATACGTAAAGATACTTTTACGATGTTTTCAGCTCTAGTTATTACCACAGCGGTTTCATCTACTTCAGCTGAGTTTGGTGACGCTAATTTGTGCACAATTGCATCTTGCACATGCTGTTCACTGCACTGGACTGTACATGTTGTGTTTTACATTTTTTTCCTTATATATAATGTACGTAGTCTGGATATACATATTCTTGAGTGTTTTTATATTTCTCTTTTATATCTAACTGAGAACTACCTCTAAAATATCCCGATATGTGAACATAACAGTCACAAGTGTTCGCTCCTGGAGGATTCTGTTGGGTTTCTGTAAACTGGCTTAGAGTCTGGTTTTGTCCAACTCTGTATGTAAAGTGTCATGAGAGAACTTTTGTTATGATTTGGCATTATATAAATAAATTTGATTGATTGACTGATTGATTGATTGATTGAACATAACGACAATAAACCTTCTTGAATCTTGAATCTCAGATTAACCTTATGTAAACTGTATATTAGCCGAGTAGCTGACTCTGGGGCGCCGATAAGAGGGGCAAACATGACACATTCATGGGGCCCAGTATTTGTGGGGGGGCCCATAGAGCAGTGGAGGGGGTCCAGTGGATACAGGTTAGAAGTTGTGAATATTTCGTGTAAAATTTGCTGTATAAGAGAAGTATAGAAGTTGGGAGGTGAATGTTGAAAGCATGCTAACTTTCAGTTTCGTCTTCATGCTATCGTCAGTGATGTTGTTAATGGACCCCCCCCCCCCCCCCCCCCCCTTTGGTCAGATAGATTGTGAAGATGGTCCATTTCTGTAGGGGTCCACAACAATTCCCCTTTCATGGGTCCCATGATTGGCCGACTTTATCCTTTTAATGTAGCCGCGTCACGCTAACGGTCCATATACTGTAAATAAGTGCAGTTTCATTGCGAACCAAAGCCCACTGGAAGTCTTCATCTTTTCTCGACCACTTCAGTCGTCGTAGCTAATGTTACAAGGACATAAATTGTGGCTCTCAGCAGCTTCACACGAAGACGCTCCAGTTTCCAGTTGTGGTCGTTGCCCCTTTGACCTACCATCAGTGCAATAATAAGACAATAGTTCACCCCCGCCCCCGCCCCCACCCCTTCACCCCCCCCCCCTACAAACAGTGGATGCGATCGATTAGCGCAGCGACAATAGAAGGCGGACTTTCCTGGACACCCATCAGTCTATGAGTTGTGACAGCTCCTTTGTGCTGGTCCACGTCCACAGTCCCACTTCCTCCTCGTCCATTTTTACCTCCATCTCTTTCGTATCGCTCCTTTCAGCTACTTTCATCTCGTCCCTGTCTATTTTTTTCTAATCTCCCAAACATGCACATACACAAAAGCGTCTTTTCCGCTCTGTTCTCAGTGTGGCTTTTTTATTCACACGCTACAGAAGACGTCTGTTTTGTCCCCGCGCTGCTAAAATCTGACCTATTTTTTGCTGAAAGACTCCAGGCAGTATTTTTTTTTTCTTTTTTTTTTTTTTATATACTAAGGCCAGTCTAGCAAAGCAAATTGTATAAAATCCTCACCGCATCATCTATTTGGAATCCCTCTGTGAGAATTACTTAAATGCCTGACCAAGTTGATATGGATAAATGTTTCCCCATCAGCGCTAAGTCAAACCCACTTGCTCGTCTTCCGTTTTTGACAGTGACAGCAGAGACGGCTATTCCTCCAGAAAGACGAACATGTACTTTAATTGTGATGCACCTCTTCATTACAGCTGTGTATCGGCAAGAATCTGGCGATACCATACAAATCACAATACTACGATCACAATACGATATGTCATGATACTGTTAAAAAGGCAATTTTTGTTTGTTTCTTTTTTTCTTTTAAAGATGATTTCCTGGAAAAATTGAATTACACCAGAAATCTGCACAAATACTAAACACATTTTTATTTGATCAGAACAGGATCTAATGCTATATCATAAAATTTTTCTAAGTCTCCTGGTTTCCAAAGGAACCACCATCTGCCTCTGGAGGTCTCCATCAAAAAAAGAGATTCCATCTCAAGGGACTTCCTGGGTAAATAAAGGTTACATACATACATAAATAAATAAATACAAGTGTTCAGAGAACGCAAACCTCCGCCAAGCACCCCAGACGGTGTGCATGTGTGGATCGACTATTTCTGTTTAAATCCAACAGTTTCCAGGTTGTTCCATACAGCAGAAAAAGCTGAAGCTTGGTCCCATCATGTGTCTGTCCAATTAGATTCAATTCACATCAATATTAGTTGAGTTCTAATTTTAAATGTGTGGTAAATGGGATTTTCAATGTTCAATGTAAATGTCCACAGAGTCCACATTCCACAGTGGATGTGGACAGTTTAGTTCCAGATACAAGATTGTTCTAAGCTATGGATGGATGAAATTGGAGGCTAATTGGAGTCGTTTTGAATTTTTTTGATGAATTTTGGAAAATGTCTCAATTATGACAGATGGAAAACTGTAGCTGTTGTGACCTTGCTGTGACCTTGAACTTTGTCCTACTGGGACCAAAGTTTAATGGGTTGGTCCCAGGGCCTAGGCCTATCTGTGGGGAAGATTTGGGAAAGATGGGCGGAAGAGTTTTCCGTAAAGTTGCGAACAAACAAAAAAGCAAAGTGATCACAATATCTTCTGGTGGAGGTGAAAATAAGTAAAAAGTGCTTTTAGGATGCTTCATAGAACCATTATTTAATAAAACAGTGTTAAATAATGAATAAATATAAACATAAAAGAAAAACCAAAAATGAACCTCCACAATATCTGCATTTGAATAAATACGACACTACTTTTTAATATCGACAGTATCGTGAAATGAAATATCTCGATATATTTTCGAACAGCCCTCCTCTTCATCATCCGTCACTAACGTCGTACAAGTCTTCCAACGTTCGCTCTGGCTCTTTTCTTCCACCTTCCTTCCTCCACTTCCTGTATCGTCTGTGACCGTGGGGAGGCTCATGGCTCACCCATTGGGCGCCGTCCAACGGATTTGATCCCCCGCTCTGGCCGTGGCCATCTGTGTCTGTTGGCGTAGTAATGAGGAAAGGAGGCCTGCCGCTCTTTTCCTCCAATCCCCGGCCTCGGTCCTGGTGCGTGCGCCTGAGCTGCGGACGGCGGTCATTTGGGATCGGCCTTTTCGTACGTTCGACCTCCGAGCCCCCGTCTCCGCTCACGCTTGCATAACCTTGCGGATGATGAAAACCGGATAAAAGGATAAATATATATTTGGAAAATGGAAAATGAGCCAGGCACAAACAAGTAGTATTTAGCTGTGGTGTGTGTGCTCAGTTAGGCTAAACAGATACGGGAAACATTGTGCTTATCCCCTGAGCTAATCCCTTTAGACAAACGTCCAATCCCTCAAAGCATGGTGCTCATTGCAACACTAGCCAATGGGCCGCATTGGAAAAAAGGATGTCAGTGTAGCAGTCCTGCATCTGAACACTGTATTCTTGCTCTGTTTGAACAAAAAAATGCACATTTTAGTTTCTTGATGCTGTGAGGATCGTCAGATGGAGCCGAGACAGAGAAGTTAATCTGAATGTGAAGCATCTGGCAGCGTCAAAACCACTTAAACCAAAAAAACCCAGGGCTACTTTGGTAATTTCCTCTATATTTAACCTTTCTGCAGTGATTTATCACCATTTATTATCACGTTGTCCTCTGTATTTTACATTTTTTCAGTATAAATCAGGTATTTTTCTATGTTTAATTCACTGAGCATGAACATGTTCAGAAAAGCTCAGGTTAAAGTTGAGGGTTATTTTTAAAAAAACCAGAGAAAACTGCAGAATAAGTCACTTTTTAAGTAAATACACCATTAACTGAACATTCTATATGTTTAACTGTCCTTAAGTGGTTTATCACCATTTATTATAATGCTATCCTCTGTATTTTATCAGTATAAATCAGGTTTTTTCCTATATTTAATTCACTGATCATGATGTGTATTTTTAGTGCATTTTACTCTATTTTTAGTGCTTTTTAAGTGTACTTTAGTGTATCGTATTTGTTAGTACATTTTTGTGTATTTTTAGTGCATTTTACTCCATTTGTAATGCATTTTGGTATGTTTTTAGTACCTTTTAGTGTATTTTTTTACTGCATTTTAGTGTATTTTTGTGAATTTTTGTACATTTTCAGTGTATTTTTGTGCATTTCACATTATAGTATATTTGCTAGTGGCTTTTAGTATATTTTTTAATGCATTTTAGTGTACTTTGGTGTATTGTAGTGTATTTGTTAGTGCATTTTTGTGTGTTTTTGTGCATTTTAGTATATTTTTAGTGTATTTTTGTGTATTTTTGTGCATTTTGGTACATTTTTTACTGCATTTTAGTGTACTGTAGTGTATTGTAGTGTATTTGTTAGTACACTTTTGTGTATTTTTGTGCATTTTAATGTATTTTTTATGTATTTTTCGTATGTTTAGTACATTTTACTCAATTTTAGTGCATTTTGGTGTATTTTTGTGCATTGTAGTATATCTTTAGTGTATTTTTGTGCATTTCTGTGCATTTCGGTATATTTTTGCTGCATTTTAGTGTACTTTAGTGTATTGTAGTGTATTTGTTAGTACATTTTTGTGTATTTTTGTGCATTTTAGTATATTTTTTATGTATTTTTTTATGTTTAGTACAATTTACTCAATTTTAGTGCATTTTAGTATATTTTTAGTGTATTTTTGTACAGTTTTGTACATTTCGGTACATTTTTACTGTATTTCAGTGTATTGTAGTGTATTTGTTGGTACATTTTTTCGGTATTTGTCTATATTTATGCTGCTTTCCTTCATTAACTTGATGCTGATTTTGTATGTTGCGCCCAAATTTCCATAATGGACTTTGTATTGGTCTTCATTAGGTGTATGTGAATATAATTCATCTGTGACCGGGCTTGTGCCGCATTAAGAGACAGTATTTGAATTATCTGCAGGTTAAATTCATCGTTAGAACATCTAATTCATACTTGTGGACTTTAACTAGAACGGGGACTCCGTAAGAAGCCTGCTCGTCAGGAATATTTCTATTTTATGGAGAAAATTGCGACGTTTTGAAGAATCCTCGTCGTCTTTGGCTGTGACTGATGCGCTGTTATGAGCGGGGGTTTAAATCCAGTCCAGGTACAGAAGTGTACAGATGTGTACGTGTGGGCGTCGGCCTCCAAATCCCATCGTAGGTGCCGCACCGTCGTAATAATGATGCTATTAAACCCTGTGCTTAAGCTGACTTTGCTTTCCTTTCCCCTCCTCCTTTATCCCCCTCTTCCTGCCTCTTTCTCTCTTTACACTCCTGCCCCCTCCCACACTTTCAGCTGACCCCCCCCCTCCCTCTCCTCAAGTCCCCCCCCCCCCCCTTCCTGCATTATTAGTGCGTATAGCTCTCTCCTGGCTCTGCAGAAGCCATTAGCTGAGATTAGCAGTGGAGGAGCCAGACCCCCCCCCCCATACCCCCCCTCCCCTTTTCCTCTCGCTCACTTTATTTCTTCCCTTTTTTTTTTTTTTTTTTTTCAGGCTAGCCGTAGCCGCCACGCTCGCTGAATGATTACCATCCATTATAGGGCCTTATTGTGCTGACAGAAGCAACTTCAGGCCCCGGCCCTGGTCGTAACGGAGAAAAAAAAAAAAGAGTGACTCATAATCTTAGACACACTCCCTGGAAGTGGAATGTGCATCAGAGGGAAAAGACAGAGATAAGGCACATGCCAAATTAATGCTAGCCATACCGTAGCATCATGCTAACGCCTCATACACTGGAATTAGGTGTCATTTAATTCCAGTTGATTTGAGCCAGGATGTTTTGGAGCTAACAATTAGCATCTGTGTAGCTTAGCATCGTACTCTATTTTTAGTACTTCTTAAGTGTACTTTAGTGGATTGTAGTGTGTTTGGTAGTACATTTTTGTGTATTTTTAGTGCATTTTAGTATACAGTATGTTGTACTGTATTTGTAATGCATTTTGGTATATTTTTTAGTGCATTTTACTGTATTTTTAGTGCATTTTCCTCAATTTTAGTGTATTGTAGTGTATTTTTGTGCATTTTAGTATATTTTTGTGTATATTTGTGCCTTTCGGTATATTTGTAGTGTATTTTAGTGTGCTTCGGTGTACTGTAGTGTATTTGTTTGTACATTTGTGTATTTTTAGTGCATTTTACTCTACTTTTAGTGCTTTTTATGTGTACTGTAGTGTATTGTAGTGTATTTTTTGGTTCATTTTTGTGTATTTTTTAGTGCATTTTACTCTATTTTTAATAAGTTTTACTCAATTTTAGTGCCTCTTTGTGTATTTTTGTGCATTTTGGTATATTTTTAGTGCATTTTAGTGTACTTCTGTGTATTGTTGTGTATTTTTTTTAGTACACTTTTGTGTATTTTTAGTGGATTTTACTCATTTTTTGTGAATTTTAGTATATTTTTAGTGTACTTTTGTGCATTTCGGTATATTTTTAGTGCATGTTAGTGTACTTTGGTGTATTGTAGTGTATTTGTTAGTGCATTTTTGTGTAATTTTTTGTGCATTTTCCACTACTTTAGTGCTTATGTGTACTTTAGTGTATTGTAGTACATCTGTTAGTACATTTTGTGTATTTTTAGTGCATTTTAGTATATTTTTAGTACATTTTACTCAATTTAAGTGTTTTTTTGTGTCTTTTTTTGCATTTTGGTATATTTTTAGTGCATTTTATTGGACTTTGGTGCATTGTTGTGTATTTGTTAATACATTTTTGTGTATTTTAGGTGCATTTTTATATTTTAGTACATTTTACTCAATTTTAGTGCAGTTTCGTGTATTTTTTTGCATTTCGGTATATTTTTAGTGCATTTTAGTGGACTTTGGTGCATTGTTGTGTATTTGTTAGTACATTTTTTGTATTTTTAGTGCATTTTACTCTATTTTTAGTGCTTTTTAAGTGTACTTTAGTGTATTGTAGTGTATTTGAAAAAAATAGACGGTAGAGATAAGGCAGATGCATTTGGAAACAGGAAGTATGCAGGTGGTGGTGGCATGGGGGGGGGGCAGTCCGGTTTGATGGATGCTATGTGCGTGTTGACGCCACGGGGAGCGGTGTTAACCTTCTCGGCGAGGCATGGGGGCCCGCTATGACCCCCCTCTTCTATTGCATTCCCACAGGTTGTTTCCACGCCGATACCCACTCGCAAACACTGCAGAGAGAATGATAAATCAACTGTCATTTTTTATTTAGAATAAGAAAAAAAAAAAAGAAAGAAATAAACTTCTAACAAAACAAAACAGGCTCATTTCCTGGCTGCTGGCTCCAGCTCTTAGAGGGAGGGAGGAAAAAAAAACAAAAAAAAAAGCCAACCACAACAGCGAAAGGAATTTTGTCACTTGACTGGAATGAGACGAGAACAGAATATCAATCATTTCTCTCATTTTCGGTCCCCCCTTTGCCTTTTTTGTTAGAACTTGGCTCTATATATAAAAGCAGAGGATGCTCCCCGCCCCCCCCCCCCCCCAGGCCTGCAGGGAATCAAATGTACAGCTCCTGTCGTCAGGAAAATATAAAAGGTAGCGCTGGTCGGCGAAATGGAGGGCGGTTACAGTACAAATCTGTGTGATTTTATATAACACATAGTGGGATTTCTCTGAAGCGTTCAAAACTGGCCTCCCGCCTCCCACTCTTCATCCCTCACTTTCTGTCTTCGTCTCTAGCGGCGTCTTCTTCAGCCGTTCGCCCAGCTGCATTTCAATGAGTCAGTCCCAAAAATGCCCCGTCAATATCCCTGACTAAGGTTCTAATCGTTTTGGATTTTTACCTCACATTACATTTATGTGTTTGGCAGACGCTTTTTTCCAAAGCGATGTTACCTCCTCCAAGAGGTACTGTGATCACTTTGGTTTGCATGTTTGTTTGTTTGTTTGTTTGTTAGCAACTTTACGGGGAAAACTATTCCACCCATCTTTCCCAAACCTTCCCCACAGATAGGCCTAGGCCCTGGGACCGACCCAGTACATTTTGGTCCCAGTAGGCCAAAGTTCAAGGTCACAGCATCTACAGTTTTCCATCTGTCATCACTGAGACATTTTCCAAAATTCATAAAAAATTCCAAACGACTCCAATTAGCCTCCAGTTGGATCCACCTGTAGCTTAGAACAGTATCTTGTATCTGGAACTAAATTGTCCACATCCACTGTGGAATGTGGACTCTGTGGACATTTACATTGAACACTGAAAATCCCATTTACCACACATTTAAAATTAGAACTCAACTAATATTGATGTGAACTGAATCTAATTGGACAGACACATGACTGGGACCAAGCTTCAACTTTGTACGAAGTATGGTTCTGCTCCATTTCTCTTCTGTTACACTCTGTTGACTTTTGTTTGTTTGTTGTTTGTTTGTCTGTTAGCAAGATAACTGTAAAAGTTATGGATGAATTTGGATGAAATTTTTAGGAAATGTTGATACTGGCACAAGGAACAAATGATTAAATTTTGGTGGTGATTTTTTTTAGTGGGAGGAGATCTGCCTTGGCGGAGGTCTGCACTCTCCGAGTGCTTTTCTAGTTCATTATAGTTTAGTTTTATTTAATTTTGACTTTTTTGTTTTTTGCTAATTTGGTTTGTTTTAATTTGGTTTTAGAGCAGGTTTGCTAGTTTTTTATTTTCATTTTTTTTCTAAATGCTTAGTTTTAGTTTAGTTTTAGTATTAATTTTACTGTAGTCGTCTCTTTTCTCTTCTTCTCTGTGGTCGTATTCAAATCAATCCCAGACAGGACTCTGCTGCTTTAGTCTCCATGTTTCCAGGTAGAGTGGGGACCAGAAGACGACTGGAAACCACAAATGAACACAAGTGACGGAGCAAAAAGTGTTGTACGGTGCCGCTAGCTAAAATTGCTAGAGCGAAATAAATCGACTTCGTATCAGTCCGACATTGACAAAGATGAAAAAGAAGGGAATTTTATCCATAATTTTATCCATTTTAGTTTTATAAGCACACAATACAGTTTCAGTAAGTTATCGTTTTTTCTTTTAATTATAGTTTTTCTTTATTCAGTTAACGAAAATGTTTTTACAGTTCTAGTTTTCGTCATCTCATCAGTTTTCGTTAACGATAATAACCTTGTCCCTGACAGATCTTTAAAGCTTGATACAGTGAAAAGTGTGCAGAAATGACAAGTGGCGGTAACGTTTCACCTGGGTGTAAATCTGTGTTAGGATTCTTTCTCTCTTTTTTTTTTTTTGTTGGAAATAAGCTCCAAAGACAGATAGGCTGGATAAAGAGGGAGCGACAGCGTCTGGACTTGTCTGCTCGCTTTTTTCCTGCCATCCATCAACTCACGGTCACGACCGTCTGCCCACCAACCCCCGGCCCCGTTCGCAAGGTCTGGATTATCATAGTGTCAACAGGCTCCGCCCCCTTCCTGGCTGCTTGATTACCGCTGTGCGGCCTGTACGTCTGTGAGCATGCTCAGTGGGGGTTCGGATGTGCATCACCTCTGGCTCTGACATAAATACACTGTCTGGGTTTGTTCAGTATGAAGGTGATTGGATCTGGATGGTTCTGGTTCTGGTGGAGTTTGGGTTTTTATAGGAACTTTTAAAAGCCCTGAAGTGTTTCTAAGTAGAGTTCTGGACCGAGTTAAAGTCAGCAGTTATGTGGATTTAGACTGGAGTAGATCAGGTTGGACTGGACTGGACTGGACTGGACTGGACCGGACTGGACCGGACTAGATTGGATTGGAATGGACTGGACTAGATTGGATTGGACTGGAATTGATTCGGTTGGATTGGACTGAACTGGGTTTGAATGGAGCAGACTGGACTAGATTGGTTTGGGTTAGGTTGGATTGGATTGGACTGGACTGAACTAGATTGGACTGGACTGAAATGGACTAACTTGGGTTGATTTGGACTGGACTGGACTAGATGGATTGGACTCGAATTGATTGGGTTGGATTGGACTGAACTGGACTAGATTGGGTTGACTGAAATGGACTAACTTGGGTTGAATTGGACTAGACTGGACTAGATTGGATTGGACTGGAATTGAATCGGCTGGATTGGACTGGGATGGGTTTGAATGGACCGGACTAGACTAGATTGGATTGGACTGTTAGATTAGACTTTATTGGTCCTACAACAGTGAAGTCCACTGGTCAATGCAGGAGGATAAAGTGCAAGAAAATGTGCAGCAAAAAAACAAATACAATACAATAAATAATCATTATAATAGTAATTATAATAATACATACTAAAACTCTGTAGGCTGTAAACATATTCACCTAAGACGTGGAAATGTAATGTACAGATGGGAGACAAACACTGTTCCTGTGGTTTTTGGTGATTATTGGCTCATGTAGTCGACCAATCAGCACCTTTGAGTGGACCCACCTACCAACCAATCACTGCCCCTCTTTTCAGATCAGTCTGAATTGCTCGTTTCATTTGAGTTTTTTTCAGAAACAGGGTTTTTATGCGACATTTTACGGAATAATATGAAACTGTGAGAGCTATGCTAAAAATTTTCCTAAAAATGCACCGTATTCACTCGTCTTTTCTTTAGTCGATTGTACAAACCTACGCAAACATTAACCAACAGGATAAAGCTTCTAGAAAACACAACCAACTCCACTAGAGCATGAATATGCAGATTAGGTGCAACATAATCTACATAAGCTACTTTCTACTGGAAGTACTTGGCAACGCTAGCTGTGTTTCTAGTAAATGTCAAGTGAATGTGAAGCCAAAAGGAAACATGTTTGTATGAATGAGACTGTGTGGTGTGAGCAGCAGGGGGCGCTGTGGGCTGCATGACAACGTTCTGATAGAAAGGAAGAAAAGAGCGTTCTGTTCCTGTGTTCTGTTTAAAATAACTGTGATGGCTTTTTTATGGAGAAACAGATGAAGGTTAATGAGTTACCATATTTGGTTCCATACCTGTAAAAGGCAAAATAATAAATAATAACAAAGAAGTAAATATAACAAATTAGAAACCACATGTAAGGTGAAAGGAACATGTATTTTTTTTTTTTTTCCAACATTTTTTATTATGTAGAAAATCAAGGTCAATGAAGTTACCATAATAAATAATAATAATATAATAATAATAATAATAATAATAATAATAACAATAATAATAATAATACAATAATACATTTTATTTATAGGCACCTTTCTTGGCACTCAAGGACACCATATTTAGTTCCTTACCTGTAAGAAAGGGAAACAACAAACAAAAAAACTAGAAAAAACATGTAAGGTGAAAGGAACCTGTATTTTAGAACATTAGAACATGACTTTCAGAAAATGTTTTAAAATTTTATTATGTAGAAAATCAAGGTCAGTGAAGTTACCATATTTGGTTCCTTACCTGTAAGAAAGCAAAAAACCAAACCAAAACAAAACAAAAATGAAAACACTAGAGAAACACTGTAAGGTGAAATGAACCTGTATTTTAGAACATTAGAACCTTACACAGGTGGACCTTACAGACCCCAGAGACCACATTGGACCTCACAGGTGGACCTTACAGACCCTGGAGACCACATTGGACCTCACAGGTGGACCTTACAGACCCTGAGACCACATTGGACCTCACAGGTGGACCTTACAGACCCTGGAGACCACATTGGACCTCACAGGTGGACCTAACAGACCCTGGAGACCACATTGGACCTCACAGGTGGACCTTACAGACCCCGAAGACCACATTGGACCTTACAGACCCTGGAGACCACATTGGACCTCACAGGTGGACCTTACCGACTCCGGAGACCACATTGGACCTCAAAGGTGGACCTTACAGACCCTGGAGACCACATTGGACCTCACAGGTGGACCTTACAGACTCTGGAGACCACATTGGACCTCACAGGTGGACCTAACAGACCCTGGAGACCACATTGGACCTCAGAGGTGGACCTTACAGACTCTGGAGACCACATTGGACCTCAAAGGTGGACCTTACAGACTCTGGAGACCACATTGGACCTCAAAGGTGGACCTTACAGACCCTGGAGACCACATTGGACCTCAGAGGTGGACCTTACAGACTCTGGAGACCACATTGGACCTCAAAGGTGGACCTTACAGACCCTGGAGACCACATCGGACCTCAGAGGTGGACCTTACAGACTCTGGAGACCACACTGGACCTCACAGACCCTGTAGACCACATTGGACCTCAGATTGGAGACTCACTGTCCTCACTGAAACTGTTACTGTCGCTGTCTCGTAATGTGTGTGGAAACGACCAAAAATAGTCACTTGCCCTATCAGGGCTTCCAGAGACGTCTGGGACTATAAATCAGCGTCTGCAGGTGCAAAAATGAAACTGATAAAACGCTAAAATTAGCGTTCCTGTTTGAGTTAGTTTTAGCTAGCTGTGCGCTGTTGGTTGGGCTGGAAAACACCAGGGTGTGAGAATGAAGCGCTCCTTCTCCAGACGCATCACTCCTCAGCGTCTGTGCTTTTCTTTCTTTTATTTGTAATCTATTTTCTCTCCTTTACCCACCTCTTTTTCTTTTTTTTCTCTTGCCATACCCTGCCTGTCTTCCACTTCTCTCTTTTACTACTTTCATCTCTCTCACTCAGCCATGCTATTCTCTTTTTGTTTTCCATCTCGCTCGCTAACCCCCCCCCGCCTCCACCTCTGCCCCCCCACCCTTCACCCCCCCCCCCCCCACACACACACACACACACACACTGGCCGTCTCTCTCTCAGCCCATGTTTCTCACCATCAATAATGAAAATTGCTTGCTACCTTGAATGGATTATGGGTGTGTGCGGGGGCCCGAGGTAGTTTGTTTGAAGGCGCAGCGGTTGTCAAATGAAAAGGCCCGGGCCATTTTCTAGCTGCCACAGGCCTTCTGCCTCCATCACACACACCACACACACACACACACACACACACACACACACACACTGTACACAACAACAAACACACACTACCACTCAGGTGAGGACACACATCAGCAGCCGTATGATGGAAACAACCTGCAGAAACATCACAATCACTTTCACCGACTACATTTACACCCGACGCTTTGATCCCACGGTTCAACAAAGTCTGTTCGCACTTTGGAGAAATTTAGATTTTTGGGATTTTTGAAGAATTTTTGAAATATTAAAATGTGCCTTTACTTCTAATGGTCCATATTTAAATGGTTTTGATTTTCTTCTGTGAAACAAAAGGTCGGATTAATTTCAAATTGTATATGTAGCTTCCTTGTGACAATGTCTGTAACGTTTGTTCGCAATTTGGAGAAATTTAGATTTTGGGGGATTTTTGACGAATTTTTGAAATATTAAAAATGGGCCTTTACTACGAATGGTCCATATTTCCATGGTTTATAATATGGGAATAGTTGGAGGTATCAGTATAGTTCCTGCTGATCACTGATAAAACTCATATATGGACTTTCATTTGGGTCCATGACCTTTGACCTTGAGTGACCTTGAAAAGTCAAACTTAAGGTCACCAATACCTACATTTCAACAATCTTCTATTTAAGTGCTTGTCGGATTAATTAAAAATTTATATGTAGGTTTCTTGGGACAATGTCTACAAAGTTTGTTGGCAATTTTGAGAAATTTAGATTTTGGGGATTTTTCACAAATTTTTGAAATATTAAAAATATGCCTTTACTTATTTTTGATGGCTTATGATTTTACATCTGCGCATAAATGTAAAAAAAAAAAAAAAGGACATGAGTTGAAGACACTATCAGGAAGTTTAATTCTGCCGTAACTATGCACGTGCGAACTCCGAAAGAAATCCGATAATGGACGGAAATGTGTTGTTTTTTTTGTTTTGTTTTTTTTGTAGCTAGTTTAGTTTTATTTGGAGCACAGAATCATCAGATAACAAAGAACCATACAACGAGGTCAACAAAATTTTCTTCGCTCGAAAAGGAGTGGGAAGAAGAATACTTATAGACTCCGCCCCCTTTTTACAAACTAATAAATAAATTAATTCCACTTCTTTAGCTTTGTTAACACACTTTTTTCTCTGTATATTTTTACAGGAACACAAACCATTCACATACACTTTTTTAATCACCTCACACACAATCAGATTTGCATAATCAACCATTTTTAATCTAAACTATAACTTTGTATGCACTTCGAATATTTACTACAAACACAATCATTAAAGTGATAATGTCCTGATAAAAAAAAAACTATCTTTTTTTTTAATTGTTATATTTCTGAAGTGCATGTAAACACATCACATCAGTTTAATAACAGTTATTGGTTTTTTTTTGCTCATATAAACAGACTCATTGTGTTTTTTTAATATATATCATATTGTTATTAAGAGCTTAGTTTTAAGTCAAGGTAGAACATTACTGAACTCCTAACATGTCAACGTTGGTGGATGCAGCATCGCCACGACGACGCTCTCCTCCACCTTCCTCCTTCTTCTTCTTCTTCTTCTTCTTCCTCCTCTCTCCCTCCGGTCATGTATTATGAATGTCGCCTAATTACGCAGCCCAGAATTCCTCATACGGGCTGGCACATTTATTTGTTTGCTTTGTATCTCTTTGCCTTTCTCTTGTATGCAAAATCCTTCTGTGATCGAGTTGTTTATTCTTTGGCTCTGCCTCGCCGAGATCAAACACTGAGCAGATTGAACGGGGACGAGGCGCCATTGATGGTCAATCCTCGGGTTGATACTCACCGAGAGGCGGGATGAAGCGCTCAAACATGTTTGCAGGATACACGTATGCCTGTCTGCCGCTCGTGGAAGTCGCTCCAAAGCACATATGTTTCGACTGGGAGGAAGTCTAAAAATATGGTTTTGTTTTCCCGTTCGCCTGCCACGTTAATTATCCTGCCCATTTGTGGATTAAGCCTGATCTGTGTTTTCTGTCAACTGTGGATGGGCCTCGTGTGCAATGTTTGTCAGAGATAAAGGACATTTTCTTGTACTTGTGATGCATCTGTAACAGGACCACAGCCACTGGAATTCAGCGTCCACATTCAGCCCCGTTTCAGACATATTTACACGGAAGTCTGTCCACGACGGACTGTGTTTGGTGTTTGGTTAGCTTATGACAAACGATGATAAAAAAAACAAAAAACATCTATGCATCTGTAACAGGAGTGATACAGTTAATATAGGGGTGATACATGTATAACAGGGATGATGTATTTATACATGCATCTGTACAGAGGTGATATATCTATAAAAGGGGTGATATTCTATAACATGCATCTATAACAGGGGTGATAAATCTGTAACGGGTGATAAATCTGTAACAGGGGTGATATATCTATAACATGGGTGATACATCTATAACATACATCTATAACAGGGATGATGTATCTATAACATGCAACTATAACAGGGTGATACATCTAAAACGGGTGATACATCTATACAGGGGTGATATATCTATGACATGCATCTATAACAGGGATGATGTTTCTATAACATACATCTATAACAGGGGTGATACATCTATAACAGGGGTATATCTATAACATGCATATTTAACAGGGGTGATAAATCTATATGGGGTGATACATTTGTAACAGGGTTGATACATCTATAACAGGTTGATACATCTATAACAGGGTTGATACATCTATAACAGGGTTGATACATCTATAACATGCACCTATAACAGGGCTGATACATCTATAACAGGGTTGATACATCTATAACAGGGTTGATACATCTATAACAGGGCCGATACATCTATAACAGGGCTGATACATCTGTAACAGGTTGATACATCTATAACAGGGTTGATACATCTGTAACAGGGTTGATACATCTATAACAGGCCGATACATCTATAACGGGTTGATACATCTATAACAGGGTTGATATTTATAGCAAGGTTGATACATCTATAACAGGTTGATACAACTATAACATGCATCTATAACAAGGTTTATACATCTATAACAGGGCTGATACATCTATAACAGGGCTGATACATCTGTAACAGAGCTGATACATCTATAACAGGGTTGATACATCTGTAACAGGGTTGATACATTTATGACAGGGCTGATACATCTATAACAGGGCTGATACATCTGTAACAGGGCTGATACATCTATAACAGAGCTGATACATCTATAACAGAGCTGATACATCTATAACAGAGCTGATACATCTATAACAGGGCTGATACATCTATAACAGAGCTGATACATCTATAACAGGGCTGATACATCTATAACAGAGCTGATACATCTATAACAGGGCTGATACTCTATAACAGAGCTGATACATCTGTAAGGGCTGATACATCTATAACAGGGCTGATACATTTATGACAGGGCTGATACATCTATAACAGAGCTGATACATCTGTAACAGGGCTGATACATTTATGACAGGGCTGATACATCTATAACAGGGCTGATACATTATGACAGGGCTGATACATCTATAACAGGGCTGATACATTTATGACAGGGCTGATACATCTATAACAGGGCTGATACATTTGACAGGGCTGATACATCTATAACAGGGCTGATACATCTGTAACAGGGCTGATACATCTATAACAGAGCTGATACATCTATAACAGAGCTGATACATCTATAACAGGCTGATACATCTATAACAGAGCTGATACATCTATAACAGGGCTGATACATCTATAAGAGCTGATACATCTGTACAGGCTGATCATCTATAACAGGCTGATACATTTATGACAGGGCTGATACATTTATGACAGGGCTGATACATCTATAACAGGGCTGATACATTTATGACAGGGCTGATACATCTATAACAGGGCTGACATTTATGACAGGGCTGATACATCTATAACAGGCTGATACATCTATACAGGCTGATACATCTATAACAGGCTGATACATCTATAACAGGAGTGTCAACTCAGTTAAGTTCAGGTGATATCCGTTTTTCAAACAGCTGTATGTTGAAGTGTTTACACATAAACTCATACTGCAGTGACATCACAGGGCGGCGGCCATGTTGGATTGCGTAACTTTTATTCAGTTGAACTAACTGAACATATTTACATGGATGTTTTCTTTGTGTTTTTTTTTTTTTTTTTGTCATCTTATCCTTAAAACAAATGCACTTAAACCTTAGTATAAAGTAAAAGGTTCCATTACTTGTGTCAGTATTGTAACTTTGGCGCTTAAAGGGTTAAGTATCCTGCCCAGTTTGTCCAGTTAAGAACCCCGTGTTGTGTTTTGTGTAAGCTACGGGCCTGGTGTGTTGTGTGTTTGTGTGTTTGTGTGCGATAAAGGCCGTTTTCCCTCGCACACTTGTGATGCATCTGGAACTGCAGTAATAGCTTCTAGCGCTGTTGAGCCGATCCACGAGTGGGAGTGTGTTTTTTTTTCAATCCGGTCAAACTCTGACTGACAGCTGCTGTGCATGGGCGCCGCTGAAACACCAGCGCCGCAGAAAGCTTTGCATCTTCTTCAGCACAAGTGTAAAGTAGACGCATCTGTTTGACAAATATGTTCGGACGTCGTTATTTCAACACTGATGCAGAGAGAGAGAGAGAGAGAGAGGAGAGAGAGAGAGAGAGAGAGAGAGAGAGAGAGAGAGAGGAGAGGAGAGAGAGAGAGAGGAGAGAGAGAGAGAGAGAGAGAGAGGAGAGAGAGAGATAGAGAGGAGAGAGAGGAGAGAGAGATAGAGAGAGAGGAGCGAGAGAGAGAGAGAGAGGGTAGAGAGAGAGAAGAGGAGCGATAGGAGAGAGAGAGAAGAGAGAGGAGGAGAGAGAGAGAGATTCTTAACCAGCCACAATCCGAGAAGAAAGTTGGGGGGGGTTGGGGATGATGGGATGGAGGGGTGGGGGGGTGTTTGCTGTTTTAATGTCACATCCTTTAAACGCCACGTCCATCGTCTCCAAGCGCCACACGGGTGTTTTTTTGTGTGTGGGTGTGTACGTTTTTGTGTGCTTTAATTAATACTGAAACACTGGTGTGTGTGTGTGTGTGTGTGTGTGTGTGTGTGTGTGTGTGTGTGTGTGTGTGGGGCTCATTCTAAAGATCTGTTTTCGGTTTTGGAGCAATTTTTTTAAGATAACGAAGGTTCAAACTGAGCGACAAAACACGACGGAGGAACAGGAAGAGCGCTGATGACCACAGTCCGACGGCCCAGTGCATTCAGCCCGATATGATCTGAAGTGAAAATAATAACAGTGAAAAAAAGCCCAATTAAATGATGATAATGTTGACGTCTACAAAAATCGGAATAACACAAACGACTGGAACGCCGCACGAAAAAAACCTGCAATTTTAACAATATCCTGCCTCAGATTCTCAGTTTATCCTTTACACATGTGCATTACGACCAAGGTTATAATAATTTGGGATTTTTCTAGTTGAGTTTTATTTAGTTTTGACTTTTTTTTTTTTCTCGAATTTAGTTTGTTTTAATTCGTTTTTGAGCAGGTTTGCTAATTTTTATTAGTTTTAAATTTTTTTTCTAAATTTTCTCATTTGTTATGTTGTTTTGTATTGTTACGTATTGTTTTCTTGATTTATTATTCATTTTTGTTCATTATTTTGGCTGTTTTTGTTCATTTTGTTGCTTAATTTATCCTTTTTTTACTTTATTTAGTAAATTTTTGTGAATGTAATCGGACAAATACGATAATATTTTGAGTCGTTTATAAAGAGTTTGGTCTTTTTTTTTTCTTACAAAAACTCTCCATGTGATGTAAAGTGAGGACTTCTGTTACAGCCCATATTTAGACAAGAGGGTGGAGCTTGGAAGACTGCTGGAAGAACACTATTAATGCTAATGCTAATGCTAACTTGACTGGAAGTAGTTAAAGACATAACTGAGTTTGATCATGTTTATACCAAGTTTGTTTAATGTGTAAACACACAACGTGACTTAACTGACCATGTGATGCAACACTTAATTAAGGCTAACTCATGCTAATGTACCTAACTGCAAATTTAACAAAGTATTTTTTCCAAATACAGTTGCAGTACTTAGCATCATGCGATTGATCATTTATTTTGCTTAATGCTCATCATTATCTGCAAATATATAATTTTTTCTTTACTTTATAGCATCCACGCTGCTAATGAATGTCATTACGCTAAACATGCTAAGTCATTTTAAGTACTTGGCACATGTTAACACTACAGATTTTTGAGAACTTTGCATATAAGCTACCCTATTTAGCAGGCAAGCTAACATGTCATTCAAAACTGAATCAAAGCTAAATTTAGCAGAACTATGCTATGCTACAGTCTGATTACTGTCATACGGTAAATTGAGACATTTATTTGCCGCAAGTTGGAACTTGTCACCTAGGACAGCTTTCCTACCTGTGGCGTACATTACAGGTGTGAATGTAACCTCACGCAACGCATTTTTGCTAAGTAGTCAATAAATGCCTAAGCCATTTATGCTAATGCACTGCAGTAGATAATTTAGCTAACTGTGTCACAGGTTTTGATTGTAAATATTAAGATTTACCCCTTTAAATGTGTTATGAATATGAGATTAGCTTTAGCTTTTTTACTTTAGCATTTTTGCTAACAAATACCTAAGCTAACTTTACTAATGCACTGTAGTAGGTCAACTTATCCTAACTGTGTCACAGGTTTTAACTGTAAACACAATCTAAACTGGTTATATTTTCCTCTTTAAATGTTATGAATATGAGATTAGCTTTAGCTTTTTTTTAGCTAATTCTGTTTATTTCAGGTGTTTCGGGTTCGACTTTAGCTTCACGTGTCCGTTTTAGGAACAACCTCTGTTTTGGCTTTTACTAGCTGTAGGCGTACATTACAGATGTTAACATAAACTCACACTAAGCATTTTCACTAAGTAGTCAATAAACACCTAAGCTAATTTATGCTAATGCTCTGTAGTAGGTCAACTTAGCTTAATTGTGTCACAGGTTTGACTGTAAATATTCAGATTTACCCCTTTAAGCTTTTTTTTTGCTAATTCTGTTTATTTGTGGTGTTTCGTGTTTGGCTTTAGCTTCACGTGTGCGTTTTTCGGAACAGCCTCTGTTCTGGCTTGGTTTTTCAACCCCATCAGTTTCCTCTCGGGGATAAAACCACCGTGCTAATCTGCAGACGCCTGTAAAACGCCTCATATTCTTTCGCTAGCAGAACCGCTGTTTAGTTTGCGAACAGTATCAGCTGTTTCAAACGTCTGCGTCGGACAGAAGGCTTCATCGCCGTTGTCGTTGTCATTTTCCTGATTTTTTTACTCGTGTATAATTTTGTGCAAAACACAAACGTTGTCTTCTTCTGCTTCTGCTTCTGCTGCAGAAACCAAGGAGGAAAAAAAATCCTCTTAGCGCGGCGCAGCGGTGCTTTTCTGTCTTTCTGCCTGTGAATGCAGCAGAGGCTTTGGGCTCAGATTTCACAGGCACTAATAAGCATTCAGCCTCATCTCCTCCTCTGCTGCTGCTGACTTGGCTGCTAATGTGTGACTGACAAGCCTGGGTTTGTGTGTTGGACAAACGCCGGCTGATGGACAGATCTGGGCTGCGTGTGGGATGGGCGTGGCCGCCGTGACATCATCGATTCACGCCGCCGCTCCGATCAAAAGTTCCGCCCCCCGTCTCCGTCCACCTTTAACGGCGCGCTCCGTTGGCTCGTGTAATGTTTTTTTTGCTAATTTTTCAACATTATTAGTTTTTTTTATTCACTTTTGTCATTTGTTATTTTTGTGTTGTTACGTATTGTTTTGTTGATATAGTTTTCATTTTGGTTCATTTGGCTGTTTTTGTTCATGTTGATGCTTATTTTTTCCTTTATTTATTATTATTTTTTTTTAACTTTATTTAGTAAATTATTTTTTTGCAAATTTTTCCACATTATTAGTTTTTTTTTGGTCATTTTTGTTCATTTTGGTGCCTACTTTATCCTTTATTTTATTTATTTTTACTTTATTGGTAATTTTTTTTTGCAACATTTTCCACATTATTAGTTTTGTTGTCATTTTTGTTCATTTTGATGCTTATTTTATCATTTATTATTTATTTATTTTTTTACTTTTTTTTACTTAGTAATTTTTTTTGCTAAGTTTTCCACATTACTAGGTTTTTTTTGGTCAATTTTGTTCATGTTGATACTTATTTATTTATTTAGTCTTTTTTTTTTTTTTTTTGCAATTTTCCCACATTATTAGGGTTTTTTTTTTGGGTCATTTTTGTTCATTTTGATGCTTATTTTATCCTTTTTTTGTTTATTTTAGTACATTTTTTGCAAATTTTTCCAGATTAATATTAATTATTATTATTTTAACCATTTTCTTGTTTATATATTATTTGTATTATTTGTATTATTTGTATTTATGTATTATTTTGTATTATTTTCTTATTCTTAAATTTTCTTTTACATTTTACATGTGTTTGTTTATTTTGTTTAGTTTTTACTTTTAATTACTTTTGTTTGTGGCTCATTTTGTTCATGTTACTTATTGTTTTGTTGATTTATGATTTATTTTGTTTATTTTTGTTCATTTTCTTTATTATTTTACATGTATATGTTCATTTTGTTTAGCTTTTACTTTAAATTACTTTTGTTTGTAGCTTATTTTGTTCATGTTACTTATTGTTTTGTTGATTTATTATTTATTTTTGTTCATTTTTTCATTTTGTTCATTACTTTGGCTGTTTTTGTTCATTTCTTTATTATATTTTACATGTATTTATTCCTTTTGTTGATTTTCCTTCAGTTTGTGGTTTATTTGGTTCATGTTACTCATTGTTTTGTTGGTTTGCGTTGCGTGTTTTTTAGACACCAGTTTTGGAGCGGGGTTTGTGTGGGTTTTGTGGGTTTGTGTGTGCGATGGCCTTGGACGTGGAGCTCCAGCGGGGAGCGTCGGTTTGTATTTTGCCAGATTGCCGGGCTGCCTCTCTTATTTGCCTGCTTAAATTAGCCCAGCAGGGACCAGGAGTTGGCAGGGATTTATTACTTTATTTATTTTTGTGTTAAATTTTAACATTAACCCGTAAAGACCCAGAGCTACTTTAGTGTCAGTTCCCACATGACGTTTTCTCTCTTATTTAACCTTTATTAAGTCATTTAACAACCGTTTAGTAGAATAATATCCTCTGTTTTTTGGACTGAAAATCATGTTTTCACCGTATTTAATTTAATGAACATGTAGATGTTCATAAAAGCTCAGATTAAAGCTCAGGGTTTTTAAATCAGAAACAGAAAACTGAAGAACAAGTGACTTTTTTTTTTTTTAGTAAAATCTCATTAATTGAACATAAACCCAGTGGGGTTTTTTTGGATAATTTTTCCACTTTATTAGGGTTTTTTTTATTCACTTTTGTTTATTTGTTACATTGTTTTGTATCGTTACATATTGATTTTTGGATTTACTATTCAGTTTTGTTCATTACTTTGGCTGTTTTTGTTCATCTTGCTGCTTATTTGATCTTTTTTTAAATTTCTTTATTTTAGGAATTTTTTTGCAAATTTTTCCACATTATTAGAGTTTTTTTTAAAATCAATTTTCTTGTTTATTTATTATTTTGTAAATTCTCTTATTCCATTTTGTTCATTTTGTATATTTTCATTATTATTTTACATGTATTTGTTTTTTTTTGTTTAGTTTTTACTTTTAATTACTTTTGTTTGTGGCTTATTTTGTTCATGTTACTTATTGTTTTTTGATTTATGATTATTTTTGTTCATTTTTGTTCATTTTGTTCATTACTTTGGCTGTTTTTGTTCATTTTGTTGCTTATTTTATCCTTTTTTTCTTTTCTTTTCTTTTCTTTTTTTTTTTTTTTAACTTTTTAGGACATTTTGGCTAATTTTTCCACATTATTAGTTTTTTCTTCTTCATTTGTGTTCATTATATTCACTGCCATTGATCCAACTCCATGGGTTTTACTGGTGAATCAATGCTGTAGAAGATGATGGTGTTTCCATAGTAACTACAGAGCCTCTGAACGTCCAAATATGGTCATATCTGATGACCATGAAAAGATAGAGAACTTTATTTTACGCCAATTATTTCAACAGATTTCTTCAATATTGCTCAGTTTGTGAGTTATTCTTTCACTTTTTGTTCATGTTATTGTTTACTTGGGCTGTTCTGGTTGGTTCATTTTATTGGCTGTTTCATAAATTTTTCTTCCTTTTAGTAAATCTTTTTTGATAATTTTGTTTCTTTTTCAACATTTTCTTGCCTATTTCACTATTTTTTCCTCTATTTCTCTGTTTGTGGCTTATAGTGTTAATATTGCTTCTTATTTTGTTGATTTATTGTTAATTTTTATTCCTTTTATCCATTACTTTGACTGTTTTTGTTTATTTTGTTGCTTATTTTATTTATTTATTTATTTTTTTGTACTTCATTTTACTGACAGTATTTTACACTAATTATTTACATGTACTGATAGAATTAGTGGATAAACAGGTATTTAACAGTTACATCAGTAGAGTTTGTTGGTCGATGGTGGATGTTTGAGTCTTTATAGATTATGCAAAACACATGAAAACAGTTGATTAAACATAATTGCGTTGCCACAACATGCAACTGGGTCAATATTTTGTTAAATACGACTGCGGCTAGCGCTTATTTTCATCATTCACAATCGATAAAACAACAGAAAATGGCGAAAAACTTTCCCCTAAATGCAGAAATCTCCCCCTAAAATCTAAATCGGTTCAGGTTAAAGTATATATTCCACTCTCCTCGTCCTCTCCTTCCCCAACAACCGATCAATACGTATTAGCTCTAAGCGGCTGGCAGGCAGGGAGGTCACCGGGTCACGTATTAGAGCGCGTCGCAGGTCGGCCTCGGAGCGGTCAGGCGCTAATAATCAGCGCTAGCGACTTAACAATGGCTGACGTTCTGATCTGAAGCCTAACGGTCTTTAAAAAGCATCAGTGTTTACGCAAACTCCGCTCCAAAATCTTTAAGCAGATCAACGGCGTAGTGATCTCTTTAAATCCGTCTCCCAGAGCCGGCGGGTTGAAATAACAGCCGCCGGCTCACCGACGATGGCATCTCTTATCTGTCTCGCATTTATTACAACAAAAGGTAAAAGAAGATGAGTCCGATCCACCGCCGCGTTCACCTTACCCGGGCGTTTTATCAGAAATGTGAACGCTCAGTGGCCGCGGCCTCCTGTTGTTAAGCCTCCGAGGTAGAGGCGGCGTTAATCAAAAGATCCTGCGGAGATTGTTAATCCAGTTGGGATCCTGTATCTAGGGTAAACCCACAGAACGCACAACACACAACACACTGAATAGCCGCCTTTAAACGGCAGCCAAAGGCAAACGTGACACTGGGATGATGCATGTGTTCGAAACAACGGGTTGTATAAGGGCGTTATTCATCCAAATGCCCCTGGACACGTTGTTTAATTTATGCTTTTTGGGGAAAAAACTGTATATTAATTCAACTTACTGTACAACTACTTTATAAAAGAAATCAATAATTTGACCAAATAGAACTAGTTTAACCACTAACTCATTTTTTATCCGGAGGAAGAGGAAACTCGAGGGGTTATTTATGATCTGAATTTATTCATTAAAGAGCAACGAGAGGAAAAAGGAGGTAAATGTTGCAACAAGAGGAGAACAATGTCCTATTGTTTTCTTCCTTTCACCTGCTTAGATTATATTCATATCCTAAATGAGCCATAATGAAAAAACAAGAGAAAGAAACAAACAAGTGTAGAAATAGGGTACAATCTGAAAACAAAAAACATCAAAATAAGAAAATAGTATAAAGATGAAAATGACATAAAAATGTCCGAACAATGTAAGATGTAAACAAAGCAAAAAGCAACAGAAAAATGACGTAAAAATTGTAAAAACATTCAAATGATGCAAAAGATGTAAAAAAAAAAAAAAAAAAAACTGCCATAAAACAATGAAATTGATATAAAAAGACAATAACAATGTAACAGATGCAAAAGAATAATGTAAATGATCAAAATACCAGAAAAATTATGTAAAAAGATGCCAACACTGGAAAAAAAAAAAAGACATGTAAAATGATGAAAATTCTGTAAAATAGTAAAAATGACGTCAATGCAAAAGACGCAAAAATGATGTAAATTGACAAAACTGCATAAATAATGAAATTGGTGTAAAAAGCAACAATAATGTAAAATACGTAAAAAAAAAAAAAAAACTCACTTGTTCCACACCTACTTACTAAAGAAATCAATAATTTGACCAAAATAGAACTAGTTTAACCACTAACTCATTTTCAAGCTAATTGTAAATTTAACAAAATCTTTTTTTCCAAATACAGTTGCAGTACTTAGCATCATGTGACTGCCTCTTTTATTTTTGCTTAATGCTCAATCCTTATCTGCCACATAGTAGTTGTTTTTTTTTTTTTTTTTTAACTTTTTTAGCATCCACGCTGCTAACAAGTTGTCCTTACGCTAAAACAGCTATGTAATTTAACAACTCACATGTAACACTTACAGATTGTTGAGAACTTTGCGTAGTTTGTGAACACGTAAATTAGCATAAGCTAATGTATTTAGCAGGCAAGCTACCAGAGCTGTAATTCAAAATGAGTCAAAGCTAATTTTAGCAGAAGTCACTATGCTATGCTAACAGTCTGGTTTCTGTGTACACGTAAATTGGGACATTTACTTGGCGTAAAATGACGTAAATAATGTCAGTGTAAAAGACACTAAAACATGTAACAACAACGATGTAAACTGCTGAAACACCGTCACCACCTCCTCAGAGCAGGTGGACATGTGTTTGAACACCCGTGGTGTGCAGTGGTAGGTGGGCGCTGTGGGAGGCCACCGCAGCCTACGTCAATGTTTTCTTCTGGTGTGTGCGGCTCGTTTCATTCACTGTTGTCGCTCTGCGTCCTCTCTCTGTGCAGGAAAACCTTCTGTTAGGAGATTTCCGGAACGCCTGGGTCAGCCAAAGCCAAATTTGAGTGCAACCAGATTGGTTTAACGGGACTTTCCTCCTCGGCCTGTCGGTTACAAAGCGTCGGGAAAATTACCGGAGCTGCAGCTTCAGACGGGCTTCGTCAGACAGAGGAGAAACCTGGAAGTACCTCCCAAACCTGAGCAATGACAACTTTAAACAGGGCGGCATCCGACCATAGAGTGTCTGACTCGCTTTAACTCCAACAGAGTTCAACACTACAGCTGACACCCCAGACCCGGTCAGCCCCCACAGCCCCTGCCCCCACCTAAACCATTTACCAACGGCTCCAGTAACTGCTGTCCAAACACAAGTAATATGACGCGACCCTGTGGCACGCCCAGAGCTTCCCTTAGTTACCATGGCAACACCCTATCTTCACAACACTGACTCCCCCAGTCAACCCATAGAGTTGGGCCCAGTGACAGTGGACGGACACACTGGAGTTATGTTGAGTTTAGAGGTTTTATTTCAACAGACACGTATTTAGTTTAGTTCGTTTCTGAGTAACAATAATAAGAAGCGACTTTAAACTTTTATGAACGTCTACACTGAAAAAAAAAAAAACATCCTAAACCTGACCAAGTGTGTTTTTATCATTTCTAGTGCAAATCTCTGTATCACACTGACAATCAGATGAACTTCACTCTGAGAAAGAACTGATTTATAGACGATAGATCTGGAAAATTGAGTTCAGATAATCTGAACTAGATCCGTTTCACTGCTTCCATTGGAAGATTTTTTTTTTTTTTTTTTTGTGCTAATCAAGATTTTTTGTGTTTGTTTGAGATTTTTTTTTTTGCTTAATTCAAGATTGTTTTGTTTAATTTGACTTTTCGCTTAATCAAGATTTTATTTTTTTTGGTTGAGATTTTTTTGCTTAATTCAAGATTTGTTTTTTGTTTAATTGGAGACTTTTTGCTTAATTCAAGATTTTTTGTTTTTCATTTGAGATTTTTTTTTTTTGCTTAATTCAAGATTTTGTGTTTCGTTTGATATTTTTTTTGCTTAAGTCAAGATTTTGTTGTTTATTGAGAATTTTTGCTTAATTCAAGATTTGTTTTGTTTAATTTGAGACTTTTTGCTTAATTCAAGATTTTTTTTGTGCTTAATTCGAGGATCTTTTTGCTTAATTGAAGATTTTTTTGCATAGTTCAAGATTTTTTTTGCTTAATTCAGATATTTTTTTGTGCTTAATTTGAGATTTTTTTTGCTTTAATTCAAAGTTTTTTTTATGCTTAATTTGAGATTTTCTTGCTTAATTATTTTTTTCTGCTTAATTCAAGATCTATTTTTTTTTGCCTAATCTGAGATTTTTATTTTTTATTTTTTGCTTAATTCAAGACTTTTTTTTTTCTTAATTCAATTAAGAAGCAAAAAAAAGCACAAAAAAAAAAAAAAAAAAAAACTTCCCATGGAAATGATGTTGCTCAGATTAGTTGAAGTCAGATTTTCCAGATCTGTCGTCTATAAATCAGTTCTTCTATCTGACTGAACAGTTCCTCTTCAGGTCATTCTGTCTGATTTTCAGTGTGATCAGATATTTGGACTAAAAATGAAAAAAATACACTTGGTCAGAATTAGATTGTCCAGTTTTCCAGGAAAAAAACATGATTTTCACTGAAAAACAACCTTGAAAACACAGATGATTATATTGTAATAAATGGGATATATAAATCACTTCAGAAAGGTTTCAATAACTTACTCGCTCATAAACTTATGGTTCATAATCTTACATGTACGCATTTATTTTGGGTTTGGTTTTGTTTTATTACCCACGAAATTCAACAAAGGGCTGAAAATCACTAAATAATGTGGAGGGAAACTCAACAGGATGTACATTTATGAAAGGATTTTAGTGGATTTTGTGCCGCCCCCCCCCCCCCCCCCCCCCCCCCCCCCCGGGGGCAAGACGGGATCGGCACATTTGGTATTTAGCCGATCGGTTTTTGATGCTTAACTTTACCACCGACGCTCGTCTTTAGGTCATCTCTTAACTGGGACAAGGCGTTTAAAGCGTCTTTGACCTGGTTTTTGAGTTTATTTCTGCATTTTGGTAATTTTTTTATTCATATGTTTGTGTTTTAAAACCCAAACAGTCCAACCTGGTCTAAGTCCAGTCCCTGACGACTGTTGTTAGGATGGTTTTAACCTTCAGAGACTTCAGTGTTGAACATCTTTATCAACTGTCGGACGTTTACTCCTATAGTTTTAGCTCTGTTTTGTTCATTTGTTGTTCATTTCCCTGAAACGCCACTAATTTCTGGACGCTTGTACATGAAATATAAATGAATGCACTGTTTTTTTTACCCAGTATGATTCAATAAAGGTCTGAAACTTGTTAAATGTGGACAAAGTTCATTCGGATGCACCATTTAGTCAACGACTTTGGAGGATTTTACTGAAAAGACACTTCATTTTTAGAAAGGTCCAATGTTACAAGCTATAATATTTTGCCAAAACCTTGAAAATTGTTGCATTCGTACAGTTTTGACATATTTGCTGAAAAAGTCACTTTTTCTTCAGTTTTGTTTCTGATATAATAACGCAGAATTTATTCTGAGCTTTAATGAACACTGACATGATGGATTTTTTTTAAAAAAGACACATCACTGTTAGAAAAGTCCAATTTTATAAGCTCTAATATTTTACCAAACCCTTTAAAAACTGTTGCATTAGTCAGTTTTACCAGGTTCATCCCTGATCTGGAACTGGTTCCATTTTTACACAATTTAACATTTGCGCAGCAACAATTCACTGTTTTTTTATCCACGGGTAGTTCAATAAATGTTTGAAAGTTGCTTAATTAATCATAGATGTGAATGAAAGTTCATTTAGATGCACATTTAGTGAATAATTTTGGAGGATTTTGCTGAAAAAACACCACATTTTTAGGAAAGGTCCCATATTACAAACTGTAATATTTGGTCAAAACCTTTAAAATTCTGCATTTTGACACTTGGTTTATGTTCAGTTAATGATATTTGCTGAAAAAGTCACTTTTTCTTCAGTTTTCTCTGTTTCTGGTATAATAACCTCTGCATTTACTCTGAACTTTAATGAACATCTTCATGCTTAGTGAATTAAACATGTGATATTCACTGAAAAATGCACTTTTACTCAATAATTTTGGTGGATTTTACTGAAAAGACACGTCACTGTTAGAAAAGTCCAATGTTACAAACTATAATATTTTACCAAATGCAAACTGTTGCATTAGTCCAGTTTTAGCAGGTTCATCCCTGATCCTGAACTGGTTCCATTTTTGCACAATTACACATTTGCATTTCAACAATTCACTGTTTTTTACCCCAAAACATTCAATAAACATCTGAAACTTGCTCAGTAATGGTTAAATGTGGATGAAAGTTCATTCAGATGCACATGCAGTGAATAATTTTGGAGGATTTTGCTGAAAAGACACGTCACTGTTAGAAAAGTCTAATGTTATGAGTTAGAATATTTTACCAAATCCTTGAAAACTGTTGCATTAGTACATTTTTGACACTTGGTTTACGTTCAGTTAATGATATCTGTGCTGAAAAAGTCACTTTTTCTTCAGTTTTCTCTGTTTCTGATATAATAACCTCTGCATTTACTCTGAACTTTAATGAACATCTACATCATCAGCGAATTAAACATGTGATATTCACTGAAAAATGCACATTTACAAAATAATTATTGGAGGATTTCATTGAAAAGACACGTCACTGTTAGAAAAGTCCAATGTTATAATCTAGAATATTTGACTAAATCCTCTAAAACTGTTGCATTAGTCCAGTTTTACCAGGTTCATCCCTGAGCTGGAACTGGTTCCATTTTTGCACAATTAACATCTGCGCAGCAACAATTCACTGTTTTTTATCCACGAAAATTCAATAAACAGCTGAAACTTGCTTAGTTAATGGTTAAATATGGACGAAAAGTCATTTGGATGTACATTTATTGAACGATTTTGGTGGATTTTACTGAAACGCCACCTCACTGGCAACAAAAATCAAACATTTGACATAAAAAATAATTGAAATAAACCACAATACTTCAGAAAATCCCATAAAACTGCAGCATTTGTCCATTTTTTTCCTGTTTAATCAATGATCTGGAACTGGACCAACCTTCCAAACACTTATCGCTTATAAACTTCTGATAAAAAAACCCACATTTCCACATTTACCTTTGCACAATAAATGCTATAATTCTCTAAATCTTGGTGTAAAAGTTGTATAATTAGTTTCCGGGTCGTTGTGTCTCCGGTTGCCGTGGTGACATCACGGCTTCGTAGTTTCCTAAACGAGGGATTTTGTCCACGAGCGAAGAGAATCTGTAAAAACAAATGAGTGCGGTGGCTTTTTCATTTACGCCGCTGCACTTGGAGACCTGGTGCTGTTTTATTCATGTATGAGGGGGTGGGGGTGGGGTTGTGGGGGGGGTCTGTTCGCCATCTCGGCCTCCATCTCCCTCCTCATCATCCTCCTCCTCTCGGTCAGCGTCCACCAGGACTGGAGCGAGGCCTCAAATTAATTTCAACTTGTTAATTCCCTTTGAAAAAAAAGCGCAGAGGGGTGTGAAAAAAAAAAAAAAAAAAAAAAAGAAGAAGAAGAAGGGAGGATTAAAAAAAGCGAAGCCAGGTCGCTGTTTGAGTTTCTAATTGCCAGAACCCAGGATGTGACCTACAGAAGAGAAGAGCCCCCCCCCACCAGATGAAATATTAAGTAGATGGAAGGTTTGACGGAGACGAAGGAGGCTGAAGGAGGTTCAGATCAACAGGCCCAGGGTCAAAGGTCACGCAGAGGAACGTGGGAATGAAAGCCGAACTCATTAGTGAAGAAGAGGACGACAAAGAAGAAGAAGGACGACGAAGGACGACGACCTTTATTCACACAGATTTGGACGGTTTAGACGAAAACAGAAGAAAAAAGGAACGGAAGGAGAGGAAAAACTCATAAAATATGGAAGAAGTTGGAAATTATGTAAAAGAGACAATAATGTAAAAAAAGACAAAAACGTAAAAGAGACAATAATGTAAAAAAAGACAAAAACATAAAAGAGACAATAATGTAAAAAAAGACAAAAACGTAAAAGAGACAATAATGTAAAAAAAAGACAAAAACGTAAAAGAGACAATAATGTAAAAAAAGACAAAAACGTAAAAGAGACAATAATGTAAAAAAAGACAAAAACGTAAAAGAGACAATAATGTAAAAAAAGACAAAAACGTAAAAGAGACAATAATGTAAAAAAAGACAAAAACATAAAAGAGACAATAATGTAAAAAAGACAAAAACGTAAAAGAGACAAAAAAGTAAAAAAAGAAAAAACGTAAAAGAGACAATAATGTAAAAAAAGACAAAAACATAAAAGAGACAATAATGTAAAAAAAGACAAAAACGTAAAAGAGACAATAATGTAAAAAAAGACAAAAACGTAAAAGAGACAATAATGTAAAAAAAGACAAAAACGTAAAAGAGACAATAATGTAAAAAAAGACAAAAACGTAAAAGAGACAATAATGTAAAAAAAGACAAAAACGTAAAAGAGACAATAATGTAAAAGACAGACATATGATGTGTGTGATGTAATAAAACCAAAAAAAAAATGCATTTTTAACTCTTTTGCAAAACGTGTTCAACTTGGACATTAAAATAAATAAATAAATGAATAAATAAACTTTTTGGCTAATACAAATGAAAAAACTTGTTGGTACAAATAAAGAACTTTTTCCTAACATTAGAACTTTTTTGAGTAAATTTAAGAACTATTTGGACAGGATAATACCATTTTTTTGCATAAAAAAAGAAACATTTTGCGCATTTTTTAAGTCTTGCAAAACTTGTTCACATTAGAAAATAACTTACACATTAAAATAGATAAACAAACAAACAAACAAACAAACAAATAAATAAATGAATAAACTTTTTGGCCATTACAAAGTAGTAACTTGTTGGTGCACACTAAGAACTTTTTTGCTCAAATTAAAACATTTTTTGAGTAAATTTAAAAACTTTTTGCACAGGATAATTTTTTTTTTTTTTTAGTATGAAAAAAAGAAACATTTTGCTACTTTTTAACTGTTTTGCAAAACTTGATCACATAATAAAATATCTTGTACATTAAAATGAATAAATAAACTTTTTGGGCAATACAAATGAAAAACTTGGTGCAAATTTAGAACTATTTTTTGCTAAAATGAGTAAATGTAACAACTTTTTGCACAGGATAGTGACCTTTTTAACATGAAAAAATAAGTATTTCACACATTTTTAACTATTTCGTAAAACTCGTTCACATTTAAATAAATAAATAAATAAATAAATAAATAACTTTCACCCATATAATCTGGTTTGGCAGAACCTTCCTTGTACAGGATGATAAACCTTTTATCCAAACGTTTGCGATAATAACTGGTTTTTACTAAATGGAACTTTTTCGCGGCAGCGGCAGACAAACACCCACTGGTCTGGGACTGGGAGGCTCGGCGGACTTGGTTTTTACACATGACCTGCTTTTCCTTCTGGCTGAAAAAGGGACCAGTGGGTTAGAGGAGGGCGAAGTCCACCCACCAGGGACCGGCCCCAGCGTCTGCGTCCAAATCAAGCGCTCGTCAAATGCCCCAAATTCATAATAATGTGCAGATGAATAAATCAAACGCCCCAATGTGGGCCAGATGGCGCCCACTCACACCACGCAGTATTGTTTTAAGACGGACATGCTTCAGCTTCTGCTTCTGCCCAGTCCAACCCCCCATCAGTGACCCCCCCCCCCCCCGTCCTGCTCATTAGAACATCGGAGGTTTTATGAGTTCAAACCTGTTTGTCAGAAACCCTGGTTTGGCGGTCGGCGGTCAGGGGGCGGGGCCAGGACATTGTCCTCAGATCAAACAGAAAATGAAACCTGAGCTCAGATGAAACGGACGTTTGTCTTTTTTAGGATGTCGTCTGTTCTGCGAACAGGTCTGATGACGGACGGACGGGTTTTTTCTGCACTGAAACAAATGTTGTGGCTCGATGACAAAAAAAAAAAACATATGTATTTGCACATGTAGTGTATTAGCTGTGTGTTTATGTGTATTTTCTGAGTATTTGTGTGTATTTTCTATGTATTTGTGTGTACTTTCTGTGTATTTGGGTGTGTATTTTTGTGTATTTTCCATGTATTTCCATGTGTATTTCATGTATTTGTGTTTTTGTATGTATTTCTGTGTATTTTTGTGTATTTCCATGTATTTCTTCTGTATTTGTCTGTATTTCCTGTGTATTTGTGTGTATTTCCATATATTTCCGTGTATTTTCCGTGTATTTCTGTGTTTTTCTGTGTACTTGTGTGTATTTGTACACTACCGCCGTGCCGTTGAGCTGGTATCGATTGTCCATCAAAGCTCGTTGATGATGCTGCGTGTGAATCCCAGTGACTCATCACTATTATCTGTCACAGCCACAGTTTAGGATCAATAACATCTGAGAGGCACTGACCCCCCCACCACAGACACACACATACACACACATACACACACATACACACAGACATATACACACACATACACACACATACACACACATACACACACATACACACACAGATACACACACACATACACACACAAATACACACAGATACACACAGACATATACACAGACATACACACACACATATACACACACACACAGACATACAGACAGACACACACATATACACACATACACACACAAATACACACAGACATATACACAGACATATATACACACACACATACACACAGACATATACACACAGACATACACACACACACACACAAACACACACACAGACATACAGACAGACACACACATATACACACAAATACATACATACACACACACAGACATATAACAATACACACAAACAGTCAGGTGTCTGTGTATGTGTGTATTTGTGTGTATCCACATGGCCTCTCTCTCTCTCTCTTCTTTCTCTCTCCTCTCTCTCTCTCTATTCTCTCTCTCTCTCTCTTCTTTCTCTCTCCTCTCTCTCTCTCTCTATTCTCTCTCTCTTCTTTCTCTCTTTCTCTCTCTCCTCTCTCTCTCTATTCTCACTCTCCTCACTCTCCTCTTTCTCTCTCTTCTCTCTCTCCTCTCTCTCTCTTCTTTCTCTCTCTTCTCTCTCTCTCTCTCTCTCTCTCTCTCCTCTCTCTCTCTCTATTCTCTCTCTCTCCTCTCTCTCTCTCTCTTCAATGGCTGCTATTCTTCTTCTGCCCTTTGACCCCTCCCCTCATCTCCCCATCTCAGTGGGGGACACTGGGGTAAGGTGGAACACCAGGTGTATCAGAGTTGTGGTGTTTTTTCACTGTGACAGTGGAGTGAGTCTTCTGTAGTTTTGACTAAAAACACGTGTGTTGGAAACATGCGGTTCATAATATCAGATCGGAACAGCTGAACGTTCACGACATCGCGATTTAATCTGAAAAACAACATCCATTTCAGGTTTTTGCATCTGTTACCTTTATACGACAAAGGGAAACACACCAGGGACCGGTCAGGTGCTTTCACCTGGACTGGGGGTGGGCGGGGGGGCAGGTGGAGGTGGGGGGGGGGGGGGGGCTTTCAACTTTCAAGGAGGCGACACAGGATGGGTTCCATCTGCTCCTCCTCCGTCCTCCCTCGCTCTCACTGTCGCTCCTCTCTTCGTGGACGCCAGCTGCCGGTAAGGTGATAGGTGAACACACACAGCGGCGTGCACATGCAGCGCCGGTGGGCGGGGGGGCACGGTGGCACCGGGGGCACAGTTGCTGCAGCGGAACACGGCACAGGTGTCCGGTAATCATCCCTGTTTGACCTCCATGGAACCTCTGATTAAGTAAAAAAAAACCAGATAACATTTTCCACATAACGCTTTAACAAAGACGTGCATTGTTGCCGTTTTCCCGCCGTGTAACCTGACGACGTTTTTTTTTTCTAATAAGCAGGAACAGCTTGTAGCCCAGAGAGGACGGAAAAAAAAAAAAAAAAAAAACAAGGCCCTGGACTGAAAAAGTGAAACAGGCATTAATTTCTTTGTACTTGTCCTGGGCTGTTTTTCTGCGTTCTTGTGACTTACTGGGCAGGAATACCAGAGGGAACAGACCAGGCACACTGTTAATTGTGTTTTTTCGACACTCCTGTGCCCCCCCCCCCCCCCCCCCCGTAACAAAGTGCCACTGCGAAGCACAGGGCTGTGACAGCGGGGACCAAAACAACCTGACGCCATTATCAAATTTCCCATTAGCTGCCCAAAATGGCCGCCCAGTCAACAGCTGAGTAATGAGATCTAATGGGGCTGGAGCTGGAAACCAGAGCTTTAAGAGCACGCTGTGGTCCGGCGCAGGTTCAGGTTCGGGTTTTTTTTTTTAGTGTCAAATACTACGTTCAGACACAAGGTTTTAATGCACAATGTGGATTTTTGGGTGAAAAAACTTGGAACCTGCACTTGGAAAGTTTATGCATAAACTAATCGTCTGTTGACGCTGTGTATGAGCAGTAGGTGAACGATGGAAATGAACAGAACTGAAGAACAGTGACCTCGAAAAGTGCACTTGTTCACGTTTAATCAAGGAGTGAGATGTTTTTATATATGTTTCCTCTGCTGTTTTTACCAGATTTTCATTAGTCTGTGTTTTTAGGATGGTTGTCGTTTGTTGTGGTGGGTTGTGCTGTTAGTGTTAAATTGGACTGAATGTGTGTATGTCAGTGTTTATCGGCCTTTTTGTGTTGGTTTTTGTATTTTTATACAGCTGCACCATGAGTCAGAGCCAGAGGACGAACAATAATGGGTAAAAAAAAACAGATTTGTGCTGTTGAAACCGTCTTCAAAGATCGGCTACAGGTCATGTATGGGCAAAAAAATCGGATTTCTGCTTTTCAAACTGTCTAAAGACTGGATAGAGGTCGCATATGGGCAAAAACATCGCATTTGTGCTGTTCAAACTGTCTTTAAAGATCGGATACAGGTCACAAATGGGAAAAAAAAAAACAAAATCGTATTTCTGCTTTTCAAACTGTCTAAGATCGGATACAGGTCATGTATAGGGAAAAAAAATCGTATTAGTGCTGTTCAAACTGTCTTTAAAGATCGGATACAGGTCGTATATGTGGAAAAAAATTGCATTTGTGTTCAAACTGTCTTTAACTGAAAAAAGACATCGTATTTGTGCTGTTCCAACTGTCTGAAGATCGGATACAGATCAGATATGGGCAAAAAAATCGCACTTGTGTCGTTCAAAATATTTAACAGAAAAAAAAAATCGTATTTCTGCTTTTCAAACTGTCTTTAAAGATCGGATACAGGTCACAAATGGGAAAAAAAAAAACAAAATCGCATTTGTGCTTTTAAAACTGTCTTTTTACATATCGGATATAGATCATGGTGCCCACCTTTTACTCAGATAATTAGTTCGTATTTAGTTGATAAATTTACCCCTTTTCTGAGTGATAGCTCCTCCCACTGGCCATATACGGTCTAAAAAATCGCATTTGTGCTTTTAAAACTGTCTTTTTACATATCGGATACAGGTCTCGGTGCCCACCTTATTGTCAGATTTAGCTGATAAAACGAACCGTAACTCTAACCCTTTTCTGACTGATAGCTCCTCCCACAGGCCATATATGGTCTAAAAAAATCGCATTGGTGTCCCATTTGCCTTCAGTGTGAACGTCTCCTTAGCGACACCGTGGACGAGGATGTGGACGTCAGACTGTTGGCTAAGTGCACTCCAAGAAGCGCCTGGGAGCGCAGGACTATTTTACATGCGGATTAGAGCGCCTATCGCCGTCATCAGACAGCGATTCGCCGCTGTGATAGACGGTGGGTCTTTGATGCCTTCTGAGGCGCGGGGCCTTATCCCTTTCGCCGATCTTCCGCGACACAAACGCGCTGATCCAAAGCCCTTCAGAAAGCTCGCAGATCGGAGGAAAAGATTGCATAGAGAGGCGCGCCTGTATATGCATGTGTGTGTTTGTGTAAAGCAGATCATATGCCTTTCAAAGTCAATGCAAATCCGTGCAGAGGTGCAGGATGTCAGTATGCAAACAGACGTTCACCTGCAGCCCACACAGCCTCAGCCAAACCAACCCCACATCACACGTTTAAGGCGTTTTAATCTGCAGCGCAAAAACCGCCGCCGGTAAAAGGAGGAGCTCAGATCATCGGCTAGAGGGAAAGAACCGCTACCACGCTGCGAAAACACGAAGAACGAGTCAAAGTCGTGCATCCAGGAGGAGCGTGTGCGCATTAAAAAAAAAAAAGAAAAAAAACTGTTACTGTGTTTTGGGTTGATTTTTCCGCAGCTCCAGCCCATCGGAGATACTTCAGATAAATGTTTGTACTGTTGTCATCCTGAGTTCAGAAAAAACTGCTTTTCAGCTTCGTGATGATTCATTTTCCAACTAAAAAAATGACTTTATTTCATTTAAAATGGAGGATTTGTCTTATTTAGGACAAGTTTACTAGTGTTAACCCTTAAAGACGCAAACGCATCCACTGATTTAAACTGTTTAACACCTGATGAGCCACTCATCTGGTCAATACGTGGAAGTAACTGGTGTAAAATACAGTTCTTCATCTTTTCATGGTTGTCAGATATGACCATATTTGGACGTTCAGAGGCTCTGTAGTTACCATGGAAACACCGTCATCTTCTACAACATTGATTCACCAGTAAAACCCATGGAGGTGGATCAGCGACAGTGGAGAAAATGAAGAAAAATGAAGAAGAAAAAAAGGATGAAATGATAAATAATGTGAAAAAATCAGCAAAATACAGAGTAAAGTAAAATGAAAAAATATATAAAATAAAGAATAAAATGAACAAAAACAGCCAAAGTAATGAATAAAAGGAATAAAAATTCACAATAAATCAACAAAATAATAAGTAATATTAACGAAATAAGCCACAAACTGAACAAAACTGGAGAAAAAAAATAATGAAATAGGCAAGAAAATGTTGAAAAATGAACTAAATAATAAAAAATGTTTTACAGACATTGAGGTAAATGTATTTATTGGCCAACAAAATGACCCAGAACAGCAAAAGTAATCAATAAAATGAACAAAATGAATGAAAAAATGAAAAAATAATCAGCAACAAGAACAAAATAAGCCACAAACTGAACAAAATTGAGGAAATATGTTGAAATAATTGGTGTAAAATAATGTCTATTGTTATAATGTTGTTATAATTGCCTCTGGGATGTAACTGAGTACCCGTACCTGTACTTCAGTACTTTGTTCTTCAGTACTTCAGTATTTCAGTACTTTGTTCTTCAGTACTTTATACTTCAGTACTTTGTTCTTCAGTACTTCAGTATTTTAGTACTTTGTTCTTCAGTACTTCAGTATTTCAGTACTTTGCTCTTCAGTACTTCAGTATTTCAGTACTTTATACTTCAGTACTTTGTTCTTCAGTACTTCAGTACTTTGCTCTTCAGTATTTCAGTACTTCAGTACTTCAGTACTTTGCTCTTCAGTACTTCAGTACTTTGTTCTTCAGTACTTCACTACTTCAGTACTCTGTTCTTCAGTACTTCAGTCCTTTGCTCTTCAGTACTTCAGTACTTTGTTCTTCAGTACTTCACTACTTCAGTACTCTGTTCTTCAGTACTTCAGTACTTTGTTCTTCAGTACTTCACTACTTCAGTACTTTGTTCTTCAGTACTTCAGTACTCTGTTCTTCAGTACTTCAGTACTTTGTTCTTCAGTACTTCACTACTTCAGTACTCTGTTCTTCAGTACGTCAGTCCTTTGCTCTTCAGTACTTCAGTACTTTGTTCTTCAGTACTTCACTACTTCAGTACTCTGTTCTTCAGTACTTCAGTACTTTGTTCTTCAGTACTTCAGTACTTCAGTACTCTGTTCTTCAGTACTTCAGTACTTTGTTCTTCAGTACTTCAGTACTTCAGTACTCTGTTCTTCAGTACTTCAGTACTTTGTTCTTCAGTACTTCACTACTTCAGTACTCTGTTCTTCAGTACGTCAGTCCTTTGCTCTTCAGTACTTCAGTACTTTGTTCTTCAGTACTTCACTACTTCAGTACTCTGTTCTTCAGTACTTCAGTACTTTGTTCTTCAGTACTTCAGTACTTCAGTACTCTGTTCTTCAGTACTTCAGTACTTTGTTCTTCAGTACTTCAGTACTTCAGTACTCTGTTCTTCAGTACTTCAGTACTTTGTTCTTCAGTACTTCACTACTTCAGTACTCTGTTCTTCAGTGGGGTCCGTTCCACTGGCGTACACTCCACAGCTGTTCACATTTCCTGCTGCTGAAAGGCGCCGTTGTTCCTTCAGTTTTGGTTCTTACGGACGTCAGACCAAACCAACAGTGTCAGCTGAAAACAACGGCCCCGCCCCCCCACTTCCACTCCCCTGGAACACCATTAAAATTTGGGTTGTGTTTTCCACTTTGGCCCCCCCGCTGAACAGAACACATGGGGATTGTCTGGGCTCGGGCCAAACACACATAAATTTCAATATTAATTCGGTGGGCACCTCGGCCGCCTCCTCCGCTTCCTAATCTCCCACCGCATATCTTCATTATCTGAAAGTGTGCTTTCATCTTAATTCCATTTTCATCCATCAAACGTCAGGGAGGTTTGACCTTCGCGCGATCTCGGCAAAAGATAGCGAGGTAAAAAGGAGGGAGGGAGGGAGTGGGCGAGCGACGGAGACGGAGGTGGAGATAGTGGAGGAAGAGGGACGAGGGGAAGTTTGGGGAGATAAGACCCCCGAGTAGGGATGATGAACGAGGACGGATGGAGGGAGGGATGGAGGGAGGGATGGAGGGATGGAGGGAAGTTGGAAGATAAGACCCCTGAGTAGGGATGATGAACGAGGATGGAAGGAGGGATGGAGGGACGGAGGGATGGAAGGATAGAGGGATGAAGGCATGGAGGGATGGATGAAGGGATGGAGAGGTGGATGGATGGAAGGATGGAGGGATGTCTTAGAGTCTGGTTTCGTCTGGTTTAATATGTAAAGTGTCATGTGATCCTTTTGTTATAATTTGGCACTAGATGAATAAAATTTGATTGAGTGATGGAGGGATGGAAGGATGGAGGGATGGAAGGATGGAGGGATGGGTGGTGTGACAGGCAGAAGTGTGCAGGGGTGTAGGTCCACTGTCCAGGTTCCAGCTCTGTTAAAGGTCGTGTATGCTCTTTGTATGGGACAGTTTCAGGGTTCATTTTTTACAGTGTATCCTTTCCCATCATGCCTCTGTTCATCATCCCATCCTTCCCTCTCCCTCTCTCTCTCTCTCTCTCTCTTCTTGGGGCTTGTTTCCATCCTCCTTCCTTCATTTCCCTTCTTCTTCTCCTCTCTGCCAGTGTATTTATCCTTACAGTAGTCTAATTACTCATCTGTAATCAGTGTTTTCTTAACTGTCACCTGTCTGGTGTCAGTGGGAACAGGTGGTGGGTCCGACCTGGAAGGCCCATGGATATGTGCGATACGATCACAGACCCCCACCCCCACCCCCACCTGGTGGATGGATGCGGGGGGGGGGGGGGGGTGTGTTTTCCACAGGACACACACACACACACACACACACACACAGTGCTTATCCCACATGACTGATCCATGGCCGTATGATGATGGAACCCAAACAGAGCGGCTCATTAGCGGATAAGCTGGATCTGCTCTCTACCCCCCCCCCCCCTCTGTCTTCTGCTGGTTCTGGATGCCAGCCCTGATCCCCTAAATGCAGGTTATCTGTCATCAGTGACTCAGGACGGTAAATAAAGAATCATTTATCAGCCTTATTAAAGCCTCCACACTGGATGGTCCTGGTCCTCTTATCTGGGTCTGTCCTCTTCTGTCTGTCTGCTTTTCTTTTTTCTGTCTCTTAAATCAGTTTTCTGTTCGCAAACACAAAAAAAAAACGCGTCTTCAGGAAGGTCGAGGGTTAAGTCTGATTGGCTCTGCTGTGGTTGGCTGAATACACTGACGTAGAGCATTGACACAGCATGCTGCTTTATACTGACACTTACACTGCAAAAATCTAAAATTTACCAAGATCATTTTCACCTGTTGCATTGGCAGATTTTTTGCTTGAATTACGCAAAAAAATCTTCAGTTCAGCAAAACAAATCTTGAATTGAGCAAAAAATCTTCAATCTCTTGGCTGGCCTGGGAACGCCTCGGGGTACCCCCGGAAGAGCTGGAGGAGGAGTCTGAGGAGAGGGAGGAGTCTGGGGAGAGGGAGGAGTCTGGGGAGAGGGAGGAGTCTGGGGAGAGGGAAGTCTGGGCGTCCCTGCTTAGACTATTACCCCCGCGACCCGGCCCTGGGTAAGCGGAGGAAAATGGATGGATGGATCTTGAATTAGGCAAAAAAAAAAAAAATCATCAGTTAAGAAAACAAAAAAACAAAAAAAATTGAATTAAGTAAAACAAATCTTGCATTTGCAAAAAAAATGTTGAATTAAGCAAAAAAAAAAATCTTGCATTAGCGAAAAAAATCTTGAATTAAGCAAAAAAAAAAAAAAATCTTGAATTAAGAAAAAAAAATCTTGAATTAAGAAAAAAAAGTTGAATTAGGCAAAAAAATGTTGAATTACCAAAAAATCTTGAATTCAGCAAAAAAAAATCTTGAATTAACCAAAAAAAAATCTTGAATTGAGCAAAAAAATGTTGAATCAGCAAAAAAATCTTGAATTAAGCAAAAAAAATTGAATTAACAAAAAAAAATAAATCTTGAGTTAAGCAAAAAAAAAATAAATAAATAAAAATCTTGAATTAAGCACAAAAAAATTCTTGAAATCAGGTTTCCCAGATCTGTTGTCTATAAATCAGTTCTTATATCTCCCTGAAAAGTTACTTTTTAGGTGATTCTGTCTGATTTTAAGTGCGATGGGATATTTGGACTAGACATGAGACAAATACACTTGGTCAAATTTGGATTTTTTACAGTGTATACAGACTAATGACCCCCATTTCGATCTAATATTTAAATGTTTGCTTTGTCTTATACTGTGGAAATGCTAAATAATTAAATAAACAGGTTGAAAATAAGGTGTTCTCACACAGGACCTTCCAGATCCACCTCATTTAACTGCAGTAAAAGCATCCCACAGTCAGCGCAGGTCACACCGTGTTGAAAAAAGGAGGTTGAAACGCAGTCAGATGAAAACTGTGCCGACTTCAGCGCATATCACAGCCTGTTATCAGCGGAACGGTTCATTAGTGGGTATTCTAATAACCCACCGTGGACTCGTTTGTACAGTTTATGGTTGGATTATTTGTAAAAAACCTTCCAGAAGGCCGCGCCGGTCCGAGGCTGCCGGGCTGATTTTCGACAGTCACGTCCTTTTTGCGTCTGAAGTCGTGGCTGTCCGTGATCGTCGGGGACAGGTAGGAAAATAAGCGAGCTGCTGTTTCTCATCCTCGTAATAACGGCGGAAGCGCAGCGGTGGCATTTGGCTGCTTCGCACGACTCCGGGATGGGTGGATGTCCGCACGTCAGGCTTTTCTGCTGACGCCCAAACCTGTGTCACAACAAGCTAACATTAGCGGCGGCCCGGGGCTCGTCACGTCCTGACAGTAGTAGGCCGTTGGTCAGACGCAGCGCTGCCAGTGATGTGACGGATCCACACAGGCGACACCTAGACACCCCCCCCCCACCCCCCCCCCCCCCTCCCTGCAGCCAGAACTGGAAACCGAACTTGACGGCGTCGGGGGGGTGACATGTGAAATGACATGACAATACCCAAGACATGACACACACACTTCCACACATACACTCCCGGTTGCGGATAGACACAACGGACACTTTGCACGGTCCAATGCGCAAGACAGTGTGTGTCATTCAGCTGTCGAGCGGAGGGAAAAAAAAGTCGGAAATGCGATCTGGAGATTTTGCAGGCAGACTCTATGTAAGCAACACCGGGGTCAGGGTTTTGGTTGACACTCGTTCCCGGTCTGCGGCGGCGCTTGTACACTGTAAAAAAAAAAAAAAAACCTTTAGAGCAGACCTGGGCTTTGTAAGGCCACATGTGGCCCAACAGCTGACCCTAACTGGCCCACATGAGGCCACCGGCAAATTAAAAGTCAGTGCAAATATGTATCATCATAATAGACAGAACCAATATGACGCCACTGCTTTTATTTTGAAGGATCTGCTGATTAACCGTTTTTTCACACATACTTCCTGTACTTGTATAAGGCTTATACTGATTGGTTTGTTGGTCAGTTTCAGCTCATGAAGATGTCAGCTAACACAAAAAAAAAAAAAAAAAAAAGTAATTATTTTGTTCATTTTGTGGTTTATTTTGTCCATTTTTGTTCATTATTTGGGTTATCTTGTTCATTTTGTGGATTTTTTTTTTTTTCCATTTTTGTTCCTTTTTTATTATTTTGTTCATTTTGTTGATTATTTTGTCCATTTTTGTAAAAAAAAAGTTATTATTTTGTTCACTTTGTGGATTATTTTGTCCATTTTGTTCATTATTTTATAATCTTGTTTGCTTTGTGGATTATTTTGTCAAATTTTGTAAATTTTTGATTATCTTGTTCATTTTGTGGATTGTTTTGTCCATTTTTTAAAATTATTTTGTTCATTTTTTGTATTATTTTGGCCATTTTTGTTCTTTTTTTTGGATTATCTTATTTGATTTGCGGATTATTTTGTCAAATCTTGTCCATTTTTGTATTATCTTCTTCAAATACTGATAGTATCGATGCTAAGGTGTGTGTGTATTGGTATCAGATCAATACCAACACTTCTTATCAACTCTGAACACTGTTAAACACATAAAAACTGTCCCAACTAGTTTGTCCCAATGCATGCTGGGAAACTCCCCCCAGCTGTTCCTCCAACACGTCACAATATTATGGGATAGATTTGATTATTTTCTTTTAAGTTCACAGTAAAATCACCAGTGTTTATATAACGCTTAAAGAGTTAATTTTAACACTACCTCAGTGAACATATGGTCTCTATCTACAAAGTGTCAAATTTACACTGAACATAGAGTTACATTTCCAGAGTCAACTTTACTCTAGTAAGAGTTATTATTTTACACTACACTACACTAGTATCAATCAAGTTTTACACTATGTGAGAAGTAACACCCATAGTGTTTTTCACATTCAACACTGAAGAGTTAAGTGTTAAGAAATAACTTTTCCAGTGTTAAACCTACTTAACACTACATGTTGATAAATAAATTACTCCAAAGAGTGTTGATTTTTAACTGCCTCCTACCAGTGTTACTTTAGTCCCAGTGTCTGCAGGGGTGAAAAAAAAAGATAAAATTATTTCTGTTTCCAATTTATTTCAAGTAAAAATTAAATATTACAATTAAAAGTAAACATAAAATGACATGTACAATGAAAGCCACCGACCCGATATCCCATTATCTATTTGAAATTCGGTATTTGAAAACACGTACCCAATAGTGACAACGATGACGTAATTATATTCTCGCACACAGAATCTGCTTGGATGAAATAACAAAAACAATAGTTTATTCACACAAACTTATCGCAGTTTTTCGATGCGAGGAAGATGGCGATGCCAGAGTCACACTTCTCACTTAGTTTGAGCACGGAGGTTGGTGGGCGGGGCTTTTCAGAGTCATTATTTTTTTAACACTGAAAGGTATCTTGCTCTTATTGGTGTTGAATTAACTTTGAGAGAGTCAGTTTACTTTAACACTGAATATATGACACTGACAGTGTAAAACCTCTGTTAACTCCAATTATTTTCACCGACACTGGAAGTTATCTTGTTAAATTTTACTCTGTCCATTGTTGGAATAACTCCGAAAGAATTAAAAAACTTTGACACTGCATTTTTTACACTGGCAGATTTACAGTGTAGGAACTGTTACTGTGAACAAACAGGCAGAACTGAACCGGTCCTCACAGGTTTCAGTGGCTAAATATTACTGTGGATTCAAATGTAACTGATTTCCATGGTTTGTATTTACCAACCTCCAAAACACTTTTTACAGTGTGCCAGCGCTTGTGCCAACACTTGTGTCAGCGGCGGCGGCGGCGGTGACTCTAACATGGCGACACAGGAGAAGGCCCATCCATTCATAATGAGAGGATGTAACACAATTCGCGATTGACAGCTTGCGGATGTTGCTGTGGAAATCCAAAAAAAAAAAAAAAAAAAAAAAAAGTCACCGCAGCATAAAAAGGAAACACATTAGTTCTTTGGCAGATGATGACACCCCCCCGCCCCCCCGCCCTCCCCTTTATGAATTATGAAGCTTTTGGGTGATCCGTTTTTCTGTCCTTTTTAGCCCGCTGCTATCGGTTTCACGACACCAGGCTTCTCTGCGATAGTGTTCCTGCAGCCCAGCAGAAAAGCAGCACAATCCCACAAAAGGGGGTTATTTGTCAGCTTGAAACTAATCCAGTGTCACTCAACACCGCCCCCCCCCAATCAGAAAAACAACACAAAAAGAAAAAAAAACCACAGACATAGAAGCACTTCTCCTTTGCCATTCAGAGCAGGTCAGAGGTTGGGTTAAGCTTCTGAAGATGTTCCAACGCATCCCTCTAGAATAGTATCTCTGTTACACCAGTGGCCTAATCCGCCACTTGAAGAGCAATTAAAAGTTTAGCCCAGACTTTAAGAAAGTAACCATGTGTGATCTTTTTTCTCTCCCTCTCTCTCCCCCTCCTTGCTGAGGGTCCGTCTCTCCGGCTTCGTTCATGGTGTGCATGCTAATAAGGAAGCGTTAGCCGTGGCTCCGTTCCAAAGGCATTCCAAACACTGGGAAAAAGAAAAGTGGGATGTGCTCCAAGGTTCTGATAGTTTTGGATTTTTCACTGTAGTTTAGTTTTATTGAGTTTGGACTTTTTTTTCCTCTAATTCAGTTAGTTTTAAGTTGTTTTTAGAGCAGGTTTACTTGTTTTTATTAGTTTTATTATTTTTTTTCTAAATGCTTAGTTGTAGTTTAGAGCAGATTTTTTTTGCTTAAATCAAGATTTTTTTTTTTTTTGCTTAATTCAAGATTTTTTGTCCTTAATTGGAGATTTTTTGCTTGATTCAAGATTTTATTTGTGCTTAATTTGAGATTTTTTGGCTTAATTCAAGATTTTTTTTTTGGCTTAATTCCATATTTTTTGCTCAATTCCAGATTTTTTTTTTTTTTTTTTTTCTTAATTCTAACAAAAAACAATCTGTCAATGGAACAAATGAAAATTATTTTGGTAAGATTTCTTGAAAATAGATTTTCCAGATCTATTGTCCAGTGTACATGGTCAGTGAATTAAATATGATAAAAAACAAAACAAAACATGATTTTCACTGAAAAACATTGAAAATACAGAGGATAATGTTATAATAAATGGGGATAAATCACTTAAAAAAGGCTTAATATCTTATCGCTGATAAACTTGGATATATATATGTATACACATATATATACACACACTGGGAAAGAGAAAAAGTCGATGCGGTCCAAGGTTTTAATAGTTTTGGATTTTTCATCATAGTTTAATTTTATTTAGTTTTGACTTTTTTTTTTTTTTTGACTTCCAAAGGCATTCCAAACACACTGGGTAAAAAGAAAAAGTGGGATGCGGTCAAAGTGAGAAAACAGAGCTGAGGATGGACTCATCAGCTGTTTTGTCATTTCCTTATCATCTGTTCCACAGGTTCAAACTCAGGTTAGTTCAGTTCCACATTCACACCAGTTCAGTCTCATAATTACCTACTATAAATACTCACAACTCCAAATTTTTCTCTTTGTAAACATAAATGTTTTCATGTATTTAGACTAAAACAAAGTATAATATTGCAAAAATATCTGAAGAACCAGAACAAATCTGAACAACCTGAAATGTCTTAAGAGAAGTACATGCAATTTGGTAACACTTTATAATCAGTCCACACTATGAAGCATTAGTTAAACAGGAACAAATACTGAATTCATCCTTTATAAAGCATATTTCTGACATGAATACTCATTAATATATGGTTTATAAGCACAGTTATAAATGTTTTACTCATCATTAATAAGCTCATCTACAATGTGCTTAATGATTGGATTTTCATTCTTTATAAATTATGGATTCTGCGTTTAAACATTTCGTATTGCATCACTTCCAAACCAGTTGTGATGTGCATTTGTGCTCACACATACACTGTTCACACATGTACTAATGGTCAGTGAATATATTAGTGTGTATTTTATTCTAACTCACACATTTATTTTCCAGTAGATGTCCTATAAACAGTTATTAAAACAGGAATTCATTCTTTCAGGTAGTTCTACAGCACTAACTACTCATGAGTTCAGTCTATGGTGTGAGCTCATCTAAAGTGTGCACTATCTGTGACATATAAAGCATTTACAAATGAGATTTAAAGGGTGGAAATGAATAAAGACTCACAAAAGTCTGAGTTATTCTAATAAAGGAAAGACCCAGCACATGGGATTATTAAAAAAAAAAAACTGCATGAGTGAATGATGAATAAAACATTTATAACTGTGCTTATAAACCATACACTAATGAGTATTCATGTCATAAACATGCTTTATAAATAATGAATTCAGGATTTGTTCATGCTTAACTAATGCTTCATAGAGTGGACTTATTATAAAGTGTTACCTGCAATTTTCATACTATTCCACCTGTTACTAAATATTTTCTGTATAATGCACATGTGGAAATGATAAACTAAAGCATAATAGTGTTAAAATGACTTTTTTTTTTCAGTTTGTTCATGTTATTTACATTATTTGAAAGGATAGTTTGTAGACGTAAACATTTTCATCATGTAATTTTACTTTTTTCGCTCTAAAACACAGAGTGACCTTTGGAGTTGACATTATTTCTATATTATTCTGTTATTATTTGACTGGTTCGTCTCAGTTCAGATCAAATTTAGCCGAATGTGGAACTGAACTAAAATGAGTTTGACACCTGTGCTCTGTTACATTCTCTCTTAACTTCAATTCCCACTTCGTTTTTCTCTCTAACCAGAGCAGTTCCCCCTCTGCAAGCACTAAGACGAACACTTTATCCCCGCAGAGTTTCTTAAGAGGACATTTTGTGCCTAGCAACGACTTTTTATGGCACATTTCCCCCGTCATACAATAGCAGACGCATCGGGGAGTTTGAGCGGGGCTTTCCTGCTGTCTTTTTTAGATGGGTTAAATGTTCTTTTTCGTTCTGGAACGTATATGCTTATAAGGCCTTTGAAGCGGTGCCATAAAGGGACCGTACAGACTGCAGAGGGTGGTGTTGGACGGACACTGGAGGGCCTTTAATTGATGGTTGCGCCGTCAGATCGTAAAATGACCACATGGTAAAGTGGAGAGTAAAAAAAAAAAAAAAAAAAAAAATACTTGCTAGTGATTTGAAAGATCGACAAGAGAGCGCTAATAGCATCATCAACTCTTAACGAGAGTGTGCGCTGCGTTGCCTGTAATGTTTGCACCTCAGGTAGTAAAAGTATTTTTAAAGGTGCTTAAAAATGCTATTACCAAAGTGTTGCGCCCATGTGGCTTGTATGACCTTGCAGCTGCTACGATTTGTAATTTTCAATGTTCAAAGCTGTCGGTCTTTGGGTCTTTTTCGAAGCTCTAGCTCACAGGTGTCAAACATGTGGCCCAGGGGCCAAAAAGGGCCCACCGAAGGGTCCAGTCCGGCCCCTGGGATGAATGTGTGAGATGCAAAAATGATACTGAATATGTTAAGAATCAATGATGTAAAAATCATTTTAGGTCAATTCAACCTAAAGGGGGTCAGAGCAGTTAAATACGATCATAATAAACTATAAATAATGAAAAAACACAAATGTTCCTCTTTGTTGAACAAGATAATAAAAAAATTACAAAACTTGACAAAATAATTCACAAAAGAAACAAGATATTAAAAAATAATGAACAAAAATGGATAAAATAATCCACAATATGAACAAAAATGGATAAAATAATCAACAAAATGAAGAAGATCATTTTAAAAATGAACAAAATTTGACAAAATAATCCGTAAAATGAAAAAAAAGATAAAAGAAATGAACAAAAATGGACAAAATAATTACAAAATGAAGAAGAGAATTCAAAAAAAATTACAAAAATGGACAAAATAATCAACAAAATGAAGAGGATAATAATATAAATAATAAAATATTTAGATTGATCCTCCTTGCCCTAAATTAAGTAGATGAACATACTCCTATTAACAATTTGAGAGTTAATATTACTATCAATATTTGAAGAAGATAAAAAATGGACAAAATTTGACAAAATAATTCACAAAACCAACAAGATAATCAAAAATAATGAACAAAATTTGATGAAATAATCCACAAAATGAACAAAATAATCACTTTTTTTTTTTTTTTTTTACAAAAATGGACAAAATAATCAACAAAATGAAGAAGGTAATTTTAAAAATGGACAAAGTTTGACAAAATAATCCATAAAATAAAAAAAAAGATAAAAGAAATGAACAAAAATGGACAAAATAATCAACAAACTGAAGAAGATAATGATATAAATAATAAAATATTTAGATTGATAGGGCAGACCTTCATTTACTGAAATAAAATCAAGTTAGAGCAGGAAAATAAATCAATATATAACATTTAATAGTTTGATTTATAGGTGTGCATTTTACGCACACTAGGTGACAGATGCTAGTATTTTTGAATATTTGACCTAGCACCAAAAATAATAATGCAAATTAACCGATGTTGGAGTAAATCACTGACATATGCCAGGATGGAAAAATTAAATAATATGTGATCCACTTTTTATGTAGTATACTGGAAAAAAAAGAAAAATTGTTTTTTGCATCCAAAAAAAGGTTTGTTTACATTAGAAACACGGCATTTAAAGGGTTAAAAAATGGGACAGTTATTTAGTATTTGGTATTTTTATTTATGGCTCAAGTTGATGAAATAGAAAAAAGTGTAAAAGAATTAAAAACAAACTATGAAAATTTTTTTGACATTATTCCACAAGTGTGTGAAAAACACACACTTGGTGCTGGATGGAATACCAGAGGGTTAAGAGAAGTGTGTGGAATTTTCATCCTATTCTACCTGGTATGAACTGTTTGGTGCATTTGTAGAACCGCTGTGATCTGTGAGTTATAACGCACATGTGTAAATGAAAAACTGAGGCAGAATATGGTTAAAATTACACAGATTTTTCTTTAGAATTTTCAGGTTCATATTTGTTCATGTTATGTTGGAGTACAGTTTCATAGATGTAAACATTTTCATTACGGAATTTAACTTTTTTTTTTTTACTGAAAAACAGAGAATACTTTGGAGCTGACATTACTTATAAGTGCTTATCGTGTTCTTTTCCTGGTGCGGCCCACTTTAGATCATACGAGGCTGTATGTGGAACTGAACCAACAGGAGCTGGACAGCTCTGCTGCAGCTGTGGCTTTATGACGATCAGGTGCGTTGTTGGTATCTGTAGGCCTGGCAGCTGGATGCCCTTCGTAAGCCGGACGGTTTGGAAAGGATGTCTAGGAGACTCAGACTCAGCAGACTAGAACAAAAAAAAAAAAAGACAGACACACACAAAAAAAAACAGTCTTTGCATCTTTGTTGACTCTGAAGCTAACGTTAGGAGAAGTCAGCCTGAACTCACCAGAGCCTCTTTTATCTCAACTTTTGTTTTTCTTTCTTTTCTCTGGGAGTCTTGGGTGTTCTTTTGGAAACGTTAACCCAGTTTCTCCTCTTCATTCTGTCTTTTTTTTTTTCTGGGGGAAAGAAGAGTGACCTGGGAGGAATGTGTGTGGAGGAGCGAAGCTTGAAGAAGAAGACAGGGAAAGGTGAAGAGGAGCACTGGAGCCTGACAGGGCCAAAGCTATCAGTCAGCCCCGAACAGGAGACCTGAGACTCTGCAGGCGGCTGCGCTAACAAAGCTGCAGCCGCTACGCTGACAAACATTCCTACGACTTACTCGCACCGAACCGAAAAAACCCCTGGTCACTCGAGGGGAGGAGGAGGGAGGGGAGGAGGGGAGGAGGGGAGGAGGGGAGGAGGGGAGTGGGGGTGGGGCTGGCTCCACACCTGAGGGACCCTCCTCACTGGGTCTACTTCAGTGGTTCCTAACCTTTTTTGGCTCCTGACCCCATTTTAACGTTACAAATTTCTTGCGACCTCAGACACTCAAAACAGAGACTTTTTTTGTTTTTTTTGCTAAAGTTAATTTGGTGTTGACCATGTAATAGTTTGTTATACTATGCTGCACATAAACATTGATTTTAGAGGACGTTTATGCATATTATTATGGACAGAGGCAGTAGGCCAGGTGTAGGTTACTGCACAAAGAGAGACTTTTATTTCACTTCACTGTAAAAAAACAACAACATAAAAACACGGTAATGTTCCAGCAGCAGGGGCACCAAAAAAATACTGTTAAAATAATGGAAAATAACCATCTCATAAAAATACAGTAATTTTCCATAATTAAAATACAGTTTTTTGCCCTAACACTACATGAGATTTTGCATATTTTTTGGACTTTTTAATATTTAATAAAGAATATTTGCACGTATTAAAACAATCCAATTCCCTATAAATATATATATAAATAATTTTCAGTGAGACTCAGTTGTCCAATCCACTGATAAAAACTGTATTTGGACAGTTTATCAGTGCTTATACATGTTATACATTCACAAAAATACATTTATTCAACATTTTTGTTGTGAAACCTCCTGTAATTACACAAGATATTTGTCAATGAACAAACAAGTCTGGTTCAACTGACAGAACAAATACTTCTGTTACAGATAATTGTCAGTAGTTTTATCTGGTTTAAATATATATATATATATTTTTTTTTTTACAGTATTAAACTTTAAATTAACAGTTTAATCTCATAAATAGAAAAGAAATATTTGTGAAATTACAATACATTTGCAAATGTATTTTAACTGTATTTTTCTGTGAAAAAAGAAAAAAATTCTTTTAAAAAATTAAAACATTTTCTGGTTCTTCACAGTTACAGTTTTTTCATGTTATTTTCCATTTGACATGTAAAATCAGTCTGTTTTTGTCATTTCATGGATATTTTCCTGTATCTTAAAAATACAGGAAAAATCTGTCAAATAAACAGTGAAAAATCTGTTACATTGCAGATTTTTATTTTTTTACAGTGTTGGTCAGGATCTGTCCAGTCAGTCCAGCTGTGATTTACAAGGAGGACAATTAATACTGAACAAACAAGAACTGAAACTATGAATTATGAAAGAGCTGCAGCATCTGAAACTGACCACAGTGAACTGCTGCAGTTTCACACTCAGTTTATCTGCTATGGATTAGGATTGTCTGTCAACTCACCATGTATTTTTTTATTTATATTTATATATATATTTTTATCAATTACTAGAAATTCCAGGCGACCCCATCTGAATTCCAGGCGACCCTATGTGGGGTCCCGACCCTAAGGTTGAGAAACCCTGGCCTAGTGTCTGGTGTTTGATTACCGAGGGCCCGGCAGCATCAGCATTCCGCTCCTAGCTTAGCCTCTAACATGGTAATTAAGTGCAACTGAGCAGCACCCAAATAGAACCTGAATCCTCCTCCGATCAGGTTCCGATTGATTTCTCGTCAGACATTCACCTTGAGGGCGTTTGTCTCATTTATCGCTTTAACATCACGGTATCTTTTTAATTCACACAGTACTGGAATTACACTTCGCATCATTTGCATCTTCTGCAGCCGATCCTTGGGCATTAGCTAACAGTCACTCAGCTAACTCAGCTGTGGTTGTCTGGTTGTCTGGTTGTCTGGTTGTTTGGTTGTCTGGTTGTCTGTTTGTCTGGTTGTTTGGTTGCCTGGTTGTTTGGTTGCCTGGTTGTCTGTTTGCCTGGTTGTCTGTTTGTCTGGTTGTTTGGTTGTCTGGTTGTTTGGTTGTCTGGTTGTTTGGTTGCCTGTTTGTCTGGTTGTTTGGTTGTTTGGTTGCCTGGTTGTCTGTTTGTCTGGTTGTTTGGTTGCCTGGTTGTCTGTTTGTCTGGTTGTTTGGTTGCCTGGTTGTCTGTTTGTCTGGTTGTTTGGTTGCCTGGTTGTCTGGTTGTTTGGTTGTCTGGTTGTTTGGTTGCCTGGTTGTCTGTTTGTCTGGTTGTTTGGTTGCCTGGTTGTTTGGTTGTCTGGTTGTTTGGTTGTTTGGTTGCCTGGTTGTCTGGTTGTTTGGTTGTCTGGTTGTTTGGTTGCCTGGTTGTCTGGTTGTCTGTTTGTCTGGTTGTTTGGTTGCCTGGTTGTTTGGATGTCTGGTTGTTTGGTTGTTTGGTTGCCTGGTTGTCTGGTTGCCTGGTTGTTTGGTTGTCTGGTTGTTTGGTTGCTTGGTTGTCGGGTTGTTTGGTTGCCTGGTTGTCTGTTTGTCTGGTTGTTTGGTTGTTTGTCTGGTTGTCTGGTTGCCTGGTTGCCTGGTTGCCTGGTTGCTCTTTGGCACTTTGAGGCCGTCTCAGGTGGCGTATCGCAGGTCACTGTCTGGTTGCGCATTAAAAATGGAGTACGGCTTCTTAATTACCGACCGGCACTTTTGGCAATCATGGCGCTGCTCATGTGTCACTCCAGTCGCTCACTCTCTCCGAGTCTCTTAACCCCCCCCCCCCCCCCGTTTCGGCCTCTTTATCGCTCCCCCATCTCACTTACTCATACTTCCTCCTCTGTGTACCTCCACCTCTCTCTCTCTCTCTCGCTTGACTGCAATAAGACACTGGCCCTGCAGTTTACGTTTGCCCCCCTCCCCCCTTGCCCCTCCCCCCCCCCCACCCTAAGTCCAGCCCACCCATGATTATTACTTCCTGTGGTTCGCAGTAGTGGGTCACGCTAACCCTCCGTGGTCCAGAGCGGGGGTGTCAAACCCATTTCAGTTCAGTTCCACATTCAGCCTAATGTTCCATAAAGTGGGCCGGAGCAGTGAAATTATATAAATAATAGGATAACAACTTATAGATAAATATAAATGTTAATGTATGAATAAAAAGAAATGTTAATATAAATGTTTTCTCTGTGTTTTTGAGTGAAAAAAGTAAAATTCCATTATGAAAACGTTTACGCCTACGAACCGTACTTGAACGTAACATGAACAAATATGAACGACCTGAAAATTCTTCCGAAAAAAAGTGCATTATTTACAATATTACTCCTAAGTTGATCATTTTTACATGTGCATCACAAGTTAAAGATTTAGTAACAGGCAGAATATTGTTCAAATTCCACGTTTCTTTTAAGACATTTCAGATTGTTCATATTTGTTCAGGTTATTCATGTTTTTTGTCAAAGGAACGTCTGTAAATGGAACTTTTTTCCCAATTTTACTTCTTTTATACTACAACACAGGTGTGAAACATGCGGCCCGGGGGCCAAATCTGGCCCTCCAAAGGTGCCATTCCGGCCCTGCAGAATGAAAGTGCATAAATGAACCTGAACAGTCCAGGTTGAACAAATCCTTTTGGTTCCGGTTCCACATCCAGACCAATGGGATCTACAGTCAAAAGAACAACACAATAAATGACCCAGAAATAATGACAAGGACAAATTTTCTGTGTGAAAAGTTTAAGTGAAAAAAATAACATTACGCTGTGAAAATATTGACATTTACAAAACTATTCTTTCACAATAAAATGCAAATAAATACATAAATAAAAACAAAGATGAACAACCTGAACTGTGCAGTTTGAACAATATTCTGCCTGTTCCTAAATGTTTGGTGCATTTATGGACCCACTGGGATCTGCAGTTGTGTTCAGAATAACAGATGGAATATTGGAGAAACTGTTCAAATTTTAGTTCCAAACTCCAAAATTTGAACAAAATTCTGCCTGTGACCAAATATTTATGGAACATTGTGTGTAAATGTACATGTAAAAATAAGTCCAGGCAGAATATTTTTCAAATTGCACTAATTTTTCAAAAGAATTTTTGTTTTTTTCAGGTTATTCACATCTTTTCTTGTAAAATGTAAATATTTTCATAATTTAATTGTTTTTTTTTGGACTAAAACAAAAAGAAAAACTTGGATTTGTCATGATTTATAGGTTATTAAGTCTTTTATTTTTACTGGTTTGGCCCGCTGCAGATCAAATTGGGCTAAATATGGAAGTGAACCAAAATGAGTTTGACAGCCCTGTACGACAACAACGAGGAAAATGAGCAGTTTTCATTATTTCTAGGTTATTATGATAACATTTTACTAGTCTGATCCACTTTAGATTAAATTGACTCTAACATGAAGTTGACTGTTCACATCTTCAGTGTGATTTTTGTATTTCACAAATTCATTCTGCAGGGCCAGATTGGACCCTTTGGCGGGCCGGACTTGGCCCCCGGGCCACATGTTGGACACCTGTGGTCCAGAGGCTCTGCTGAAGGTGGGCTTCATTAAAAACTCCAGACCTAGAACCGCTTCTTTTTCTTACACGGTTAACGACGCAAATACAATCCCTATTGTGTTAAGGCAATGTTCTGGAACGCAGCAGACATACCGATGCCAAGAGCAGAAATTAGACGCTATTATTATCAATATTAGTCATGTTTCCCTCGCAACTGTCAAGCAAGTTGGAGGTGAACTTTTCAACTCCAAGTGCAGTAAAAGCATCATTACACACAGACAAGACAAATAAAACCAGTCACTTTTGGCTGTCCACCAGTTCTGCTGTATACTCTGTGGGACGATGTGGGAAAACCCAAAAACTGAGTGAAAACAGCTCAGCAGAGGCGGATCCAGCTCCGATGAACTCCCCAGTTAGTGAAAAAAAACTTCCACTGTTTTCATCCACCTTTTCTAATTATGATACTTGAAAACAGGCCTCTACGAACCTGCAAGGTCCGAACATTTGGGGATTTTTTATTATAATTTAGTTTTATTTAGTTTTGACTTTTTTTTTTTTTCTAATTCAGTTTGTTTTCATTTGTTTTTAGAGCAGGTTTGGTAGTTTTTATTAGTTTTCATTTCTTTCTAAATGCTTAGTTTTAGTTTAGTTTTAGTTTTTTTCATATCTTTTATTTTCTTCTTCTGTCTCACAGGTGTCAAGTTGTTACAGGATAGGTTGTAAATGTAAATATTTTCATGGTTTTATGTTATTTGAGGTTGTTAATTCAAGATTCTTTGCTTAATTCAAGATTTTTTTGCTTAATTCAAGATTTTTTGCTAAATTTAAGATTTTTTTGGCTTAATTCAAGATGTTTTTTTTGTCTTGATTCAAATTTTTTTTTAAATTTACTTAAACTTTTTTTTTTTTGCTTAATTCAAGATTTGTTTTGCTTAATTCAAGATTGTTTGCTTGAGTCAACTTTTTTTTGCTAAATTTAAGATTTTTTTTTCTTAATTCAAGGTTTTTTTTGGCTTTATGCAAGTTTTTTTTTTTTTTATCTTAATTTGAGATTTTTTGCTCAGTTCAAGATTTTTTGCTAAATTTAAGATTTTTTTGGCTTAATTCAAGATTTTTTATTTAATTAAAGATTTTTTTAGCTTAATTCAAGATTTTTTGCTAAATTTAAGATTTTTTTGCTTAACGCAAGATTTTTTTTTTTCTTGGCTTAATTCAATATTTTTTTTATTTTATTCAAGATTTTTTGCTTAATTCAAGATGTTTTGCTTAATTGAAGATCTTTTTTCTTAATTGAAGATTATTTTTGATAAATTTAAGATTTTTTTTTGCTTAATTGTACTTATTTTTCTGTAGACATTTCAGGTTCATATTTGTTCAGGTTATTCACTTTTTTTTTGTTACGTCGAACAAACGATCGTTTGTAAATGTGAATATTTTCATAATTTAATGTTATGTTTTTGTTCTAAAATAAGACAAAAATGTGAACTGTTCATTATTTATAGTCATAATGTCGAGGCGTTTCCAGCTCCTATTAACTCCCTGAAGTTCGTGTAAAAAACTTCCACTATTTTCATCCACCTTTTCTAATGCGATACTTCCAAACAGCCTTCTAGAAACCTTCGGTATTTGTTTTATCACATGCACAGTTCGGTGCCGTTCAACAATGTGTTCTCCGTTCTGGGTTCTGTGGCAGATAAAAGGGAAAGTAAAGCTTCACCTCATGTGCTTTTGACAGCCGCTCAGTGTTTAGTTCAGGGGAGGAGGAAATGAAAATCGAATCCGAGAGGTCGCGCATTATTGACAGGAGTGGCACGGGCCTGTTTTTATTGGCTCCGGCTTTGGCTGGAGTCGGGCGCCCATGTGTTTCCCCTTTAGCGTCCAGGAAACAGACCCGGGCCAAGCTGGGACCAGAGCTCCCAGTAAACCTGTGGCTTGTTTGCATCGTTCATTTTTGGGGGAATGACTGATTCGCTCAATCACCCGTGGCTGTCGCAGCTGGTTTTCAATCACGGGCACACCCACAAGAGGCCCTCCGCCATCGGGACCCGCAGAGGGTCCCCCACATATGGTAGAGATAAAGCAGGCTAGTGTAACCTGGAATGAAAGCCATGTATTTAAAGCTAAGCGTCTGCGGCAGCGGGACGGCTTTGTGTGTTGACACCGCAAGGACATAAAAGTGGAAGCGTTTTATTGGGTTTTATATTTGCTTTGGTGACGAAAATTGTCCGAGTGGAATGGATGAAATTTTAGAAACAAAGTGGTTGTTAGGGATGGGAATCGATAAGAATTTAAGGATTCTGATTCCATTATTGGTTTTACTTATCGATCTGATTCCTTATCAACTGTCTTATCGATTGTCACTGGGTGAAGGAATAACAGAGTACAAACAGGTGTGTTTGCATTAACTCTTTTATATTTCCATCTGCACAGAAAACAGAACATATACAGTATGAACAAATAATAAGAACAGATGACGCTGGGCGGACGGGGGGGTCGTACAGTGGAAGTGAAACTACAGACTCTTTACTAATTCCTCTGTTGGAACTGGTTCAGTTCAGCCCATCTCCTGCTGTTTCCTTTCCCCTACCTTCAGAAACTTGTATTTGAGGGAGTACGACGTTTGTTGCCCACATCGAAACCAGAACTGGGCCCAGATGACGGCCTGGTGTTCACTCTGCTGTTAGAGTCACAAGTGTCGCTAGAGAATTAAATACATGACATTCCTGTAAATGATTCACATGTGGACAAATGTTTGAGCAGATTGGAGGGATTCCACCTTTAGAAGAAATGGAAGCTTTGACAGAGTTCAGTGGACCTGGTGTGGTCTGTTTGGACCTGGTGTGGTCTGTTTGGACCTGGTGGTCTGTTTAGACCTGGTGTGGTCTGTTTGGACCTAGTGGTCTGTTTGGACCTGGTGTGGTCTGTTTGGACCTAGTGGTCTGTTTAGACCTGGTGTGGTCTGTTTAGACCTGGTGTGGTCTGATTAGACCTGATGTGGTCTGTTTAGACCTGGTGTGGTCTGATTAGACCTGGTGTGGTCTGTTTGGACCTAGTGGTCTGTTTAGACCTGGTGTGGTCTGTTTGGACCTGGTGTGGTCTGTTTGGACCTGGTGGTCTGTTTGGACCTGGTGTGGTCTGTTTGGACCTGGTGTGGTCTGTTTGGACCTGGTGGTCTGTTTGGACCTGGTGTGGTCTGTTTGGACCTAGTGGTCTGTTTAGACCTGGTGTGGTCTGTTTAGACCTGGTGTGGTCTGATTAGACCTGATGTGGTCTGTTTAGACCTGGTGTGGTCTGTTTAGACCTGGTGTGGTCTGATTAGACCTGGTGTGGTCTGTTTGGACCTAGTGGTCTGTTTAGACCTGGTGTGGTCTGTTTGGACCTGGTGTGGTCTGTTTGGACCTGGTGGTCTGTTTGGACCTGGTGTGGTCTGTTTGGACCTGGTGTGGTCTGTTTGGACCTGGTGGTCTGTTTAGACCTGGTGTGGTCTGTTTGGACCTGGTGTGGTCTGTTTGGACCTGGTGGTCTGTTTGGACCTGGTGTGGTCTGTTTGGACCTGGTGTGGTCTGTTTGGACCTGGTGTGGTCTGTTTGGACCGTTTCTGCCTCAACATCATGTTGTCTTCGTTCTGACCAAAACAATGCAGCGTACGTGTGACGTCATCGCGCATGCACAACGAAGGCAGAATCGTTAAGCAGGCAAACGATTCCAAGGAATCAAGCTACTGGGATCCGGTTCTCAAAAAGAACCGGTTCTCCATCCCCATCCCCAGTGTCTGTGTATTAAACTAAAGGAGCTGGTGTGTTGTGACATTTCACGGGTGTGTATTTATGTATGTGTGTGTGGCCGCTAGCGTCGGCGGTGTGATGATTGGCAGCTGAATGGACGGCGAGGGCGGGAGGTCAGGGTGGGAGGTAGAAGGACCGACACGGAAGGGCATGTACTCGGTCAGGTTTAGCAAACACACCGGGTCGACGGAAAACGGTGAGAGGTGGTCGACTCGCTGCCACACGACAGCGAGGGAAACGTTTTCAGCCCGACACCCACCGTTTGGTCGTGTCCTCACAGCGTCGCATCTTTGCTAATGTCAGGTGAATTAAAGCATGTTCGGGCGAATACACTATAAGACCGGATAAGTGGAGTTGACTTAAAAAACCTGAGGTAACTCGTTGCCTTAAAATGAAAACTTAAGTGTATTAAACTTAAATGCTTGATTTGAATGGAATTGCTTTTTTAAGTCCAACACTCTAAATGCTAAGTTAATTTAACTTAAAATTTGTTGCAATGTCAATTGTTTTGTCTAATCATTCGACTGAATATCATCAGTTCATTTAACTCAATTCCAAGTTGATTTAAATTAAAATCTTCCTCAATATAAATTGCTTCGTATATAATAGTGATGTGACGTTCATGAACGAATCAAATCTTTTGAGCAACTCTTTGAAATGAACGAGGGGAACTGAGTCTTTGTAAAGAGCCATTCTGTTTTTTTGTTTTTTTTAATAAAAATTATAGCAAACTATTACACAATCAAAAACAAATTAATTTTAGCCCCAAAAAACGGTCTGTTTTGAATGTCTGGGGTCGCCTGAAATGTGTGACGTTAAAATGGGGTCAGGAGCCAAAAAAGGTTGGAACCACTGTTTTATAGTAACGGAATAAAACTGAAATCGTTTAAGTACACTGGAATTAAAACATCTCAGTAAATACAAAGTCCGGGCTAACGGTTGTCGTGTCCTCACAGCGTCGCATCTTTGCTAATGTCAGGTGAATTAAAGCATGTTCGGGCGAATACACTATAAGACCGGATAAGTGGAGTTGACTTAAAAAACCTGAGGTAACTCGTTGCCTTAAAATGAAAACTTAAGTGTATTAAACTTAAATGCTTGATTTGAATGGAATTGCTTTTTTAAGTCCAACACACTAAATGCTAAGTTAATTTAACTTAAAATTTGTTGCAATGTCACTTGTTTTGTCTAATCATTCGACTGAATATCATCAGTTCATTTAACTCAATTCCAAGTTGATTTAAATTTAAATCTTCCTCAATATAAATTGCTTTGTATAAAATTATTCAACTTGATACACTGTAGCGTAGATGGAAGTTAGCTCAGTGTAATTTGCATTTGAGTAAATACAAAGTCCGTGCTAACAGTGCACGGTTTTTGTCGTGTCCTCACAGCGTCGCGTCTTTGCTAACTGCAGGTGAATGAAAGTGCGTTCAGGCTGATAAAAACCCAGTCCACAACCCCGGGTGGGTCTAATTGTGTTAATTTTTCCTGTGGTTTGTCGGGGCTTCCAGAACCCGCAGAGGTAGAGTGGACTGTGTTTCTTTTACCTGTACGCCGAAACACACATAGAAGGAAAAATGACTAAGACAGAATCACTGCTTATTTTATTCATTTATTTAAAAGACACAGAATGAAGGGAGCGAAGGTCGCTGTGCAGACTGTGGCGGCTGCAGATTCTAATCCAAAGCCTCCGGCGATCTCTGCATGAACTCCATTTCTGGTCTGCAAACAAATTAGCTTTTTTTCTCCCCTGTCTTCTATCTCGCTCTCCCTCCAGTGAAAATAAGGGGAAATTCAGGTGAATAAAATCTATTTGTTCATTTAACTATTTTTTTTTTTTTATTTTCCTTTCCCTCATCTTCTTTTCTCACTCCCAAACTCAATTTTCCCTGGGTGCGTGCTCGCTAGAGTGTTTCTTTTCTTTTGCGGTCTCGCCAGCGATTCATTAGGCAACAGTCGTTTAATTTGTATCATTAGAAAATGTGTTTTCCGTGGAGTATGGCACTCCAGTAAATCTGATTCAGACTGAGGACTTTTTTTTTTTCTTTTGACCGCGTACACAAGCTGTGGGACTTGTCAAATACACACCTCACACCAAACAAACGTTTAGTAGAAACAGAGAAAGAGCAAACAAACAAACCAAATATTAAAATAATAGCTTATCTTAACATCTCTTGGAGTGTTATTACACTTATAGGGAGCAGTTTTCATTTCTGGGCCCCGGTTTTTAATTATGTAACAAATGTTTGACTATCCAAGTGAAATTTTGCATGAATATTTATATCAATTCATTTGTTGAGTGTTGATTGTAATTACATGGAAACATGATTTATTGCCAAGATTGCTGTGTTAGCCAGCCAGCCAGAGAAAAAGAACGGGGTGGAAATATAAATGCTAATTTACTTTCACACACACTCACACACCGCTAAAGAAGCCAGCTAGTTTTTTATTTATTTATCTTTTTTTTTTTTTTTTACCACTGGCTGGTGGGAAATTGTATTATCAAAAACAAAGTCTCCAACAGCGTGCGTCTGGCAGAGATTCAGAGCTTCTTACAGTAAAAGAGTCGCCTTTCCGAAGCCTCAACGCAAAACTGCACAGAAATATATCTTTTCCACACTTTCACCGTCGTGCGAAATGTCGAATTAAAACTACCGCCAACGTGAAAAACAGGAAACTCCCTCAGTTCTCATTTATCTTTGTCTAATTGACACCAAGTCTTTGTGATTAAACTGTTTTTTGTGTGGTTTAAAAACTCATAATCATTCATTTCATCGAAGAACCACAGCGGATTCATAATTTTACATTTTTCGCTCTAAAACACAGAGGAAAGTTTGGAGTCGACATTATTTCTATATTTTTATGTTATTATTTCACTGCAGATCAAATTCTGCTTAACCCTTTCATGCATGAATTATGAGAACCTTAGTCAATATTTTTTTCTTGAGTGTTTTTATTCCTCTTTAGGCATGAAAAAAACACTGCAATTGAATTTTTTATTTTTATTTTTTATGAACCTATTTTTCATGGAGTTACAAAAATGTCCACTCAGCTGGACACCATGCGTTTAATTTTTGAGGCAAAGAAACATGTATTTAAAAGTCATCATCAGAAAGTGATCTACTGTGTGAAAACTATGACACAAAAACATTTTTAACCTCTTCAGCCCTATCAGCCCACCGGCAGGCCGAAAAAATTATATTAATATTCATCTACTATAAAAATGGAATAAATCAGGACAATGGATGTTTTTTTTCAACTTTTGCTCCAAGTTTAGACCCTAATGTTAATAAAAGTACACCAAAAGTGTATTTTAGTGCAAACTTTAATGTTCAAACATGATTTTTAATCTTTGTGGGGTGAAATATATGCAATTAAAAATCTCCGACACGAACTATTAATTTATGCATATCATCGTCAATCCAGCCGAAAAAAAAACAGGCGAGGATAAAAAATTCTAATTTCTCTTTTAGTTTGTTCCAGTTTACTCAGGCATAGTAATAGATACAATATTTTAGACAATGGGAATAGATTCTGTGAGGTCTGTAAATGTCCACAGACACCAAGAACATCCATATGAACCTTATTATTGTGAAGGAATTCTTCATGTACTTTGGGTTTGTCTGTTTTTCCCCTGAAAATATGGTCAGGGTTAAACAGGTTAATGCCGCTAATCTGAAGTTTTCTCACATTTTATCAGACTCAAATACTAGTTATTACTCATTTCATGGAGATAATATCCTCCTGAGACCCAGGAAATTGCCAGTTTTAGCTCTTTTACATAAAAAATTTGTCTTGATTGGAAACTGCATAATGCAACAGTTTTTTTTAGATACATTTTAAAAATTATTTTTATTTATTGATTGATTTTTTTAATGGAATGTCCTTTGCAATGGACTGTATTTTTTAAGTTAAACTGTCAAATGTTTGTCCCCTACAGAGGACAAAAATTCATTACTGGGTCTCAGGAGGATATGCCAAAAAAAAAAAAAAAAAGGCAATTAATTTACTCTCAAACATGTTAGTGCAGATCAGGTTTATCAAGAGCAACAAAGTTACAGTAATTGTATGAATGTCAGTGTTTGGGATGGTGCATGAGTGTCCACTGTGTTGGCTGATATGGAACTAAAACAACCAAACCCATGAATATACAAGAGAACAGCTGGAGAAGAACTGACCACTGGAGTGACCACTGGAGTGACCACTGTGCATGAAAGGGTTAAAGTGGAACTGAACTAAAATGAGTTTAATACCCCTGGTCTAGACACTATTCCATCAAGTTTTATGTTAAAACGACATTAAATTCACCACAAATTCCAACTTGTTAGCATTAAACTTGCATGTGAGGACTTTGAACTCTTCAAATCGGTGTCTTTCTAAAATAGATGTTGCAAAAATAATCAGTTTCTTTGAAGAACGAGGACTAGACTCAGGTGGTTTTATGATCCTGCTGAATTTCTGCCAAAGAAACACGTTATTCATGTGACTCTAGTTGCAGAAAAAGATCTTTCCGTTGCAGTTTTGTGTGATATACCATTTGCACTACACCCAAAAAAGTTTGGAGTTAACATTATTTCTATATTATGTTATTATTTCACTGGTCCGGCCCACTGCAGATCAAATTCGGCTTAATGTGGAACTGAACTAAAATGAGTTGGACAGCCCTGGTCTAGACACTATTCAGTCAAGTTTGATGTTAAAACGACATTAAATTCACCACAAATTCCAACTTCTTAGCTTTAAACTTGCACTGGAGGACTTTGAACTCTTCAAATCGGCGTCTTTCTAAAATAGATGTTGCAAAAATAATCCATTTCTTTGAAGAATGAGGACTAGACTCAGGTGGTTTTATGGTCCTGCTGAATTTCTGCCAAAGAAACAGGAACATTAGGACTGAATGCAACAGCAATTCAGCCCAAGAAATAAAAAAATGACATGTTTTCTGCACAGCCTTTATGACTATACTAACTAGAGAACTTTTTAGCGAGCTAGCAAAGTAGAAAATAGTCAGTAAAGGAATATAGAGACAATTAATGTTAATGATTTTTCCACCTCATTTAAAGCTTGTTTAATATAACACAGTGTGTAACTTTATTTTTTTGCTTTGCCAACGTATATTACAGAACATTAACTTTTTAGCTAGCAACATGAGGTCAGTTTTCTATTGAATCTTCTTTTCTTTAATTATTATCCATATTTTTTTTAACTAACATAGGAAGAGAAATACAAGCTTCTCAGCCAAACTTTTTAGTTTTTATGAGCTGTTATTCATTTATTTGTTTGTTTGTTTGTTTTCTCGGAGGAAATTAACACTTTCTCCTCAGCCGTCATGAGTAGGCTAACCTATTTTCCTTTCTTTTTCCTTTTCCTAAGCTAACCTTTAAACTAAAAATTTGTGGATTTTTCTCCACTTTTATTATCCTTTATGATCCTGCTGAATTTCTGCCAAAGAAACAGGAACATTAGATCTGAATGTAACAGCAATTCAGCCCAAAAAAACAAAACAAAACATGTTTTCTGCACAGCCTTTATGACTTTACTAACTAGAGAACTTTTTAGCGAGCTAGCAAAGTATAAAATAGTTAGTAGAGGAATATAGAGACAATTAATGTTAATGATTTTTCCACCTCATTTAAAGCTTGTTTAATATAAAACTGTGCTTAGTGCTGTAATTTAGTACTATCCATACGAAATTAAAAAATAATTGGGTTTCCTGGTGTGTCCACAAATACTGCGACATGTTTCTTTCAGAACTCTTCTTCTTGTTTTGTTGTAACGTCCGTCAACATCCGTTTCTTTTTGTTCATGTGACTTTAGTTGCAGAAAAAGATCTTTCCGTTGCAGTTTTGTGTGATATACCATTTGCGCTACGCCCAAAAATGTTTGGAGTTGACATTATTTCTATATTACTGTATTATTTCTAGAGCTGAAACGATTAATCGATTAGGTCAGGGGTCTCAAACATGTGGCCCGGGATCCAAATGTGGCCCGCCAAAGGTTACAATCTGGTCCCTGGGATGAATTTACAAAGTGTGAAAATTCCACACTTAACCCTAACCCTATTAAGCAAAAAAAAAATAGCTTGAATTAAGGAAAAAATCTAGAATCAAGCTAAAAAATAAAAAAAAAATCTTCAATTAAGTAAAAAAAAAAAAAATCTTCAATTAAGCCAAAAAAAATCTCAAATTTAGCAAAAAATCTTGAATTAAGACAAAAAAAAAAAAACTTCAATTAAGTAAAAAAAAATCTTGAATTAAGCCAAAAAAATCTAGAATTAAAAACTTTTTTTTTCTTTGTTTAAGTGCAAAAAATAACATTAAATTATGAAAATATTTACATTTACAAACTATCCTGTAACAATAAAATGTGAATAACCTGAACAAACATGAACAACCTGAAATGTCTAAAGAAAATTCAGCCCAATTTTAACTATTTTTCTTCCTGTTCCTCAGTGTTTAGTGTCTTTGGAGATCTGATCCATAATGCACATGGACTAATGAGAAGTCGAGAAATAATATAGTTAAAATTGCACTGAATTTTCTTATGTTTTTTTAATTTAAATTTCAGTTTTTTCACGTTTTTTTTTTTTTTTTTTGATAGTTTATAAAAGTAAGTATTTTCATAATTTAATGGGGTTTTTTTACACAAAAAAAAGACAAAAATTTGGAGTTGTCATTATTTATACGTTATTATGTTATTTTTCCGGTCCGGCCCACTGCAGATCAAATTTAGCTGAATATGGAACTGAACTAACATGAGTCTGACAGCCCTGCATTAGGTGCTTGATGTGCTTGAATGCAAAAATTCACGATTCGATTAATCGACTCGAATTGATTGAAGGGAAATATTCTATTGCAGTTTTCCTGAATTGAAGCTTCTTTGTGCGTCACAATAAGCGTCCGTGTGAAACCCAACAGTGGAACCAACGTTTAACAGCAGAGAAATGAAGGAAACAAAGCTTTGGTTCAGGAGAACTGTGGTTGAATGATTTTTTTTGGATCAGTTTGAGTCGATTAATCGTTTCGGCTCTAATTATCCCACTGGTCCGGCCCACTGCAGATCAGATTTGGCTAAATGTGGCCCCTGAACTTAAAGGAGTCTGCCACCCCGATTTAAGGGATGAGGTGATTCCTGTTGCAAGTAAACAGAAAAAGGAAGTGACTTATGAAAAAAATAAGAAGAAGATCAAGAATTGCTACAAAGTTTTGCTCAGAAATGAAAAGTGACGTTAAATTTCCAACAAAACCTCAGAAAACTGACCAGATACTGAATGGCATTCCAACATCTGTGGCCTCGAGCACTCTCACAATGAAGCCTACTTTGTCTGAGAGTAAAAAAAAAGCACCTTCCGAAAGGTGGTTGAGACCAAGGACCAAACTCGACAGCATTTAACCGTTAGAAAGCGCGATGAAGCAAGTCGTCCATCGGGTTTTTCAAATAATTTTTCCTTCTACGATGATTTATTCCAAATCCAGCCGTCAGATATTTAGCGTGGCCTCAGATTTTTACACTTCATTTGTCACTCTTTTACCAAACACGCACATTCCTCCACACACTTAACATCTCCAGATAAGGCCGACAAACGCGCGGCGATGCCAAGCTCTAGGATCAAGCGACGGGACAGTGATTGATTAGCGGCGGACGCGTAGGTACCGATCATCGAGGCAGATTCGACCCTCGTCAGGTGTGACAATTAGGAAACAAATGAAAGCAGACGAAACGTTTGAGTAATGGGCCTTAATGTCGGCAGAACAGACAGAAGCAGGAGGAAGGTAGAAAGGGGAGGACGTGAACGAGTGATGAGGTCCAGGAAGGTTCAGGAGGAGAAGATGCACGGACGCTAGCTGTGTTTGGCTCTAATTAATGAACGGCATTAGCCATTTGTTCTGCCATTTATTCTGGTAATGACCATGCGCTGGTCTTTCATTCCTCACCTCACGCTCATTCTCCTCTCTTTCGTTTCCCTTCTTTTACCGTCGCCTTTGTTCAAAGAGGGATCGAAAGACGGCGACAGAAGAAGGGAAAAGGACAGAAGAAGGGAAAAGGACAGAAGAAGGGAAAAGGACAGAAGAAGGCCTGGGCTTTAATGACATGTTCTGTTACTGCGAAACTCTGGACGCTGTTCAATAATGTGTTAGCGCAGGGGTCTGAAACATGAGGCCCAGGGGCCAAATGTGAACCGCAGAAGGTTCCAATCTGGCCCATGGGATGGTTCTGAAAAGTCAAAAATTACACAGTCTTGAATTAAGAAAAAAAAAAAATTGAAAAATTTTGCTTGAATTAAGGAAAAAATGTTGAATTAAGCAAACAAATCTGTAATTAAATTTTTTTTAAAAATCTTAAATTAGGCCAAAAAAACCTTTAATTAAATTAAAAAAAATCTTGAATTAAGCAAAAAAAAAATCTTGAATTTAGCAAAAAAATCTTAAATTAAGCAAAAAAAAAAAAAAAAAAATCTTGAATTGAGCAAAAAATCTTTAATTAAATAAATTTAAAAAATCTTGAATTAAGCCAAAAAAGAATCTTGATTTAAGGAAAAAAAAAAAATCTTAAATTTAGCAAAAAATCTTGAATTAAGCAAAAAAAACAACAAAAAAACAAAAACAAAAAAAACCCAAACAAACTTGAATTAAGCAAAAAAAAAAAAAAGAAATCTTGAATTAAGAAATAAAATCTTAAATTAAGAAAAAAAAAAGTAAATTTAGCACAGAAAGTCTTGAATTAAGCAAAAAAAACAACAACCTTGAATTAAGCAAAAAATCTTGAATGAACAACTTCAGATAACATTAAATTATGAAAATATTTACATGTACAAACTTTCCTGTAACAATAACATGAATAACCTGAACAAATATGAACCTGAAATGTCTGTATTAAATTGCGTCCAGTCTGAACTCTTTTCTTCCTGTTCCTCAGTGTTTCATGTCTTTGTAGATCTGACCCAGAATGCACATGGACTAATGAGAAGTGGAGGCAGAACTTTGTTAAAACTGCATTTATTTTTCTTCAGAAATGTCAGTTTTTTCAGGTTATTCACATCTTTTTTGTTTAGTTTATAAAAGTAAGTATTTTCATAATTTAATGTGTTTTTTTTTCTTTACACTAAAACAAAGACAAAAATGTGGAGTTGTTATCATTCATATGTTCTTATTTGGCTGGTCCTGCCCACTTCAGATCAAACTGGGCTGAATGTGGAACCTGAAGGAACATGAGTTGGAGAACCCTGCGTTAGAACAACTTCCACGTATCGCAGCTCGGACCTTTTGTTTGCGTGCACGCGCTACGAGTGCGACTTTGTCCCTTTTTGGCGTTTCGTCCCTGTGCCGTCGGAGCACACGTCCCGCTCGTCTCGTCCTCTTTGTGGGAAAATAAACCAGTGGATGCGGCGTCCTCTGGCTCCGAGTTGGACCTAACAGGTTTAGCCAGCTGTCATGTCTGCGTTTTCCCCTGAGCTTCAGCCCATGTCGTCACAGACTGCCTTTGGAGCGCTTCCCTCCTTGTCCCCTTTTCTTTTTTTTCCTGTTCAGAGGTTTGTGGGTGAAAGTCAGGACCTTGTTTGTGGTCGTTGTTGGTTGTTGTGCTGAAGCAGAATAGGTTCCACAGGTGGCGTTACGGCTCTGAGGCCGACCTGAATTGAACCAGGACCGGGATTCAGACACGGTTTAACTTTAAATTATGTTGCACCAAAGTTTCAGACTAAACCAGTGGTTCCCAACACTCTGAAAAATAAAGGTACCAGCTTGTACTTAAAAGGGTACGAATGCCTGTCGCTGGGGGTGTACTTTTTTGAGGGACATTTGGTGTTGATTTGCAGATATATTCATTATTATTATATTTTACCCTCTATCTCGTACTAAATTAAAAAATGATTCGGTTTCCTGGTGTGTCCACTCATACTGCAGCATGTTTCTTTTAAAACTTTTCTTCGTCACTTGTTGTAACATTCGTCAACATCCGATTTTTTCTTTTTTTTTTTATTCATGTGACTCTAGTTGCAGGAAAAAGGTCTTTCCATTGCAGTTTTGCGTCATATACCAATTTTGCTACGCCCAAAAAACAATGTAGAAGCCAATAATGTAATAACCACCGACAATGTAATAAATTAGCCATTTTAAAATGCAATAGGCTAATAATGTAAATATCTGGCCGATAACGTAATCAAAGTCCTGAACCTATAACGTAATAGCTTAGCCAAAAGCCAAAAGTTATCTCGTTATCGGTTCAGGGCTTTTATTATGTTGCTGGACAGATATTATGTTACTGGCTTATTAAATTTTAAAAATGGCAAATTTTTTAAGTTACTGGCCGTTATTACGTTATCACGTTATCACGTTATTGGCTGTTATTACATTATCAGCTTATCGGCTGTTATTACGTTATCGTCCGTTATTACGTTATCGGCCGTTATTACGTTATTGGCCGTTACTACGTTATTGGCTGTTATTATGTTATCGGCCGTTATTACGTTATCAGCCGTTATTACGTTACCGGCCGTTACTACGTTATTGGCCGTTATTACGTTATCGGCCGTTATTACGTTATCGGCTGTTATTACGTTATCGGCCGTTGTTACATTATTGGCTTCTACAAACCACCTTGTGCCAAAAACTTTTATCTGAAAAATGAGAGTTTGGGTGAAATTGATGTTTTTACATTAGGTACATTTTTATGCGGAAGTTATATTCGCACAATTTGAGGATGTTACGGAAATTTTGCTCTGCTGCTGCTGGTGGATAATGAAATAGAGACTTCTGCCGGCCAACGAGATTTTACTTCTTTGCAAAGAAAGGTCAGTTTTGTACACGAGCGGCGACTGTGAAGAAAAGACAAAGAGCTTCTTCTGAGAGTGAATCCCATTTGTAGGTGACTCCTCCAGTCTGTTCAAAGGGCCTTTTAATTAAGTAACGAGCTCCAGATTATAACTAACACTCACCTTTTGGTATCTTCCAAGAAAATGAACACACACAGTAGTGGAGTTTGGGTACAGGTACGGGAAGTTAGCATGCAGTGGGGGGGAATTCAGGAAAGAATACGGGAACAGAGAAGGGAATTAGCTAAAGAAATTAAAATTCCTTTACAAGGGTCGATGGACAGGCGACTATTAACTCACTTTTTCGTCTAGTTCAGGGGTGTCGAACTCTTGATCTTCCGGGGTCCACATTCAGCCCAATTTAAGCTGAAGTGGGCCGGACCAGTACAATGCTAGCATGATAGCCAGTAAATAATAACAACTCCAAATTGTTTTAGCGCAAAAAATGACATTCGATTATACCAATATTTACGTTTACAAACTATCCAAACAAAAAGGATGTGAAGAACTTGAAAAAAAAAGAAATTTGCTAAGAAATGTAAATATAATTTTATCAATATTACGCCTCGACTTATCATTTAGCTCAGATCTACAAAGGCACAAAACATTTAGCAACAGGCAGAAAATTGTTAAAATCACACTTAATTTGTTAAAGGATAGTTTGTTCATGTAAACATTTTCATAATTTAATGTTTTTTGCACTAAAACAAAGAGAAAAAATTGCTGTTTTCATTACTTATAGGTTATTATATTATTTTTGAGTTTGATGCCCTAACTTGCGCTTTGCAAGTTCATCCTGCGGGCCGGATTGGAACCTTTGGTGGACCAGTTTTGGCCCTGGGGCCGCATGTTTGACACCTGTGATCGAGTTGAACCAAACTGTGATTCCGTCTCCTTTTAGGTGACTTTGTCGGTGCAACCCAACCAAAGCTAACCATGATTGATCCACTTAGATCTACTGTACGACTCTTCCTGACCTCGCCCCCTTTTTTCTAACCTATTTGTCTCCCCTTCTGACCTGAACCCCCCACCCCACCCCTTCTTCTTTAAAACATCCAGAAGACCCAACATCCTTTCTAACGTCACAAATTACAAATGAATCAATAAGTCAAAGAGTCCCCTTTGTAGTGACCCCCAGCCGTTTGGTTTTTCTTGTAGCCGTTTCGCCGAGTGACCTTCTCGGTGGTGAGCCAGCCCCAGGACCCTCACCAGCAGGGATCGCTGCAGAGCTGCTACGACAGCGGCCTGGATGAGTCGGAGACACCCAGCAGCAAGAGTTCGTCGGGCCCCCGGCTGGGCGCCCTCCCCCTGCCCGAGGACAGCTACGAGAGGACAACGCCGGATGGCAGTGTCGGTGAGGCAGAGCACATGGAAAATGGTAGGGGCAAACATTAAAGGAGGTTAAGACGTAAACGTTAAGATACAGGAAAACACACATGTACACCATTCACACAGTAGACAGCCTCACAAACACACGCAGACGCAGGGTTTAAGCATTTCCTGTGTTCGGAGCTGGACCGTTCCGGGCCCTGGTTGGCTGGTTCTGGACTTGTACCGGTGTGAATGTTTGACAGGATCGTAGTAAAAAAAAAAAAAAAAGGCTAAAGCTCTCCCCAAATTCGACATCATGTAAGGACGAGGTTTCGGATTTACTTTAAAACCTCTGCTTCTGTTGCAGAAACAGCAGGTTATTTGATCAAAGGGGCTACATGAGGGAATATATGTAACAGACATATTCTCTCAAATCAACACCGCTCAAACCGTCTACCTGTTTTTTTATTTTTTTTGATTCGCCGCTCTTTTTGGACCTCTTTACAATTCCAGCTGAATTTCATTTGGCGTGTAGGGTTCATCTCGGCTGAGGATAAATCTTCAGCGTGATCTCGGCGTATTACCTCGTATTTGTGCGGATAACGCAGAGGAGGGAAAAAAACAACGGGGGGTTAATACCCCGGCTTGGACGGGTGCACGGAGAGCTGCTCGACTTGATTGTGTGATGTGGTGTTTGGTTTTTGATGAAAGATTTGGTTTCGTTCTAATGAAGACGTGACGTCCTGTTGGGTGTAACGCTGAATATAGAAAATAAAAACACTCCGGAGTCGGAATCGGAGTCCGTGGCAAAGCCAGTCCCGGGGTGCAGTTGGGTTTCTTCCCTCGCAGAACCTTCCCACTGCGAGCATCAGCTACTCTCCGACCAAGTCTATGAGAGTGGAGTGTGTGCGGGAGTGTATCTGACTGTGTGTGCACTGAGGGATGGGGGTAATGGTCCCATTCATAGTCTCGCAGTCTGAGGCGATGCTTAACAAGGAGTAGCTGTCTTGAGAGTGCTAAGCCTAAGTGCACAGGCTTCCCCACTGCAGCTTAGGATAAAGATATTCAAATCGCCTAAAGATCCCCGTCTTCCACCCTCTCCCTCTGTTTTTTACATAGAGTTGTTCTGTGGTTGATATGTTCACTTGATATCGACGCTAGGGCCGAGTACTGTCAGGGTTATGGAACTATTTAATGGTGGAATCTAACAATATTTAACCAGTAAAGACCCACATCTCCTTTTTTTTTTTTGGCAAGTCCCAATTTTTTTTTTTCTACATTATCAGCATTTTAGGATAAAGATATTCAAATCGCCTAAAGATCCTCATCTTCCCCCTTTCCCTTTTTTTTTTTGATAGAGTTGTTCTGTGCATGACATGTTCACTTGATATCGACACTAGGGCTGAGTACTGTTAGGGATAGGGAAATATTTAGTGGTGGAATCTAATAATATTTAACCCATAAAGACCCATGGCTCCTTTTTTTTGGCAAGTCCCAAAATTTTTTTTTTTTCTACAGCATCAGCATTTTAGGATAAAGATATTCAAATCGCCTAAAGATCCCCATCTTCCCCTTCTCCCTCTGTTTTTCACTGTACACGATATGTTCACTTGATATCGATGCGAGGGCCGAGTACTGTTAGGGATAGGGAACTATTTAATGGTGGAATCTAACAATATTTAACCCATAAATACCCATGGCTCCTTTTTTTGGCAAGTCCCAAATTTTTTTTCTTTTTTTTTTATATTTATCAGCATTTTCTCCAATATTATGTGTGCATTATGTGTATTTTGCTTTTTTTTAATAATCTTTTTATTACGACGCCATACATAGAGTTGTTCTGTGGTTGATATGTTCACTTAATATCGACGCTAGGGCCGAGTACTGTCAGGGTTATGGAAATATTTAATGGTGGAATCTAACAATATTTAACCCATAAATACCCACGGCTCCTTTTTTTGGCAAGTCCCAAAATTTTTTTTCCATATTTATCAGTATTTTCTCTAATTATGCTCTGAGTTTTGCATTTATTTTTTTTAAATAATCTTTTTATTAGGATACATTTTCCGTATACATATCCTCAGCACAGGTTCAAGGTTCAATTTATTGTCATTACATGTATATACACTACAAACAAAAAGTTAAGGATATTTAAAATTTTTGGCCAGTTTCTTTCAGTTGGGATTCTTGCGCAGCGCTTTTTGCTTTTTTTTGTGTGTGAATTGATTTGAAGCACATTTTTTTAAATGACCAGACGTAGTTTTATTTACAAATGGCAAAAATGACCAAAAAAAGACAAAAAAAAAAAGACAAAAAAATATCCTTATCCTCCTCAGACCCAGCTATGGGTTTTCTGTCCATATTTGTGGACAAGAGTTTCACAACTTCATACAAAAAAAAAAAAAAGAAACCTGTCCACCCCAAAGGACATTCCATAAAAATGTTAAAAACTGCATCTGAAAAAACTGTTGCATCATGATGTTTCCAATACAGGCACTGATTTAATAAAAAACAAAAAAAGCTGGTACTTTGCTGACATTTCCTGGGTCTTAGGAGGTTAAGGATGTTCTTTATTTTGGGGCTTTTTTTTTTTCCAGTTGGGATTCTTGCACATCAAACCAAATGAAAATTAGCTTCTTTTTTTTTTTTTTTTTTTTTTTTTTGTTGCTTGTCCAAAATTTAGCTTAAATGCAAATTACAGCAGAATTAAAACATTTATGACAGACCATTTTTCAGACAATAGGCGTCCATTTACTGACCAAATTAGACTCAATTAAAAGCTCGTTTCAATTTCCTTCCTTGTTCAAAGTGATCGGACGACGTGATGAAAAACTGCGATCGTTCTGTCAATCACATGTAGTGTAAGAGCAAAAGTGGACGAAACGACGAAAATAAAAACAAAATAACGCTGGAAATAGCTTATCGAGTATGGTGGAATGTGAATGCTTTGGAAACATTGATCGGTAATATATGAAAGCATGTGCTGTTAATTTTCTGTTTTGTTTTGTTTTTTTTTTTTTACCTTGATTCCAGTAAAAAGAATGTTGAAAAGCCTCAGAAAATAATAAAAAAGCTGTTTCCTAAAACCACAAACCTCACCCTAAAATCAGGTGTTCAGGTTAAAGAAAATATTCGCATTTACGCAGCAGGAAAAGAGAACCTTGTCTTGAAAAACGACTCATCGTAAAAGATCAAACCAACTGAAAATGAGCTTTTTTTTTTTTTTTTGCTTCTCCAAAATTTGGCTTCAATGCAAATTACAGCAGAATTAAAACATTTATGACGGACCATTTTTCAGACAATAGGCGTCCATTTACTGACCAAATTAGACTCAATTAAAAGCTCGTTTCAATTTCCTTCCTTGTTCAAAGTGATCGGACGACGTGATGAAAAACTGCGATCGTTCTGTCAATCACATGTAGCGTAAGAGCAAAAGTGGATGAAAATAAAAAACAACACTGGAAATAGCTTATCGAGTACGGTGGAATGTGAACGCTTTGGAAACATTGATCGGTAATATATGATAATGTCATTCAGCGGGATTTGTGTTTGGGCTCAGTGAGCATGTGCTGTTAATTTTCTTTTTTTTTTTTTTTTTTAAGAAGCTGCTTCAGTGAAGTAGTGCAGCTTTACAGGAGATTTGTTGGAGGAACAGAGTCAAGGTCAATTCATGAATCAGTCTCCATCCAAGAGAAACAGCATGGTCTGCTGCTGCTCGCTATCGTTTTTAGAGATCTGTGTGTGTGTGTGTGTGTGTGTGTGTGTGTGTGTGTGTGTGTACAAGTGAGATTGGAAAACAGCTGAGTGCATGTTGAAAGTGGACCGTGTTTTGTTCAACATACTATTTTCTTTTTTTTTTCTTTTGTTTTTATTGGAAAAAGAGCACAATATCTCAGCATTACCATTCATACATATGATATCTATTAGAGTCCTGTTTGTATTTCTTATTTTATTCATACAAAAGTGCCAAACAGAGAAAAAAAAAACAAAAAACAAAAACTGCTGACAGTGCTTACAGTTTTGGTATTTCTCACTTTAAAAAAAAAAGACAATCACAGCTTTCAGTACCCCTGGGTTTTTTTAAACATTACACATGTTTATGCAAAAGTACTTTGTATTTTTTTATTTTTGTATTTATTTATTTGATTTCGAACATGCAAAGAAAAATAAGACAAAACAAAGCAACTTAAGACCTAAACAAAATAACGTTTAAATGGACAGAATTGATCTTCAAGCACATACAAGTCTGAGTAGTGCATGGTCGAAAAGGAGTAGGAAGAAGTCTAAACTTATTTAATCCAACCCCTCAGTGCTTTTACACCTTTATCATTAACTTAATACAACAACAGCCTACACTATTTCCCTCATTTTAGCATCGAACCACAAAGTAAAACATAAGCAAAGAATAAAGACAGGGAAATTATAAAGAAGAACTTTTTAGAGGAGTGGTACAAATTCTGGGCGGCTAGAAGATACAAACTTCATCCATTTGACCCAAATATGGTCAAATGTATCCCTCTGCGTTCAACAGACTGTTTTCAATCTCAAATCAAACCTCAGATCTTGAAAAGTCCCTGTGGTTTTTGGGTAAATCCCGGACCGGTGTGGGCGGCAGAAGGCGGGGCTTATGGTCAAAGAGGACTGGGATTGGTCCAAAGTGTGTACGTTTTCTACTAAAGCGTCCTTGAGGTGGACGCAGGGTCCTCGTTTGTTCGGTTCAACCGGTGGGTGACGGCCCAAAAGTGGGTCTCAAACCTGTTTCCAGTGGGTCATGGGCTTTTGTCTGGTTTAATAATGTTAATAAACCAAACCTGTGCTTTATTTTCATTCATTCATATTCCGCAACGTTAGGTGGCGGTAATACACTGTAATGACGATTAAGATTCAGATTAAAAAAAAAAAAAAACATGGGAAGAAAAAAAACCTGATGGATGACAATAGAGAAAAATCATGAAAAAAGACAATAAATAGATGTACTTATCTATTTAAAATGAACGTACAACAGACAAAAAACAAACAGACTAGACAGAACCCCCCCCCCAAAAAAAAATTAAAGTACAATAGACAAAAAACAGTGACTAGACAAAAAAAGCCACAAAAAACAAAACAAAACAAAACAAAAAAAACATACAATAGAAAAAAACAGAGACTAGACAGAAAAAAACCCATAAAAAAACCCAAAAATAAAAAAAAGCATACAATAGACAAATAAAAAAACCTAGACAGAAACAAACCCTCAAAAAAAAAAAAAAAATTTAAAGTACAATAGACAAAAAACAGAGACTAGACAGAAAAAAAACACAACCCCCCCCCAATTTTTTTTAAAAAAAGCATACAATAGACAAAAAAAAAAAAACTAGACAGAAAAAACCCCTAACAAAACAACAAAAACAGTACAATAGACCAAAAAACAGAGAAAGACGAAACCAAACAACAAACGTACCTGTCAGTTCTAAAAACACTCTGACATCATTTTACATAAACACAGCCCATCCCAACAGCTTCCATTATCCTCCTCTTCCAGGTGGGGGGGTGGGGGGGTGTAGTGGGTCCTGAAGCTGAACCAGAACCCTTCAGAACCTCTGGTCTTGAACTAAACACTTAAGTGTAAAGAAAATGCGATCATCTAAGGTTAGCTCAAATATTAGCGTCTTCAGGGGAAGCTAACGGCAGTCATTAGCGCTCCCCTTCGTGTTGTAGCCCGAGCACGCTCAGATCGGACCCCCGCCACCACCACCACCACCACCGCCTTGGCTCCATATACAACAGCAGCAGCCTTTTAGAAAGCGCTGGCGTTGTGGGGACAGAGGGAGAACAAAAGTTAGCAGATGGCTCGGTGCGGTGCTCAGCGCCGGCTCGGCCGTCGTTAGCGCCGCTTAATTGTGGACATTTACATGCGTAATGCGACTTTGATTGGTGGCGGGAGTCCGATCGTGACCTCACTAGCCCGGTTCAGACCAGATAAAGCCCAGAATGAGAATGAGGCGGTGATGGGGGGGGGTGGTAATAAAGGACGGGACTGGACGTGAGGAAACTGATGGGATTTGGAGGTTTGTTCTTCATGGAGGGGCTTTGTGTCAGAGTGAAAACATGCACAAAAGACTCATTTCAGCAGGTTTTCCTGAGGTTAAAAGAGCAAATACAGGTTCTGGGTGTGAAAACAGGAATAATATGAGCAGAGTTCAGCATTTTGTAAGTGTTTGTTTAGTTTTATAACCCATTTTAAGTTTTTTTGTTCATTTTTTCCTCATTTTACAGGCGTTTTTGGACCATTTTTCCTTAAAATGATCCATTTTCTCAGTTTAAACATGTTTTCTATGTTCAGTCATGACTAAATCATGACCATGAAAAGATAAATAACTGTATTTTACACCAATTATTGACATATATTGATAGAGTTAGTGGATCAACACGTATTAAACAGTTTTCAGTTTCAGTTTGAGGCTTATAGTGTTAATCTTATTATTTTGTTGATTTATTGTTCATTTTTATTCATTTTATCACTTTTACTATATTACTTTGGCTGTTTTTGTTCATTTTGTTGCTTATTTATTTATTTAAATTCTTTGTTTATTTGGAAAAGCACAATTTACAAAACTTCTGTTACATGCACAGTTACATTTCTACACATCACATAAAAAAAGCTTATCCAAGATTTTTTGTCATATAAAGAACTTTTAAAGCAAATAAAGAAAAGTGGTCTGGAAGAGAGGGCTGACTCCATTACTTCAATGAAAAGACAAGACTCTATAAGGTGTGAATGTTTACATCACTAAACAGAAATGTTTCACATGTAAAAGTATTCACATCACCGATGTATTCATTTCACATCCATGACTTGTTGCTTATTTTATTATTTTTTACGTTTTTTACTCTATTTTTTGCTAATCTCTTCCACATTATTTATCATTTTGTACATTTTTTCTTCATTTTTCTTCATCTTCTCCACTGTCATTGATCCAACTCCATAGGTTTTACTGGTGAATCAATGTTGTAGAAGATGAGGGTGTTTCCACGGTAACTACGGAGCATCTGAACGTCTAAATGGGTCATATCTGATGACCATGTAAAGATGAAGAACTGTATTTGACACCAATTATTTCCATGTATTGATAGAATTAATTGATGGTTTGCGTCATCGGTGACTCTTCAGCTCTTTAAGGGTTAAAAATAACGACACTGAGGAATATTTCACAGTTGAATCTACAACGACGCCCTTCTGTCACGGTGTAAAAAACGATATTGTGATAAAATATTAAAAGCGACAAATGTAGGGATGCAGATTGTTGTTATTCTTCGAGGATAAGACAAACAAATGTAATAATTTAAGAGAATCGTCTGTAATTTATGTCAACGTAAAGGATAACGGGCCTTTTATTATTTATTACAGATGCTTGAGATGATGATGCATGTGTTGTATGGTGTATTAAGCCCAGATTGTGTGTTTTTCGCAGTCGTTACACTTTGGATTTGGTGTAAAAGTGCAAATATTTCCACTTTCTTTGTAAAAGTTGGACAAGTCTGAAGGCAGACGAGTTATTTTGTGTTGTTGTTGTTGTTGTTTTGGACGTTCCCCATGGAAAAGAAAACCAGACGATATAAAATAATAAAGTCCAATCCTGACCTTGATGAAGGAGATGTTGTATGGGGGTGGGGGGGGTGGGGGGGACCTCCCATAGTCCCCAGGCACATCAGTGCAGAGCAGAAAACAAAGGCCAAGACTGGAAAACAGGCTGTGTTTTCTGGTTTATCTAGATCTGCATTATGGTGTGAGACGTATCTTAGGTTAAATGGAAGTTGAATGTGTGACTTTAAATCTTGCACTAAAATGTCAGATGAACGTCAAACATCATGAACCAAAACGGAAAAGAAGAAATAGTATAAGCTGTTTTGCAAGCCGAAGTTGTTATATTCTGGTTTATATTTTGTATCTTTATTTTATATGCACTGAACAGTAGCGATGGGAATCATTAAGAATTTAACGATTCCGATTCCATTATTGATTTTGCTTATCAATCCGATTCCTTATTGATTCTCATTGGGTGAGGGAATAAAAGAGTACAAACAGGTGTGTTTGCATGAACTGTCTTTTATATTTCCATCTGCACAGAAAATAGAACATATACAGAAAGAACAAACAATAACAGATGACGCCGGTCCAGCTGGGGGGGGGGGGGGGTACAGTGAAAGTGAAACTACAGACTCTTCACTAATTCCTCTATTGCTGCATTTCTACCACATGGAACCGGTTCGACTCGGCTCGGCTTGTCTCCCGTTGTTGTGCACCTCATTTCCTTTCCCTTCTTCCCTTTGGAAACTTGTATTTGAGGAGTTACGACGTTTGTCGCCCGCACTGGCACCGGCGTTCACTCTGCCGCTACATTCACAAGTGTCACGAAGTAGTGTATCAAATACGTGACATTCCTGTAAATGAATCACATGTTGTGAACGAATGTTTGAGGAAATTGGAGGGATTCCACCTTTAGAAGAAATGGAAGCTTTGACAGTGTTCCAGTAGACCTGGTGTGGTGTGTTTAGACCTGGTGTGGTCTGTTTAGACCTGGTGTGGTCTGTTTGGACCTGGTGTGGTCTGTTTAGACCTGGTGTGGTCTGTTTGGACCTGGTGTGGTCTGTTTGGACCTGGTGTGGTCTGTTTGGACCTGGTGTGGTCTGTTTAGACCTGGTGTGGTCTGTGTGGACCTGGTGTGGTCTGTTTAGACCTGGTGTGGTCTGTTTGGACCTGGTGTGGTCTGTTTAGACCTGGTGTGGTCTGTTTGGACCTGGTGTGGTCTGTTTAGACCTGGTGTGGTCTGTTTAGACCTGGTGTGGTCTGTTTGGACCTGGTGTGGTCTGTTTGGACCTGGTGTGGTCTGTTTAGACCTGGTGTGGTCTGTTTGGACCTGGTGTGGTCTGTTTGGACCTGGTGTGGTCTGTTTAGACCTTGTCATCGTCATGCAAACGAAGGCAGAATGGTTAAGCAGGCAAACGATTCCAAGGAATGGAGCTACTGGGAACCGGTTCTCACAAAGAACCGGTTCTGGATTCCCATCCCTACTGAACAGTGAACGGTTGGTCAGGTTCATGTGTGTGGTGAAGATGAAGTCACACCTGTCTGGGCTGAACTTGGAGAAAAGGTCAGATTCTACGTCATAGATCTTATTTTGCAGCTCTGGACAGTAACTGTGGTAAAGAGAGTCGAGCAGAAAAAAACAGATTATGAACTAAGGGATTTTTTGTGGTCCAGGGATGCTAGCCGAATTGCGCAAAAGCATACGTACTGAAACTGTTTGTGGTTAAACGATGCAGTGTAAACGGAATTATTGGAGCAGATGTCAAACCAGGGTTTGATTGACAGGTGTCCAAAGCGCTTGTTAAACTCAGGTGAACGTTCGAATGTGTTCGTCTAAGAATTAGCTTATATGGAGTGACTGACGTATGTCTGATGTGTTTGTAACTATTATTAACCAATAATGTGTGTGATGAATGATGTCACTGAAAAATGGGAGTCTCCAAGAGTCACAAAAGAAAAAAAAGTAATAAAGGAAACTCTTTTTTTGCTCTTCTTTCCTTTCTGACACAAAGGGGTTAGACGAATAGTGTGTTTGATGAGAAACTAGTGAATATTTTTGCCTGAAGCAATAAATCAAGCTTTGTTTTAACTTTTTAAACCTCGATCCTTCTTTTTGGTGAATTCTTAATTTCTCCTGTTTTGGTTTCTTCCATCCGAAACATAACTGGTAAGTCAATCATTTAAATTATGCCACGCCCCTCTGGTGGCAGCCGGATTCAGCCGAACCCTGGTTTTCGGGGTAAAAAGCAGTGACAGAGCTACCGTTGGTCCAAAAACCTCTAGAACACGCAGTTTTTTGTCCAGAAAATCTGAGATTTATAGCAGGCTGTGGTTTAAAGATCAATAGAAACTGGGACAGTCGTTCATCAACTAAAATTAATTGTGGTGTTTGAGATTTACTGTTTGCTGCATGTTTTTACAAACGCCTGGTGTTCGTACAGTCATGGAAGACGAATCGACGCTTGGATAAAAAAGTAAAATAATCCAAATAAAAGCCTTTTGTCCATGTTTAGCCCTGACGCAAAAAAAACGCCATCAAGAATAAAACCAAAAATACCATCAGTTTCCTCATGTTCAGTCCTGTGGTTTAGTACCTTATATCCAGTTTAAAATGAATTTAATGAATTTATTTTTATTTTTTTTAAAAGATGAAGACAAATTTCTGCTGTTTATTGTACAAGTGGGTCATAAAAAATGAGCTTTTCTAAGTATTTGTTCACTTTTATCCCACATTTCAAGTTTTTTTTTCGTATTTTTTTCTTAATTTTACAGGCGTTTTGTACTTTTTGTCCCCATTTTTCCTTAAAATGATCCATTTTCTCATTTTAAACATGTTTTCTATGTTCAGTCGTGAATTAAACTTGACCATAAAAAGATGAATAACTGTATTTTACTCTAATTATTGACATGTATTGATCAGATTAGTGGACCAACAGGTATTAAACAGTTTAAATCAGTAGATGGTTTTGGTTTTTTTTAGGGTTAACAGATTAAATACAGGTTCTGGATGTTCTAAAATGAGGAAAAAAATGAACAATATAGTTAAAAAATGAGCAGAGTTCATCATTTTATAAGTACTTGTTCACTTTTATCCCGCATTTCAAGTTGTTTTTATTCGTTTTTTCCTCATTTTACTGGCGTTTTTGGACCATTTTTCCATAACGCATGATCTCAAATGAATTATTGTTTCTATTTAACTTTTCTTAAGTGATTTATCATCATTTATTATAATAAATGGTATTTTGTGATTAAACATGATAAAAAAAGCAGCTTCAGGAAACAGACTCTATAGCATAAAGTTGCGTTTTTTGCAGCTCCCGGCCTCGTGCGCTGCTCAGACGTTGCTGGATTCCACAAAGTCTTGATCTTTTTGATGCACAGCTGGGTTTGTCACTTATTCATAAGCCCCCCCCACCCCCGTGCTCATCAGATATTCATAAACGCTGAATGTTTTGGAGTCAAACGCCCGATTAGAGCGTTACGGATGTTGAAAAGAGCCCTTCCACATGTACACAGCGATCGCAGAGGTCAAAGCCTTTCGCGCTCTATTATTAATCCTCACATCGCCGGTGGGGGTCCGCGGATTTTTTTTCAATTTTTACCGTGTTAGTTCAAGCACACCTCGGAATAACGGGCTTCCGCGTTTGCCCTTTCATGACGAAATGAGGTGTGTGAGGTGTGTTTTCATGTGAGTCAGAACAGAACAGCTCAACAGCTTAAAAAGAAATGAGAGTAAAAATAAAATAAAAATAAATAAATAAAAAATAATTAAAAAAAATTTATAAATAAATAAATAAACATTAAAAAAATAAAATTAAAATAAAGAAATAAAAAAAGAACAGAACAGCTCAACAGCTTAAAAAGAAATGAGAGTAAAAATAAAATAAAAATAAATAAATAAAAAATAATTAAAAAAAATTTATAAATAAATAAATAAACATTAAAAAAATAAAATTAAAATAAAGAAATAAAAAAAGAACAGAACAGCTCAACAGCTTAAAAAGAAATGAGAGTAAAAATAAAATAAAAATAAATAAATAAAAATAATATATATATTTTTATAAATAAATAAACATAAAAAAATAAAAATAAAGAAATACAAAAGACCAGGACAGCTCAACAACTTAAAAAAAAATGAGAATAAAAATAAAATAAAAATAAAGAAATAAAAATAAAAAATAAATAAACATAAAAAAATACAATAAAAATTAAAAAAATAAAAAAGAACAGAACAGCTCAACAGCTTAAAAAGTAATAAAAATTAAAATTAATGTAAAAATTAATTAAAAAATAAAACATAAAAATAAAAAAAATAAATAAATAAATAAAAATGAAAATAAAAATAGAAAAAGAACAGAAGAGCTCAACAGCTTAAAAAGAAATTAAAATTAAAAATAAATAAGAGTGTTCTGTAAGTATGTAAAGAAAATGTTTAAAACAATAAAAGTTAAACATCTTAATTAGGAGAAAATGAATAATATACGGCAAAATGAGCAGAGTTCATCATTTTGTAGGTATTTGTTCACTTTAATCTCACATTTCAATTTTTTTCCCCTTAATTTTTTCTTCATTTTACAGGCGTTTTGTACATTTTGTTTTCATTTTTCCTTCAAATGATCCATTTTCTCGGTTTAAACATGTTTTCTTTACGTATTGTTTGTATTAGTGGATCAACAGGTAAACAGTTTAGATCAGTAGATGGTTTGTGTCGTCGGTGACTCTTTTGGTCTTTAATGGTTAAACAAAATTTGTTGATTGTTTTTTTGTTTTTTTTTTACCATGAATCCAGATTTCTGCTCTTAATTGTAACAGCAGGTCATAAAAAATGAGTAGACGTCATTGTTTCGTAGGTATGTGTTCACTTGTGTACCACATTTTGAAATATTTGGTTCAGTTTTTCCTCATTTTGCAGGTATTTTGTATGTTTTGTGCTCATTTTCTCAGTTTAACCATGTTTTCTATGTTCTGCTGTGAAGAAAACACGACCACGAAAAGACGAATGACTGACACCAATTACTGACATGTATCGATCGGATTAGTGGATCAGCAGGTAAACAGTTTAGATCAGTAGATGGTTTGTGTCGTCGGTGACTCTTCGGCTCTTTAAGGGTTTAAACTTTGAATAAATACGGTCGACAGCGGTGACAGAGGCGTAAATAGCAGGACTTTTAACGGGGGGAAAACTCTTCTGAAAACACAACTTTTGACGAGCGGCGACAGAGCACAGGAAATCCACTGAACTGCTGGACTTTTATTTTCCTCTGCATCACCGTAGATCTGCAGAAGCCGGACGCCTGCGATCATTTATGCTGCAAAGACAGATGAAGAGTGCAAATTTATTGTAGCTTCTAAGAGAGTAATACTGGCTGCGAACGTTAACATGCCTCCCACGTTTCTGTACTTTGGCTGCCAGACAACCAACACACACACACAAACACACACACTTCGACACACACCGACACACACCAGACTCCATCTCTCCTGCTGAGAAATCTCGGGGTACCACTGTTGGATTACAAACATCATCATTTACTGTTGGCTAGTCGGCTCAATAGAGGAGGACAGACAAGTGGCCCATCCCAGCAGTTATCAGTCCCACAGTCCACCAGCAGAACACACTCTGAGACGCAGTTCTAAAGGACAGGAGAAAAGTGGACCGGCGCCGTTTACAGGGTTTATTTGTTTTAGATTTTAGCAGCGTTACAACAGAACAGGCTTCAGTTTTAGACACAGACGCTCACTGTAGGTTCACAGGTTCCACTGTGAATGCTCGAAGACGGGAGGAGATCAAATAAAATTTTACCAAGTGTATTTGTCTCATTTCTAGTCCAGGTATCTGATCACACTTACAATCAGACAGAATCTACAGAGGAACTGTACAGTCAGATAGAAGAACTGATTTACAGACAGTAGATCTGGAAAATCTGAGTTCAGAAAAATCTGACCAAGGTCATTTTCATGTGATCTGTTGGCAGATTTTTTTTTTTTTTATAAATATATATATAAAATTCAAGATTTTTGTTGCTTCATTCAATATTTTTGCTTAATTCAAGGTTGTTTTTATAATTCTTTTTTTTTTTTTTTTGCTTATTTCAAGATCTTTTTTTTTTTTTTCATTCATTTTCTGAACCCGCTTTATCCTCACTAGGGTCACGGGGGTCTCTTGGAGCCTATCCCAGCTACATAGGGGCGAAGGCGGGGTACACCCTGGACAAGTCGCCAGTTCATCGCAGGGCTGACATATAGAGACAAACAATCACTCTCACATTCACACCTATGGGCAATTTAAATTAACCAATTCACCTATTAGTGCATGTCTTTGGATGGTGGGAGGAAGCCAGAGAACCCACGCAGACACAGGGAGAACATGCAAACTCCACACAGAAAGGTCCCATCCCCCGTCGACTGGTGTTGGAATCGAACCCAGGACCTTCTTGCTGTGAGGCACGAGTGCTAACCACTGCACCACCATGTCACCCTTTTTTTTTTTTTTTTTTTTTTTTTTTTTTTTTTTGCTTAAATCAAGGTTTTTGTTTAATTAAAGATTTTTTTCCTAATTCAATATATATTTTTTTGCTTATTTCAAGATTTTTTGCTTCATTCAAGTTTTTTTTCTTAAATCTAGATTTTTTTGCTTATTTCAAGTTTTTTTTTTGCTTAATTCAAGGTTTTTGTTTAATTCAAGGTTGTTTTTTTTTTCTTAATTCAATTTTGTTTTGCTTATTTCGAGATTTTGTTTTTGCTTAATTCAACATTTTTTGTTTAATAATTTTCACTTGTTCCATTGGCAGATTGTTTTTGCTTAAATCAAGATTTTTTGCCTAATTAAAGATTTTTTTTGTTTGTTTTTGTTGCTTAATTCAAGATTTTTTTTTGCTTGGTTCAAGATTTTTTTTGGTTAATAATTTTCACTTGTTCCATTGGCAGATTATTATTATGTTTTGCTTAATTCAAGCAACAATATCTTAATTCAATTTTTAAAATTTTTTTTAACCTGTTTTCAGAGGGGCATTTTTTCCAGTGTATCACCTCCAGATCTTCATCAGTTCCATGTTCAAGGGCACCAACAGGACAATTAACCTTCGTATCCATTGTTTTGCATGTTCATCCATACAAATCAGTCTGAAGTCGCTCTGAAAATGGGGATTAGAAGAACATGTTTGCATATGTGCACAGTCCAGAACTGACAGACTGACTGTAGGAGAGACAATTACAACATACAGGGGTTAAAGAAGTGGACTGGAAGAGTTCTGACATCGCATTTAGCAAATTAGGAGCAGACAGCAGGAATAAATACAGAAAACAGCAGCTACAAACAACACAGTATGGAACTAGAAAAGCACGGGGGGGATGCGGTCCATAACTAACGTAACTAACGCTGGCGTGAAACGAAAGTGAAACTTTATATACTTTACATGTTATACAGCGTGTGTGTGTGACAGAGAAACAGATAGATGGAGAGAGAGAGAGAAAGAGAGAGAGAGCAGGTGTTTTAGAACTACCGTAGTTCCTAGGGGCCAAACAGCGTCCGTCTTATCTCCGTCTCTTTCCTGGTTGTTGTCTTTCACCTGAACCTGAACTGATCCAAACTGGACTGGACTGATGGTGGAGGGTCTGCAGTCTGTTCCTTCCAGGTTCACATCATATATATATATATATATATTTATTTATTTATTTATTTATATATATATATATATATTTTTTTTAACCTTATATCAGCTGTTATTTTGTATTTCGGGTCAGTGTGCGCTCCTTCAATATGTCTGTGTGAAACTTGCACGGATCTAAAGTTCCGCATTGAACGACATCTTTGGTTCCTTTTTCTTTTTCTCATCATACTGTGCCGTTTGGGTACAGCTGTGTACCAAACTGAACAGGTGTGTACTGAAACGGTTCGGTTCGGTACGTGTACTGTTACTGACCTAGTATTTACTGTCACCTTCTGCATCTGTTTTCTGTAAAACGTCAGGTCACACAGACGACTCTGACCAATCAGAGGTCTGCAGTGTTTACACAGTGTCACCGTTTAGTATCTGGTCCACAGTCCTGGAACCGGAACGGAGGTGAGACCAAAAAACTAGTACCAGGCACCAGACTCCTGGTACTTTTTCGTAATGGAAACGCAAAAAGGCCGAGTCGAGTCGAGCCGATACCACGTAGTGTAAATGCGGCATTAGTCGCTCATCCGTACGACAGAAACGACACCAAGTCTGTCCTGGAGTGACGACTGTAACGACACACCTACTCCTAGCGCCTGTTTCCGTCTGTAAAACCGACACGAGGCTTTGGCGTTTTTTTGACGGCCGAACAAAAGAATCCCGGCGCCGGAACGACCTGTGAACAAATTTCCAACAGCGGCTGGGTCCTCTTCCAGCACAATGAGCCACTACATCACCCCCCCCCCTCTGTGAAGCACCTCACTAGATCACTTCATTGTTGTTGTTTCCCTCTATTTACGAAGCTAGGCCCGTTGGAATGCTGCTTAGCCTGGTTTTAATAATGTGCATGCGTGTGTGCGTCGCGCTCGTGTGCAACTCTGTTCATTAGGCGAGCCCCGATTGTAGGGCCAGATGGCAAAGCGAGTTTGTTTAATTAAAACCATTCATATTTCAAGAGCGGCAGCGGTGGTGCTGGTCTTAGGTCTGATTTCCCCAACTCAGCGGAGGAGTGGGAGCATGCGCCGCTGCTGTTTGTGTGTTTGCATATTTGTGCCGATTTTGCCCCCCCCCCTCGCCAAATGGTGGGGGAGCTCCGAAATCACCCAGCGGAAAGCTCGCACGCTATCAATCAGCGAGTTCTACATGCTATTCCCTCAACGCCCTCCCCAAGGTTACTGTCCGGGCAGGCGGTGCTAAAAAAAAAAAAAAAAAAAAAAAAAATCGAAAAATCAGACGAAATGGTGTGAATAATGGGTTTTAAACAGTTTGTATTAAGGTGGAATGTTTGTATATTTCACAGCAGGCTTAGTGTTGGGGTCTGCCGGGTGTCTCGTATTCATTTCCATCTGTCCCGTTACCCCTCGCCCCTCATTTCTTTCCGCGATATCCTCAGGCGAAGCGACAGCGAGGGAGATAGTACGAACAAGAGGACCTGGTGAGATGATGTGAGAGAAAGCACTGAGGGAAGGTAACGAAAAAAAGAAAAGAAGAAGAAGAAGTAAGCACGGCAAGGAAGAGTAAATGAGGGAGTCGACAAATGGATCCAAGAGATGGAGCGAAAAAATAAGGGAGGGGTCGGACTCAGGCGTGACGGAGTCGCCGGCGGGGAGTGTTGGCGGTCGACGGCGGGATGATTGATCACTGCTCAGCCGGCGCAGGCAGGTATTCAGATCAGAGCGGGCGGCGCTGTCGTGGACCGCAGAGCCCACCCGGCACAATAACAGGCCCCGTTAGAACGGAATACCGAAAAGGAATATGGAAAGGAAACGGCGACGCAAAGGCCGGACGGTCGGGTCGCATCCAGAACCGGAACGATCCGATCAGGATTCAGTGATCAGTGAAGTAGAACTAGTGTTTAGAACGGAAAAGAAATGGAAAACAGACGTCATCTTCTATTATCGGACATTTTTTATGCATGTTTTCATGTTGCTTTTCCATTGGACATCCGTGCAAAACTGTACCGATATTTACTAAAAGTCAAAAAAATCAGAAGTGCGTAATGTCGGTTTTTCCATTAAATCACAAATGCGATGATTTGTTCATTTATTATCATGTCACGAGAACTCATTCCGCAAACATGGCAATGAATGTAAATAAGGTGTTGATTTACAGATATATTCATTATTGTTATATATTACCCCTCTATTTCCAACTAAATTAAAAAAATTGTTGGGTTTCCTGGTTTGTCCACACATTCCGCGACATACTTCTTTTAAAACTCTTCTTCTCTTTTTGTAACGTCCGTCAACATCTGTTTTTTTTTTTTTTTTTTTTTTTTTTAATTCACCTGACTCTAGTTGCAGAAAAAGGTGTTTCCTTTGTAGTTTTGCGTGATATACCAATTGCGCTACGCCTGAAAAACCACCTCTTGCCAATGCAAGAAACAAGAGTTTGGGCGAAAATGTCGTTTTTCCATTAGACAAATTTTTATGCGTAAGTTATATTTGTGCAATTTGAGGGTCAACGGAAAAATGACTGTTGTAATGCACTTTTCAGTAGTTGCTAATACAGTTTTGACTATCTTATATTATCGATGTTCAATTCAATCATCATCATACTTGGTAATTTATTGGTAAAATGTCAGTTCGGGCCTTAATAGAATCAGAAGAATGGACAAATCTGAATACTAATACATCATGAAGAGAGGAAAACTGCATTTTTAGCTAGAATTAGAACATGATAACTTGCTCAGTAGGAAAATATTAGTCATGAAAACATTCCATCTTCCTGACTGGAGCTACGTGGAGGTAATGTTAGGTCACATAAGGCTCATAAACACGGCTGGGCTTATTTCTTGGAGATTTGAAGATGCAAAATCATTCATTTCTCCTACAATCAAGACACATTGCAAGTTTGTCTACGTCTGAAAAGACTGGAAACTTCTTCTTATGGTAGAAAATTGCAAAGAAGTTCCATTCTGATTAAATTCTTTACAAATGCACAAATACATCTGATCAGATCTGCATCCACGCAGCCTATACAGCCCAGTGAAACCCAGGAATTAGACTGGGCCAAATGCCATATAAGACTGGAAAATAAATAAATAAATCTTAAGTTAAGCAAAAAAAAAAAAAAGAAAAGTGAAAAGTAAAAAAAAAAATCTTGAAGCAAAAAAAAAAAAAATTCTTGAATTAAGCAAAAAAACTAAAAACAAAATTTAATTAAGATAATATTTTCCAGATCTATTGTCTATAAATCAGCTCTTATACATCACTGAAAGGTTCATCTTTAAGCAAAAAAAAAAAACAAACAAAAAAACCCAAAAAACAAACAAACAAAAAATCTTGAATTAAGCAAAAAAAAAATAAAAAATCTTGAGTTAAGCAAAAAACAAAAAGTAATTCTTGAATTAAGCAAAACAAATCTTGAATTAAGCAAAAAAAAAAAAAAAAAATCTTGAGTTAAGCAAAAAACAAAAAGTGATTCTTGAATTAAGCAAAACAAATCTTGAATTAAGCAAAAAAAAAAATAATAATCTTGAGTTAAGCAAAAAAAATGTGAATTAAGCAAAAAAAAAAAAAAAATTGTTTGAATTAAGATAAGATTTTCCAGATCTACTGTCTGTAAATCAGTTCTTATATCTGAAAAGTTCCTCTGTAGGTGATTCTGTCTTATTTTAAGTGTGGGGGGGCGGGGTCAAAATCCCAAACTGGACTTAGCAGACGTATCTTAACCACACAGGCCTTTTGGTTTTATCGACAATGACCACGGTCTCTGTTGGACATCGTACTAGCTGTTCCCGTTTAAAGCGTTAGCGTCGAACACTCGCAGTTAAAGGCCCGGTGGAGTACGGCGGCCATGTTGTTTCAGGGGGAAAACGTGCGCGTGGTTTTTGGCTTTAAACACGACGGCCTGGTTGTGTTTCAGCTTTGTGCTCTGCAGTCTGGATGCACAGTCGATAAAGCAGGAGCGAGCGCTCGTAGGCGACACAGGAAGACACAGAATGGTTTTTCAGGCGCCGCTCAGACATGACTGTATTTTCAATGAGGGCCTACAGTCATCTACGCCGCCGTGTGCATTTCCAGCCTTTTTAGGGGCAACCGAGCGGCGACTGGCAATTTGGCCGGTCTCCAAATGGCACGGGCATTTGTTATGTTCGGAATAAAATCACTTTCTCCAACAGCTGTTGATTTAGAACAGGGGTGTCGAACTCATTTTAGTTCAGGGGCCACGTTCGGGGCAATCTGTTCTCAAATGGGTCGGGTCTGCAAAAAAAAAAAAAAAAAAAAAAAGAGCGTCATAACCTATAAGTAATGACAACTGTGAACTTTTTTGTAGGTTTTACAGGGAAAAAAGTACAATCACATAATGAAAAAGTCCATAACCAGAACCAACCTGCTGAATTCAAGCAAAAAAAAAAATCCTGAATTAAGTTAAAAAAAAAAAAAAAGCAAATTAAGTAAAAAAACAAAAAAATCTTAAATTAAGCAAAAATAATCTTGAATTAAACAAAACAAATCTTGAGTTAAGCAAAACAAATCTTGAATTGAGCAAAAAAATTGCGAATTAATCAAAACAATCTTGAACTAAGCAAAAAAAAAAAAACTTGAATTGAGCAACAAAAAACAACCTGAAATTAAGCAAAAAAAATCTTGAATTAAGCAACAACAATAAAAAAACTAATTAAGAAAAAAAATCTTGAATTTAGCAAAAATTATCTTAAATTAAACATAACAAATCTTGAGTTAAACAAAACAAATCTTGAATTGAGAAAAAAATAATCTTGAATTAAGCAAAAAAAAAAAATCTTGAATTAAGCAAAAAACTTGCAAATTAAGCAAAACAATTTTGAATTAAGCCAAAAAAAAAAAACCTGAACTGAGCAAAAAAACAACCTGAAATTAAGCAAAAAAAAAAAGCCTTGAATTTAGAAAAAAATAATCTTGAATTAAGCAAAAAAAAAAAAAAAAAAAATTGAATAAAGCAAAAAAAATCTTGAATTATGCAAAACAAATGATAGTACAATCATATTATGAAAATCTTAATAACTGGAACCAACCTGAAACTTCTTCAGAAAAATGATCACAATTTCAGCAGTTATTGTGAAAAGGTTGTCTGTATTGGCAACATTTTCATACAATTTTACCTTTTTTTTTTTTTTTTTTTTTTTTTTTTACAACACAATAAAGAAAAAAATGTGGAGTTGTCATTATTTGTCACTTATTGTGAAAGTATTTCGTAAGAATGAATCGTTCTGAACTAAAATGATAAACACCCTTCATTGTTAACATAAAAAAAAATAAAAATACAGCAAACTTACTTCTTCTACTGTCTAATTAGAGTATGACGTAGCCTACAGCGCCACCTGCAGGTGACGTAATGCAGCATAAATGACTAAATTAGTCCAAAGCAGTTCCAGATTCTTGTCGTATTTTCTAAAATGGCGTCGGTCCTCGGTTAAAACGCTCGTAAATGCTTAAATGTGTGACTGTTTGGACTCATTTCACTGCTGTGTTTGGATGTTCTACATTTAGGTTTGTTCAACCTTCTGCACTTCATTAAACTTTAACGGTCTTCTTCATCATTGATCTTGTGTCAGTTCATTGGATTTGGATTTCATGACATTAAACCATTAAAACACACAAGGACGCTTTCATCCTGTTGCATCTTCGCTGTAACTGAATTAAAGGCCAGCGTCGACATAATGGGAAACAGAAAAGTGTCGAGTTTTTGTCGAATATGTGGTTGAAACGTAACAACTTTAACCCATTAAGACCCAGAGTTACTTTTAAGGCACGTTCCACATGAATTTTTGTCTATTGAACCTGTTGTAAGTGATTTATCACCATTTATCATCATATTATCATCTGTATTTTGCATTTTTTTCAGTGAAAATCATGTATTTTCTAATATTTAATTCACTGATCATGTAGTTTAATCATCATGTTGAGATTACAGTTGAGGGCTATTCTACAAAAACTGACACTGTCATTATTTTTCCTTCAATTTTGTTCAGTTTGTGGCTTGTTTTGTGAATATTGCTTATTATTTTGTTGATTTATAATTAATTTTTATTTCTTTTATTCATTACTTTGGCTGTTTTTGTTCATTTTGTTGCTTATTTTATCCATTTTTCTTTTTTTTTTTTTTTTTTACTTTATTTTAGTAAATTTTTTGCTAATTTTTCCACATTATTAGTTTTTTTTTCTTCATTTTTGTTAATTTTCTCCACTGTCGTTAATCCAACTTCATGGGTTTTACTGGTGAATCAATGTTGTAGAAGATGACAGTGTTTCTATGGTAACTACGGAGCCTCTGAACGTCCAAATATGGTCATATCTGATGACTGTATTTTACACCAATTATTTCCGTGTATTGACAGAATTATTGGGCCAGAAGTTCTTAAACACTTCAGATCAGTCGATGCTTTTGTATGTTTGGGTTTTATGAGGTTAAACGTGGCTCAAATCAAACCTGTAGTGAATCAATGGTGGACGATGTTGTGCTAAAATTAGAAACCCCCCCCCCCCCCCCCCCCCCAAACTGAAGGTAAATAAATAAAGCCTTGGCGTGGGCTGATCTGCTTATTGCCGTGGTCTGCAGACACACTATGGATGTCACACTGGGAAAGACACCACTCCCACTGTGTCCCAGCGCTGTTCCAGCATGCACCAGCAAATGGGAAACCCCCCCCCCCCCCCCACAACCTGTTCACCTCCACCTTATTACATGAAGAAGCCACAATGGGTCTGGTGTGAAGAGGTTAAAAAGAAAAGGGAGAGCAGGAGGAGTGAGCAGAGGAGGGGAAACAAGATGGAAACAGAGCGACCGGGAGGTAACGGGGACGAGGGGGGGGGGGGGGGGGGGCTTTGGCTGGGTGCCTCCGAGGTGTTTAATTGTCTTCAGTTGAAGACCGCCCCGCTAGTTCCTCCCAGAAGCACCAGCTGACATACAAAGCCCAGCCAAGCAGTCACATGATCAGAGAGAGTGGGAAGAAATAAAACAACAACAGAAAACCAGGAAGGTGGTGTCAAACATAAGGAGCGTGGACCAAAACTGGACCGCCGACACTGGAAACATAAACCTGACCAAGGGTTTTATTACGTCTCCTCACACTGAAAATCAGAATCTCCTACATTGGAACTGTACAGTCAGATAGAAGAGCTGATTTATAGACGACAGATCTGGAAAATCTGAGTCCAACTAATCTGACCAACATCTGTTTCACTTTTCAGATTTTTTTTTGCTTAATCCAAGATTTTTCTTTCTTTAATTCAAGATTTTTTTTTTTTTTTGCTTGAATCAAGCAAAAAAAAAAAAATCTCTCAGATTAAGCCAAAAATCTTGAATTAAGCAAAAAATATTGAATTAAGCAAAAAAAATCTGCAAATGGAACACATGAAAATTATCGTGGTAAGATTTCTTGAAATTGGATATTCATCACAGCACATTTAAAACTAGTAAAGCACTCAGAGAGCGCAGACCTCTGCCAAGGCACATATGTCTGCCCCCTCCCCGATCACCACCAAAATTTTATAATTTGTTCCTTGTGCCAGTATCAACATTTCCTGCAAATTTCGTGAAAATCTGTCCTTAACATTTTGAGTTATCTTGCTAACAAACAAACAAACAAACCCTGGCGTAAATAAGATAATCGCCTAAAGACGAACTTTTCAGTGAGATATAAGAACTTTTTTTAGACAATAGATCTGGAAAATTTGAAGAAATTAAGAAGTAATTTTGCTGTATTTTTTTAGTCTCTTTGTCAAATCTGTCGGATCAGATGTGTTCTCACACTTTACTGTAATATGTGGGAAAGCTGATCAATCACAAAATCAATCACAAAAAAGTGAAAAAAACTGGAATAACCACATATATTCAAACCAAATGAATGGAGTTAAGAGATGCCAAGGCATTTTCGACACTTTTCATGGGTTAAATATTTCTAAAGCAGTCAAAATTTGTTTTATGGCAAACTAATATACATATAACTGATATACATATATAAAGGGCCTGAACTGTGCTTGAACCCAGTTCCTTATATTGGTGTGGTTTTCCTCTGCTTGTTTCCGTTCGCTCCTGCCTGGATGTAAATATGTATGTCCGTCTGTTCGTTTGTGTGCACATGCTGGATGGTAGAAGCTCCTCCTCTCACTTCGGGGAGTTGGTGGAGAAAACACCAAACACCCGTAACATTCAGGTGTTCACACCGCCGGCCTCCGCTCATGCATTCATTCATGCCTGTTCTCCAAACTCCTGCTTCTTTCTATGCGGACGGCGTCTCCCTTCCCCCCTCCTCCTCCTCCTCCTCCTCCTCCTCCGACACAAACCCATACATAATCATAATCACCCTCCGACTCCTCGTTCCGACACATTCCTTCCACGCTAACGGAAACGCCGGGCTGTTTGTGGACACGTCGTATTTATGTGATTACACAAGTTTCCAGACAAAAACAAAAGGTGAGCGTGTTTTTGCCAAATGGGACAAACAGAACCAGATGTGATGCAGACGCTGCAGTTTTAACCACGGTCACATGATCAGTACAAGCGCTGACACCGGGCCTGACCTTTAAGGTGGAATTGGAAATGGTGTTCATTTTTTCAGCCTGTGTTTGGACTCAACCCGACCGCTGCATGTTGTAGACGGTATGCATGTGCAGCCTCCAGACCACCGGGGGGGCGTGACCTTTGACCTTGAACACACTGTCCACCCACACCTATCTGTCCACAGCGCCGGCTTCTGTTTGTTTATTTTATGTTTCGAGTTTAAAACCAAAAACAGAAAAGAAAAACTAAGAAAGAAAAACAGAAACATATTCGAAAAGGGGCGGGGTCAAGTGCAACTTCTATAGCCCCGCCCCCTTATCCCATCTTTATCTACTGGACACAAAATAGCTCCACAAAATAACTACAAAAATACTACACATATAAATATATATATATGATAGTTCACTACTCATAATCATATAATATAATAACACATCATACATATTATATATTCATTCATTCATTCATTTTCTGATCCTGCTTTATCCTCACTAGGGTCACATGGGTCGTTGGAGCCTATCCCAGCTACTTATGGGTGAAGGCGGGGTTCATCCTGGACCATTATTTATTAATATATTATGCAATTTTAGAACATTATAAAATAATGTATATATTATATATACATTGTGTAATAATAACAGACATTATGATACATTATGTATAACTCTATAGTATAATACACATGATATACATTATACAATGATATAACAACATTATTAAATATTTATGTTTACATTGTATAATAATAATAATAATAATAATAATAATAATAATAATAATAATAATAATAAGTGCCTCTATATATGCGCCAAGTTTGGAGTAAATTGTAACAAAATTGATGTTTTACAGACATTTTCAATTTCGCCCATGAAAATTAAATGGGGGGAAAAAAGATTGTAAAAAAATTCATTAAAAATGTAAACTTTGACCTACTTTTCCCAAACTGTAACCACATCTATTCTGGGTCACTGGTAATCTATAAACACAATATGGTCTGAATTCAACCAATAGTTTTGCTGCTAGAGTGTAAACAAACAAACAAACTGATCCAAAAACATTACTATTATTATTATTATTAATATTAATAACACTTTGCTCATATTTCCTTACCATACTGGTTTTAATTCTTCTTCTTCTTATTATTATTATTATATATTTTTTTATTAATTATTTGGTTTAATTATTTTAATTGTTTCATAAGTTGATTCCTTTCACACATTCATTTGTCCATCACTTTGGTCCTGAATCCTTTTTTTTTTTTTTCACATTTATTCTTTACATCGTAGTGACTTTTCCTTTGTGGATGTTTGATGTTGCGTTCATGGACATGGGCAGAGTGAACCCACAGCTCCTGAAGGCACCGCCTGGCTGGAAACTGCCGTTCCTTCTGAGAAAAACAGGATTCATTGTAGAAACGCCTTCGTCTGCCAACGGCGTCGCCTGCTCCTGCTAATTGATACCAATTAGTTGGTATTATTTAGGAATTTGACATCATGTTTGTCTTTAATGGGTCTGGTTTGATGAGTCAGAGTCGCAGATAAACGCTGTAAAACTGTCAAAAACAGACAGACAAACGCTGAGTGGCTGCAGGCGCTTTATCAGAAGCTTAATGACGATCAGCAGGTTTGAGTGTGAAGGTGGCGTTTGTGTGTTTTATTTCATTATCGTCTTCGACATACGTGGCGGTGATAATTGGCTTTAAAAACCCTCCAGAGACGACAAAACATTCAATAACCTCCCAATCGTTCATGACGGGTCTGAGTTTTGTCTGAAACTGAACTGAAGTGGATATTTTTTATAGTGTTTTTGGTTTAATAAGGTAGAAAACACAGGCAAGCTGATGGAAAAGATGGAGTTTTATATTATTTTCAGTGATTTTATCAAAACAGAGTCCGTTTGATGGATATTACGCTTCTGTAAAACCCAAAGTCACTGTCCAATAAAAAAAGTCTAACTGGTAAAAACACATGTTGTTGAATTTGTGCTGTAGATTCTCCTGTTTCTGATGAAAAAACCCCATTAAAGCAGGTCCAGGCCTTTGGACATTTGGACTGTTTTATTCTGTAATTATCAGCTTTAGTTGAGTTTTTATTCAGTCTTTGTATTCCACATGCTTGACGTCAAATGGTCTAAAGTTTATGAGTAAAAAGGAGTTTAAAAGCCAAAAACCTGCTGATAAAACAGTTTTCCCTGTGATTCTCTGGTGTTTGTCTTTTGTTCTGTTCCGCTCATAAACTGGAAGAACTCTGGTTCAGCTCCGTCCAAAAATTAGACCATGAACAGACTGAGTTCATGTGGAGAAGTGGAGGAAATGTGTGCATCTGTGCACAAATGTGCATATATATACATATATACATACGTACATACATACATACAAATACACATACATAAATATACGTACATACATACATACATATATACAAATACACATATACATACATACATGTATACCTACACATATCTCCACAGATGCTGGTGTTTTTGCTGTACATGTGTATGACTCCGCTCTTCTGCAGAACCATCCAGAACCACCATAACTCCCTCCTCCTGCCGTTTCTCTTCCAGTCCTTGTAAAAATAGATGAAAGCATCTAACAATGTAGGAGGAGGGGGATTATACCCCCCCACCCCCCTCTGCTGGAGGATGGACTTAATGCGTCTCATCTGGAGGAAAGTGAACCTGGTTTATAGAACCTGGTTCGCTGAGCTGGTTCTGGTTTACAGGAGGTGAAAGATGTGACCTTTGACCTCTGGGCTGGCGGTGGATAAAACCACTTCACACATGTTAATTATATGCTTTTATATTAACCATGACTTTACTGTGGTTACATTTGGACTGTAGATTTCAGGTACAACACTTTTTCACCTGTTTTTCTTCTTATATGTTATTTATTTTGGTTATTTTTGATTATTATGAAGAAAAATCCCCCATTAAAGTTTAAGGAAATTGATATTTTTGTTTCTATGTCAAATCCTCATGAACAGGACATCGTACAGCTGTAGACATGATGTGTCCCAATACTTTTGTCCATATTGTTTAAAAACTTTGATATTTGGTTGATATAGGTTTAATGTTGAGAGAAATTAAGAAAAAAAAAAAACATCTCTGAGGCATTTTGGAAGACATAGCTAAATAAAAACATTCTAAATGACCAAAAAAAAGAGAATGAACTTAACAAAACAATCATGAAAATAGACAAAAATCAACAAAGTAATTAAGAAAAATGGACACAGATGAACAGAATAATAACAAGGTGTTGAAAATGTCATGTGATTGGGGTCGTTACCGTGGACCCCTAAGGGTTAAACCCCCAAATGTTTTACTCATTTTCTTGATTCTTTTTTTAAATTATCCTGTTTATTTTGGTTATTTTTGATTATTATGAAGAAAAATCTCCCATTAAATTTTACGAAAATATTAGTATTTTTGTTTCAAAATGACCAAAAAATGAGAACGAACTTAATATAACAATCATGTAAATGGACAAAAATCAACAAAGTAATGAAGAAAAAGGGACAGAATAATAACGAGGTGTTGAAAATGTCATGTGATTGGGGTCGTTATCTTGGACCTCTAAGGGTTAAACCCCCAAACGTCCAGCATTCACCCCTGAAACCCTCACTGCGATGGAAAGAGACTCAGGTGATATTTGTCAAGTCACAGGCTGGAGTTAAGTCGGCACTTCAATTACCGGATGCCGGCGCATATTCATCCCACCCGCTCGCCGTGCCCCTAAAATAATTCCGAGCTGTCAGCGGGTTGTTTTATTCCGCGACGAAGCCCTGCAATGTGTTTTTGGCGCTCCGGCGTATAGTGCTGACGACATTTCATTTCGGCACGGTGTGAAACTTCAAATCCGAGCGTTTCTAGGTGGAAGAAAGAGTGACGGGGAAAAAGGCAGGGAAAGGGAAAAGATTGAGGCATTTGATAAAAAAATAGAAGGGTAAAGAAGTCAAGTGCATGCAGTTTTTTTTTTTTCTTGTATAATGCCGGTTCTGTACATACACAAATAAACGGCTCTCAGACAGCACAATGTGAGCTAAGACAGACTGCACAATAGCAAAAAAAAAAAAACGCTAAGGCCTTTAAATGGGTCAACAATGCATAAGCAAGTAGCTTCACCCTCACAAGAGAGAAGCAGGAGAGTGCAAATATCGGCAACACACTCCTCACATCCTGGCATACATAGACAATTTCCTCCTCTTAACACACACACATTCGCATACCAGACCAATTTCACGGCTGTGCGAACGGTTTCGGGGAATGTTTTGGTCTTAAGTAGGGTGAGCTCCCCGGCCTTCATAAAACATGTATGGCGCTAATGCTGACCGTTATGTGAAAATGTTGCCCCGCGCTCGCCAGGGAAAAAAAAAAACGGTTTGATGGACTAAGTGGACAGGCTTTTGTTAAAAAAAAAAAAAAAAGAAACTTCTACGACAAAAGCTTCACAAGTAAAAACATGTGAGGACCATTCAGGGTGACAGAAATAATGAGCTCCTATTTTCGCCTCAAGTCGGAAAAAAAAAAATGCATATCACACGTCTACTTTTGGAGAGGAATGAGTTTATTTTTATCTAATGCATAGAGTGTGACCTTTAATAACTCACGTCCGCGAGTCTTTTGAAGCCGAAAACAGGAGACGATATAAAGAAATCCCAGAGCTAAAGACAAGAACAGAGGAAAGAGACGTGGAATGTGAAAATGTGGACGCTATGACCGGAGTTTGTAGGAAATGAAAAACATAAGGAATTAGTCGCGTAAATGTCAAATTATAGTTCGGTTGATGTTTCATGGTTGATGTTTCCAATGAGACCTGGTCAAAATGACATCAAGTAATGATTTTGCATTAAAAAACAACACATTTTAGCGTTTACTGTTGTAATGACATGGCTGGCTGACAGACTGTTTGATGCTAACATTAGCTAGCTAGCACCCACCTGTCATTTCAAGCTTAAAGGTTTATTAGGTAGCATTTGTACATGTTTTTGAGACAAATGTTAGGATTTTTGCAGAATAACTACATATGAATCGATGAACAGGCTGTTTTCATGGGTTTATGCAACTGAGACAGGAGTTAGCTAATGACTGTAGCAAAGTGGGAAGTCAGCTAAAAAGATTAGCTAAAAAGACCAAACCTGTTCACATGTTTATTTCTGCTATAAAGTTGATTTGAAGTGTCTGTTTAATCGGTAGCATGTTCACATTTTTATGGGTAAATGGTTGTTTGTTGAGTGCATTTTTAAGCTAATGGTAGCTAGTGTAGCAGCCTCCAGGTACAAATGTAAGAATTTGTGCAGAAAAACTAGCATAGGAATCAATTTTCATTGGTTTATACAGCTGAGACAGGAGTTAGCTAATGACTGTAGCAAAGTGGGAAGTTAGCTAAAAAGATTAGCTACAAAGACCAAACCTGTTACCGTGTTTATTTCTGCTGTGAAGTTGACTTCAAGTGTCTGTTTTTTAGGTAGCATTTGCACATGTTTTTGAGGGGAACTTGTTTCTTGAGTACATTTCTAAGCTAACAGTAGCTAATGTTGCAGCACTGACATAAAAATGTTAGGATTGTATGAAAAAACAAAAACAAAAAAAAAAAAACTATATATGAATCAATGAACAGGCTGTTTTCATGGGTTTATGCAACTGAGACAGGAGTTAGCTAATGACTGTAGCAAAGTGGGAAGTTAGCTAAAAAGATTAGCGAAAGAGACAACCAACTAATGGTTTTGCATTAAAAAACAACTCTACATATGATACAATTTAGTGTTCACTGTTGTAATGACATGGCTGGCTGACAGACTGTTTGATGCTAACATTAGCTAGCTAGCTAGCACCCACCTGTCATTTCAAGCCTAAAGGTTTATTAGGTAGCATTTGTACATGTTTTTGAGACAAATGTAAGGATTTTTGCAGAATAACTACATATGAAACGATGAACAGGCTGTTTTCATGGGTTTATGCAGCTGAGACAGGAGTTAGCTAATGACTGTAGCAAAGTGGGAAGTCAGCTAAAAAGATTAGCTACAAAGACCAAACCTGTTCACATGTTTATTTCTGCTGTGAAGTTGACTTCAAGCGTCTGTTTTTTAGGTAGCATTTGCACATGTTTTTGAGGGGAACTTGTTGTTTGTTGAGTACATTTCTAAGCTAATAGTAGCTAATGTTGCAGCACTGACATAAAAATGTTAGGATTTTATGAAAAAAAACAAAAACAAAAAAAAACTATATATGAATCGATGAACAGGCTGTTTTCATGGGTTTATGCAACTGAGACAGGTTAGCTAATGACTGTAGCAAAGTGGGAAGTTAGCTAAAAATATTAGCTAAAAAGACAACCAACTGATGGTTTTGCATTAAAAAACAGCTCTATATATGATACAATTTAGTGTTCACTGTTGTAATGACATGGCTGGCTGACTGACTGTTTGATGCTAACATTAGCTAGCCAGCACCCACCTGACATTTCAAGCCTAAAGGTTTATTGGTAGCATTTGCCATGTTTTTGAGACAAATGTTAGCTTCACAAGGAAAAACATGTGAGAACCATTCAGAGTGACAGAAATAATGAGCTCCTATTTTTGCCTCAAGTCAGACAAAAAAAAATGCATATCACACGTCTACTTTCGGAGAGGAATGAGTTTATTTTTATCTAATGCATAGAGTGTGACCTTTAATAACTTGCGTCCGTGAGTCTTTTGAAGCCGAAAACAGGAGACAATATAAAGAAATCCCTGAGCTAAACACAAGAACAGAGGAAAGAGACGTGGAATGTGGACACAACGACTGAATGTCAAATTATAGTTTGGTTGACGTTTAGTGGCATGAAGCTAAGTATTTTTTATTCGTCTTCCAATGAGTCCTGCTCAAAATGATGTCAACTAATGGTTTCACATTAAAAAAATAACTACATATGATACAATTTAACATTTACTGTTGTAATGACACGGCTGGTTGACTGACCCTTTGATGCTAACATTAGCTTGCTAGCTCCCACTTGTCATCTCAACCCCAAAAGTTTATTTGGTAGCATTTGCACGTTTTTTTGAGGGGAACTGGTTGCTTGTTGAGTGCATTTCTAAGCTAATGGTAGCTAGTGTTGGAGCACTGAGGTAGAAATGTTACGATTTTGGCAAAAAAAACTGCATAGGAATCAATTTTCATGGTTTTATGCAGCTGAGACAGGAGTTAGCTAACGACTGTAGCAAAGTGGGAAATTAGCTAAAATGACCAAACCTGTTAACGTGTTTATTTCTTGTATAAAGTTGACTTCAAGTGTCTGTTTATTTGGTAGCATTTGCACATGGTTTTGAGGGGAACCGGTTGTCATTTCTAAGCTAATGGTAGCTAATGTTGCAGCACTGATGTACAAATGTTCGAATTTGTGCAGAAAAACCAGCATAGGAATCAGTTGTCGTGGGTTTATACAGCTGAGACAGGAGTTAGCTAATGACTGTAGCAAACTGGGAAGTTAGCTAAAAACACCAGACCTGTTCATGTGTTTATTTCTACTGTAAAGTTGACTTCACGTGTCTGTTTATTTGGTAGCTTTTGCACATTTTTGAGAGGAACTGGTTGTTTGTTGAGTGCATTTTTAAGCTAACGGTAGCTAATGTAGCAGCATCGAGGAATAAATGTTAGGATTTGTGCAGAAAAACTGGCATAGGAATCAATTTTCATGGGTTTATACAGCCGAGACAGGAATTAGCTAATGACTGTACAAAGTAGGCAGTTAGCTAAAAACACCAGACCTGTTAATGTGTGTATTTGTGCTGTAAAGTTGACTTCAAGTGTCTGTTTATTTGGTAGCATTTGCACATGTTTTTGAGGGGAACTGGTTGTCATTTCTAAGCTAACTATTGCAAATGTTATAGCACTGAGGTACAAATGTTAGGATTTGTGCAGAAGAACTCTGATAAAAATCTGTTTTAATGGGTTTATTCAGCTGAGACAGACGTTAGCTAATGACTGTAGCACACTGTGCAGTTAGCTGAAAAGACCAAACCTGTTTATTTGTTCTGTAAAGTTGACTTCAGTTGTCTGCTTTCTTGACACTATTGCTCTTTTGAGCTGCCGACATACCACACATGATCACACCCTTCCCCAGGTGCGGACTTGTTTCTTTTTTCTTGAGGTCAAAACACAAAAAGCCCAAATCCTCCTGTTCTTTTGTTCACCATTCGCCGGTGGCAGCTGTCTTTTCAAACCTCTGAAAACGCTGTAATCACCTGACAAAGCTCTAACGACCACGGCCTAAACACAACTTCCTTCGAGGGACGAGCAGAAGCTAAAGCGGCGTCAAAAGCCAACGTTTTAAGCCACAATAGGAGAAGCCAAAACACATCAACGGGGACAATCAGAGCCAAGTAACGTGACACCAGAGTCGAACAATAGAGGAATATGTGGTGGATGGGACGGTAGCGGTAGGTAGGTAGGTAGAGTTGTTTTTCTTTCCTGAGGGTTTTACAAAAAGATTAACCCTTTGAACGGACGTGATAAGGGCACACCTGTTTTTTCCTCTTTTGTTTGCACCGCTGCCGTCACGCTAATGGCTACCTCCAAGGCTAAAACAATAGCATTCGTCTTGTCTGGAGCTCAAACTTCCCCCTCAGGCGATCGCTTTAGTGGAGTTTTTCCGCGGAGTCGTCTGGCGTTGTTGTCATCTCCGAGGTGACTCCGCAGGGCGCTCGGCTTCGGATTTAAGTGGAAGAAAAAAACACTAAAACTAATGAGCGACGGTCACCAGAGAGCTGAATAGTTGTTTAAAGTCAAGCAGAAAAGCCTTGGTTGTTTCACTGCAAACGTCTCATTTTGAGCATTTGTTCTTTGACTTGTTCTGCCGGCATGTCTCGACTTTTTACCACAGTTTAATGTCTTTTTTTGTTGTTGTTGTTGTTGCTGCCGTGGGGGACTACAGTTCATATCTCCACTTCTGTTTTTAAGGTTAGATGGAAGGATTTACGATGTTTGTTATGGTCGTAATGGTGTGGAATATGTCGTATCTTTGCATTGATTTGAGTTTTTTCATCTGATTGTGGAACTATTCACTGAAATCTGATCTGACGATGAAGTATTGATTTATTTTCCATCTTTTCAGATCTGTTTTTTTTTTTTTGTTAATTCATGTTTGTTCATTCTGTTGATTATTTTGTCCATTTTTTTGTTGGTTATGTAACTTTTCATTACTTTATATTTGATTTGTTGATCATTTTGTCCATTTTTGTTCATTTTGTTGATTATGTTCATTTTTCTTCATTTTATTGATAATTTTGTCCATTTTTGTTATTTTTTGTTTATGCTCATTTTTGTTTGTTTATATTTGATTTGTTGACCATTTTGTCCATTTTTTTAAAAATTATTTTGTTCATTTGTGTTACTGTATGTTTGATTATTGATGATTTTGCCATTTTTTGTTGATTTTATTGATTATTTTATTCATTTTTGTTGATTGTTTTGTCCATTGTTTTTACTTTGATTTGTTGATCATTTTGTCCATTTTTGTTCATTTTGTTAATTATTTTGGTCTTTTTTACTCATTGACGAGGAAATCCCAGGATCTAAGACCTACTCATCTCAGATCCTTTAAGAAAATGAAACTTTAAGGACATATTGATGCTTATATTTCAGATCATCATGAACAGGACATCATGTCTACAGCTGTAACATGTCCTGTTCATGATGATTTGACATAGAAACATCAATATTAATAATCAATATGATATTTATCCCATAATACGTACTGGTAATATGGAAGTATGTGTACTGTAAACCTGAATTCAAGGCGTCCACATACTTTTGTCCATTTTTTGTGCCGTGGGTGGTTCAAACACTCCACGGCTGACGTATATGTGTCTAGAAATGTGGGTATGAAGCATATTTTTGGTCCAGAAACAGTGCCTTCAAGAAGCGTACAATGTCGAATGACTGTCCTGCTTTTGAGCGTCTTAGCGTCAGGAAACCCTCGGCCCTTTTATCAGACATGTGGAAAGAAAACGACAGAAGGGAAACTGGAACGAGCAGGAAGACGTGATGACAAAAGCCGCCCCTGCACGCGCCCCCGCCGCCGATGGCCTGACAAAACCGAGCATCCTAATCCAGATGATGTGGCTGCAAATCCACTCACAAAGGCCGCGAAGGCAACACACAGCAGCAGCAGCAGCAGCAGCAGCACAGAGGAGGCCAAATAAATACATATGTGCAAGGAACACATTTAAGCAAATCTGTTCATCACTTTAAGTGAATGCCCTGAGATGAGCCGGACGCTCTTAAGCCCAGCTTTACCTTTAACTCCCTGGAAGTGAATGGATTCGTCCAATAGTTGAGGGAAGCAACGAGGCTTAGTTCAGGAAAATGAGGAGGAAACGTTTCCACTGCAGGTATTAAGACCACCAGGACAAGACTAAAGACACAAGGATTTAGCTGTGGTTGATTAAATTGATTAAAGTTTCACTATAATAAACTCACTGATCAATAAAATTGTTATCTTTGCTTCCGAAATGCCTCAGAGGTGGTTTTTATTTCCAAACTCAGATGATTTTTACTTAATTTCTACCATTAAACTTTAAGAGATTATTTATGTCAACCAAATGTACATAAATTTACTAAATAATCAACAAAATGGACAAAATAATCAACAAAATGAGCAACAAGTACAAAAAAATGAACAAAATGAGCAAAAATAATCAACAAAAAGACCAAAATAATCAACAAATAAACAAAAATGGACACAATAATCATTAAAATGAGCAAAAATTTGCAAAATAATCAATGAAATGAGTAAAAATGGACAAAATAATCAAGATTTACAAAATAATCAACAAAAAGAGCAAAAATGTACAAAATAATCAACAAAATGATCAAACATTTACAAAATAATCAACAAAATGAGTAAAAGAGACCAAAATAATCAACAAATGAAAAAAAATGGACAAAATAATGTGCAAAATGAGCAAAAATTTATAAAATAATCAACAAAATGTGTAAAAATGGACAAAATAATCAGCAAAATTAGTAAAAAAAAAAAAAAAAAAAAAAAAAAAAAAAAGACCAAAATAATCAATGAACAAAAATGGACAAAATAACCAAAAAAATGAGGCAAAATTTACAAACTAATCAACTAAATTAGCAAAAATTTACAAATTAATCAACAAAATGAACAAAAATGGAGAAAATAATGAACAAAATTAGCAAAAATTTACAAAATAGCCAATGAAATGAGTAAAACTCTACAATATAATCAACAAAATGAGCTTGAAAAAAAGAATCGTCTCATATTTGGAAACAAAAGTACTCGTCCCGTATTGAGCTGAAGTGGGGGTGGGGGTGGTACTGCATGTATGCATTGAGGTGGATTAAGTCTTTGACGCTAATGAAAAGTCGCATTTTTTTTTTTTTGGGGGGGGGGGGGGGGGGGGGGGTCAGGGAGTTTGCAACCCAAACTCGTACCAACCCTGGTATCACATCTGATTGAACTCACAGCTCGAGTTCATCTTCACAAAAATTAAAAGAAAACAGAAAAGACAGAAGAGAACGTTGGCGCTCCAGGCCCATGTACGAAAACTCTTTCAGCCGCAAAATGCGATTGATTTCTTTAGCCGTGTGTTTAATCTTCCCCAGCTCCAAAGATAAGACTTTGCTGTTTTTTTTTTCTTCTTTTTCTTTTTTTTTTGACTCTGTGTTTTTTCGGATGCTCGACTCAGTGAGTGTGTGAGCGTCTACCAAACTGTGTCAGACGTTGCTTTTCATTAGTGGAAGTGCTTTCTGGATCTCAACCATGCACTCTTTGTTTCTCATTATTTATTTATTTATATATTTTTTTTGCCCTATGCACATCATCAGCACTTCAGATTAAACAGACACAATCTCCTGCTGGATGTGAGGACGCGCACACATCCAGAATTAATCATAAGAAAAGGAAAAGCTGCGGTTGCGTAACACCTTGAACAGAATACAATGGCGTCTACACACTCCCACATTCACTGTGTTCGTCTCCCGCTCTTTCCTCCCTCCTATCATCACCTTTGCCAGAGGATAAACTCTTTGGCTTGCAGGCTTTCTATCAAAGCCCAGAACCACAAAAAAATAAAAAAATAAATAAAGGGAGCTCGCTGTTGTTGTTGTTGTTTTTCTTTTCTTTTTCATATTCTTGCAGAAATCTGTTCGGTCGTCGCTTGCCTCGAAGTCTGATTCACCTCCTCCTTTTGGAATCACTTTGTTATCTTTGCTTCCAAAATGAGATGATTTTTACTGATATTATTTATTGATGTCAACCATATGGGCAAAAACTGACAAAATAATCAATAAAACAAATAAAAATGATCAAAATAATCAACAAAATGAGCAAAGATTTACAAAATAATCAACAAAATGAGCAAAAATGTACATAATAATCAACAAAATGAGTAAAAAAGACCAAAATTAATCGACAAAATGAGCAAAGATTTACAAAATAATCGACAAAATGAGCAAAAATTTACATAATAATCAACAGAATGAGTAAAAAAGACCAAAAATAATCGACAAAATGAGCAAAAATGTGCAAAATAATCAACAAAATGAGTAAAAAAGACCAAAAATAATCGACAAAATAAGCAAAAATGTACTAAATAATCAACAAAATGAGTAAAAAAGACCAAAATAATCGACAAAATGAGCAAAAATGTGCAAAATAATCAACAAAATGAGTAAAAAAGACCAAAAATAATCGACAAAATAAGCAAAAATGCACAAAATAATCAACAAAATGAGTAAAAAAGACCAAAATAATTGACAAAACGAGCAAAAATGTACAAAATAATCAACAAAATTAGTAGAAAAGGCCAAAATAATTGACAAAATTAGCAAAAATGTACAAAATAATCAACAAAATTAGAAAAAAATACCAAAATAATCAACAAATGAACAAAAATTTACAAAATAATCAATAAAATGAGTAAAAAAAGACTAAAATAATCAAGAAATGAACAAAAATGGACAAAATAATCGAAATGAGCAAAAATTTACAAAATAATTAACACATTAAGTAAAATAATAATAATAATAATCAACTAAATAAGCAAAAATGTGAAAAATAATCAGCAAAATGAGCAAAAATTTTAAAAATCAACAAAATGAGTAAAATATTAATTAACAAAATGACTAAAAATGGACAAAATAATCAACAAAATGAGGAAACATTTACAAAATATTCAACAAATGAACAAAAATTGACAAAAAAAACAAAATGAGCAAAAAAGACCAAAATAATCAACAAAATGAGTAAAATAATAATAATAATAATAATAATAATAATAATAGAGTAAAAAAAAAAAAAAGACCAAAATAATAAAATAATCTGGGAAAAAGGAGCTCACTGTTGTTTTATTGTTTTTCTTTTTTGTTTCGCATTCTTGCAGAAATCTGTTCGGTCGTCGTTCGCCTCTAAAGTCCGATCCACCTCCTCCTTTCGGAATGACTTTGTCCTTGTGTCGAGTTCAGCCAAGGAACACAAGTGTTGACAGGAGAAAAGGGGGGGGGGGGGGGATTACCACATGTATGCACTGAGGTGGATTAAGTCTTTGACGCTAATGAAAGGTTGCATTTTTTAGGGGGGGGGGGATTGGTCAGCAAGTTTAAGCCTGGATAATGCACATAAGAAGAAAATGAAATCAGCGAAAGCACGGGTAGAAATAATAACAATAATAATAATAATAATAACAATAAGAACACCAGGAGGGAGGGATTGGAACGCTCAAACAATCAAGAAATGTCTTACGAGATGCGATTTTCGTCGGTAAAACCATCTGTTGTCGCCGCTTATAATCTCCATCTCCAGTTGCTTTTTGATTAAGATTACAAAAAAAAAGTCCTCGAGTCTCGTCAGATATTAAAAGGGAGCAGCCGGGGTTGGGTTTTTTTTTTTTTTGGTAAATCAAAAAATGATGAGTGATTTGGACGTGGACGTTCGGGAACAAGGTGAGGTGTGTACATGTGCGGTGTGTAAATATGCTGATAGGTGTGTGTGCAGTTGTGTGTCCTTGCAAGAGCTCCAGGATTAAGATGATTTATGCTGCACCGGCATGACTTCAGATTCACAACCTGTGGGGTGACGGTGCTATCATTCATCTACCCCCCCCCACCACCACCACCACCCACCCACCCCCCAACCACCTCTGACGCCACCCCCACCCCGTCCCTAACATTATAACTCAGAACTTGAATTCCCCTAATACCCAAAATGAGCATAAAATGTACAGAATAATCAACAAAATGAGTAAAAAAAAGACTAAAACGATCAACAAAATGAACAAAAATTGACTTAATAATAAACAAAATGGGTAAAAAAGACCAAAATAATCAACAAATGAACGAATGCTGAAAACCAGCAAAATTAGCAAAATGAGCAAAAATGTAAAAAATAATCAACAAAATGAGTAAAAGTGGAAAAAATGATCAACAAAATGAACAAAATTGGTCAAAATAATCAATACAATGAACAAAAAATGACTCAATAATCAACAAACTGAACATAGAACAAAAATGAACAAAATAATTGACAACATGAGTAAAAAGGATGAAAGTAATCAACAAAATGAAACAAAATTGACAAAGTAATCAACAAAATGAGTAAAAAAGACAAAAATAATCAACAAAATTAACAAAAATGGACAAAATAATCAACACAATGAGTAAAACAGACCAAACTAATCAACAAAATGAGAAAAAAAGGCCCAAAATAATCAACAAAATTAGTTAAAAAAAAGGCCAAAATAATCAACAAATGAACAAAAAATGACTAAATAATCAACAAAATGAGTAAAAAAGACAAATAATCAACAAAATGAACACACATTGACAAAATAATCATCAAAATGAGTAAAAAAAAAAGCCCAAAATAATAAAAGAAATGGACAAAAATGGACAAAATAATCAACAAAATGAGTAAAAAAGACCAAACTAATCAACAAATGAACACAAATTTACAAAATAATCAATGAAATGAGTACAAATTTACAAAATAATCAACAAATGAAGAAAAATGGACAAAATAATCAACAAAACGAGCTTGAAAAAGGACGCACTTCTTCACCTGCACACAGAAGGCCAAATAAATTCACCACTCTGGGGGTGAATTTTTCTGACATTTGATGTTCTTTAAAAAATTAAAATTCCAGTCAGGGTTTATGAGTATTTGCTATCGTTTCCAGAGTCCGTGTGTTATAGCCCGCTACTGCTAATTTCGGAGCGTCAGTCGTGAAAGTGGCGAAGTCCTGACATGACGATGACGACGAGTTTGCGAAGAGCGTGTGAGAACCCGTTGATGGTGGTTGGCGCTGTAACTGGATAATGACTGGAAGTTGTTTGTGCGCTCAGTGTGTGAACCCAATCTGTCACTTCCAGTGGAATTTCAAAGCCGAGCCGTGCATTGTGTGTGGGAGGACCAGGCTAAACGCTGCGACTCTCCATCCTACATCAGCCTCAGCGTACATGCACTGATGGATGCGGCCGCCTGGTGCAACCAAAAGATAGGCTTGTACGCTCCACGTCGGGCTTTTTCGGTCTCAAAGACGACGACGACTCGGGATTTTATGGCCTCTGCTCCGTGGAAACTGGAGCCACAACTTTAAAAAAAACAAAAAAAACTACATCCACCTTTTTTAGGAGTTTCATCAAAAGACTAGGATTTTGATATAGTCTGTATTTGGTCTTTTCATATTCAATTGAGAATCCACCACAAGAAAACGAAAAAATTACTCATTTTTCATCATTCATGTACGAATCAAAGTCAAAAAGCTAGTAGTTTTTCATTCTTTTGATGATACGCACAAATTGAAAACTGGAAATAAGTCTGTATGTAACTGTCAGCCTTAGTGTGTTATTGGAGGACCTAACAAAACTTTATTACTTTTGTGAAATTTTTCTAAATTTGTTATCGTCATGTAAAATCAAGGTCAAAGAAGTTACCATATTTGGTTCCTTACCTGTAAGTGGAAAAAATCAATCAATCCAATAAGTGTATATATAAAAAAAAAAATCCAAGAAAAAAACATGTAAGGTGAAAGGAACATGTATTTTCGAACATTAGAACATGACTTGTAGAAATTTTTCAATTTTTTTTTTTTTTTAATGTAGAAAATCAAGGTCATTAAGTTACCACATTTGGTTCCTTACCCACAAGTGGCTAAAAAACTTAATATAATAATAATAATAAAAATCCAAGAAGTATATATTAAAAATCCAAGAAAAACACATGTAAGGTGAAAGGAACATGTATTCCCCTAATGCCAAAAATGAGCAAAATGAGCAAAAATTTTTCAAAATAATCAACAAAAGGAACAATAATGGACAAAATAATCAACAAAATTAAAAAAAATAGACAAAATAATCAACAAATGAACAAAAATGGACAAAACAATCAACTAATGAACAAAAATGGACAAAATAATCAACAAAATGAGCAAAATTTTACAAAATAATCAACAAAATGAGTAAAAAAGACCAAAATAATCAACAAATGAACAAAAATGGAAAAAATAATCAACAAATGAACAAAAATTTACAAAATAATCAATGAAATGGGTAACATTTTTAAAATATATTTAGAATATATTTTAGAACATTACAACATCACTTTTAGCAATTTAAATTTTTTTTATTGTTATGCAGAAAATCAAAAATAGTCACTTGCCCGATAAAGGGTTAAATACCAGTACCAAGTAATCTGTAATGGATTACAGTTTGGAAGTACCTTGGACAGCGCTGTAGAGCAGAGCTTGCTGTAACATTACTGTTTTCTGCTGCTGTTTGGTTGTAGTAAACTTGTTTTTCTCTTCGGTTGGAAACTCCCCAGATGTGTTTGGCTTCAACACCGACTCCAGTGAATGTGTGCATGTGAAGTTACTGATTACATTCTGCCAAAACAACACCAATCAGCCCAAGTTCTGCTTCTCCTGATTATCGAAGCGGCTGGATGCTTCCTGTAAAAGCTCGTTCTTGGGTTTTGTGCTGGCGTTTGTTCTGTGAACTCAGATGAACTCAGGCGCTTTGACAGTAGAAGGTCAGGAACAGACGTGGCATCGTTTCTATGGCGTTCAACATCCTGGTTACCGTGGAAACCACAGAAGTTATCGATATAGAGATACTTCTGTCACCAACATACAAGACATTTAAAGTCATACCGTCAGATAGATAGATAGATAGATGTAAATTAGACCAAAATAATCAACAAAATGAACAAGATAATGTAAAACAATTAACAAAGATGAAAATATTCCAAAAAATTTGTAAAAAAAAGACCAAAAATAAACAACAAATCAAACTTAAATAGGAAAAAAATGAACAAAATACTCAACAAAATCAGTATAAAAGACCAAAATAATCAACAAAATGAGAAAAAAAAAAGACCAAAATAATCAACAAAATGAACATAAATAACCAAAAATGAACAAAATACTCACCAAAATAAGTAAAAAAAAAAGACCAAATTAATCAACAAAATGAACAAAACAATCAACAAAATTACTAAAAATTAACAAAATAATCAACAAATCAAATATAAATAACAAAAGATGAACAAAATAGTCAATAAAATGAACAAAAAAGACAAAATTAATCAACAAAATGAACTAAATAATCAACAAAATGAGTTAAAAACAAAAAAAAAAGACCAAAATAATAAACAAATCAAGCATAAATAACAACAAAAAATGAACAAATTGCTAAAAAAAAAAGATGAACTAAGTTATTATGAACGTGGACATCAATTAACACAATCAATCAAGGGAACTGACAAAAAATGAAATAATAACAAAAAATGAACCAAATAGTCAACAAAATCATAAAAAAAAGAAAATAATCAACAAAATGAGGAAAAAAAAAAGACCAAAATAATCAACAAAATGAACAGTAGAATCAGCGAAATGAGTAAAAAAGACCAAAAATAATCAACAAATCGAACATAAATAACAAAAAATGAACAAACTACTAAAGAAAATGAACTAAGTTATTATGAACATGGACATCAATTAACACAATCAATCAAGGGAATTGACAATGAAATAATAACAAAAAATCGACAGAAATAATATAGAAAATTGAGAGAAAATAAATCCAGAAATCAAAACTAACCCTGTGACCCTTATTCGGTTCCGACTTGAAGTTTATTCAAATCAACCGTAGAAAAATAAAGTGGGTTTGATGTGAAAATGGAGGAAAATGCGACGCACCTGAGCCTAGTGGTTCTGAAATAAGAACCCACTGATGAATCTGAGCACAAATGTAGACGACGCAGACCCAAAATAAAAGCAGATTTGTCTGTAGATCCATATCTGGCTTCCTGCACGAGACCCAGAAAATCCTGTAAATGCATGAAGTGTCTGCAGCCTGAACGTGATGCTCGTTACAAACAGGAAGTTCAGTCTAAAAATACCAGGTTTCACTATCGCTGCTTGTTTATGTCGGAGTAAAAATGAGGCCACCGACTAATGTGTTCCCCGGGAAAAAAACAACAAAAAAGTGAGAAAAACAAATACACTTTATGGACAAAAGTCTGTGGACGCATTCAATTCAGGTGTTTCTTTTCTAACAGGGGTCTGGGAGCCAAAACTATAATGACTAATGTCAGACTATAGTTTATATTATGGGATAAATATCAGTGCATTGGTTTTATTTTGGGTTTAAATTGTTATTGTTGGTTCTAAAATGATTGGTTTGGACTGAATTTCCAGTTCTAGAGGACGGCTCTGAGATGAGGAGGTTGGGGATCCTGGGTGTTTTGAGTAAATAAGTAAAAACAAGACCAACAAAATGAACAAGATAATGTAAAAAATGAACAAAAATGGACAAAATAGTCAACAAATGAAACATAAATTCACATAACTTAACAAAATAGTCAATGAAATGAGTAAAAAAGGCCAAAATAATCAACAAATCAAACATAAATTAACATTAATGAAAAAAATAATCCACAAAATTAATTAAAACACCCCAAAATAATCAATAAATCTAACATAAATAGCAAAAAATGAACAAATTAGTCATCGAAATTAGTATTAAAAGACAAAAATAATCAAGAAAACCAACAAGATCATGTAAAAAATGAACAAACATGGACAAAATAGTCAACAAATGAAACATTAATTAACATAAATGAGCAAAAAATACCAAAACAAACCACAAAATTAACAAATACACAAAATAAGTAAGAAGACCAAAATAATCAACAAATCAAACATAGATGAAGAAAAATGAACAAAATAGTCAACGGATTGAGTAGAAAAGACCAAAAATAATCAACAAAATTAACAAAATAATCAACCAAATTAATAAAAAAAGACCAAAAATAATCAACAAATGAAACATAAATTAACATAAATGAACAAAATAATCCACGAAATGAATTAAAAAAAGACTAAAATAATCAACAAATCAAACATATATAACAAAAAAATGAACAAAATAGTCAATGAAATGAGTAAGAAAAGACCAAAAATAATCACAAAATGAGCAAAATAATCCACAAAATGAATAAAAAACGACCAAAATAATCAACAAATCAGACATAAAAAAACAAAACAATTGACAAAAGAGTCAACAAATGAAACATTAATTAATATAAATGAACAAAACAATCCATAAAATGAGTAAAACAGACCAAAAGAATCAACAAATCAAACATAAATGACAAAAAATGAACATAATACTCAACAAAATAACAAAATGAGTAAAACGGACCAAAATCATAAACAAAATGAACAAAATATTCAATGAAATTAGTAAAAAAAAAAAAAAAAAAAGACCAAAATAATAAACAAATCAAACATAAATAATGAAAAATGAACAAAATAGTCAACAAAATGAGTGAAACAGACCAAAATAATCAACAAAATTAATTTTTTAAAAAAAGAAAAAAATATTACAGAAATTAAGAGGAAGAACATTTAAAATCATAGTGATAGATAAAAAAAGAAGAAAAAAAAAACAATGTTGAGAGAAATTAAGTAAAAAGGACGTGTCCACATACTTTTGTCCACATAGTGTAATAAACATCAATATTTCCTTATAGTTTAATGTCAGACTTTTCTTCCTCAGTCAGATGTGATGAAAGTCGATGGTTGGATGTGGATGAAAAGTATGATTTACTAAAAAATATTATAGAAATTCAGAGGAAGAACATTTAAAATCATAGTCATGGATTAAAAAAATGAAGGAAAAAAACAAAACGAAGTCAAAATGACGTGTCCACATACTTTTGTCCACACAGTTTCTATTTGTGGGAGTTGTTTCCAGTCAGGACAGAGGTCAATGTTTGCGATGTCGTTGGCGATGGTTGTTGTTCGGACCGTAACCTTCCTCCGACACTCAGCCTGACAGCCGCAGATCTGGGAGGAGCTGGCCCATCTTTCCTGTGGCGTCTCCTCTGATGCTGTTTTCACAGCTGTTTGGCTTTCTGTCGTCTGTTTTCCCCGCTGTGGACGTACGTTATACGAGTATGTGTTCACGTATACGCACCTATATGTGGGGTTTTTCCTCTTTTCAGATCTGGAAAAACAAACACTGATGCCAAGTCTTTGAGGCGCAGAGAGACGGCGAAGCAAAAGTCTGCGTTTGTTCGGGAAACAAACTTCTTCCTGTCGTCGCGTTGGCCCTCCCCGCGACTCTTGGGTTTTAATCATGTGTTTATGCAAAAGCGTCACGCAGTAATCAGCTCCCATCACGAGTGCACATATAGAAGCATCTGGACGTCCGTTAAACTGGTGTTAACGCTTCTGCTGTTCCACCAATTAAAACCACTGCGACCAAATGAGCATCCACTCAACACACCGATAAAGAAAAATGAAGAAAATGAAGTAAATAATCATGAAAATACACAAACGTTAACAAATAATCAAAGTATTGAAAGAATTATCAAGAAAATTTAGAGTAAAAATTCAAGATGCTGGAAAGAAATGAGCAACATGATAAAGAAAATGGACAAAAAAATACCAAAACAAACTAATGGACATGGAAAATGGACAAAAAAAATACGTAATTAACCAAGAAAATTACATGACATCATGAAAGTGGACAGAAATGAACAGAATAATCAAGAAAATTTAGGGGAACATTCAACATGGTTGACAGAAATGTGCAAATTGATAAAGAAAATAGAAAAAAAAACTAAACCAAAAAAACTAAAATAATCATCAAAATGGACAAAAAAAAAAGCTAACTGACCAAGAAAATTACATGACATCATGAAAATGGACAGTAATTAACAGAATAATCAAGAAAATGAAGTAAATAATCATGAAAATTGACAGAAATAAACAGAATACTCAAGAAAATTTAGGGGAAAATTCAACATGGTTGAAAGAAATGAGCAAAATGATAAAGAAAGGGGAAAAAAATACCCCCCCCCCCCAAAAAAAAAATAAAAAATATCAAAATGAAAAAAAAAAAAAATCGCTAATTGACCAAGAAAATTACATCACAACATGAAAATGCACCGAAATGAACAGAATAATCAAGAAAATGAAGTAAATAATCATAAAAATTGACAGAAATTAACAGAAAAATCAAGAAAATTGAGGGAAAAATTCAAGAAGCTTGAAAGAAATACGCAAAATGGTAAAGATGGAAAAAAAAAACAAAAGAAAACCTTAAAATAATTATAAAATTTGACAAAAAATTTGCTAATTGACCAACAAAATTACATGACATCATAAAAATGGACAAAAAAAATCAAGCTTAAAACCAAGAAAATTTACAAAATAATCAAGACAAGATGACAAAAAAATCAATTAAGTCACCAAGAAGTTAAATAAATAATCTTGAAAAAGAAAAGAAATAATAATGTTAATAATAAAAATCCTAAAAAAGTCAGAAATGAAGTAAATTATCATGAAAATGGAAAGGAATTAACAAAATAGCCAAGAAAAATGACCAAAAAATGAGCTAAATAATCAAAAAAATTTAAATAATCATGACAATGGCCAAAAGTTAACAAAATAATCAATAAAAAAGGACAACGTAATCAAGACAAAATAAAGAAAAAAAGCAAAAATAATCAAGATAACTGATAAAAATGAGCAACGTAATAAAGAAAATGGACAAAAAAAAAAAGGAAAAGTTTTAAAATGATTTAAAAAATGTACGAAATTAAACCAGTCATGAAAATGGACAAAAGTTAACAAAATAATTTTAAAAAAGGACAACGTAATCAAGACAAAGAAAAAAAAGCAAAATAATCAAGATAACTGACAAAAATGAGCAACATAATAAAGAAAATGGACAAAAAAAAAAAAGAAAGAAGTTTTCAAATGATTTTAAAAAATGGACTAAATTAAACCAGTCATGAAATTGGACAAAAGTTAACAAGTTCAGTAAGACAAATGGACACAGATGAACAAAATAATGAAGAAAAATGACCACAATGAGAACAAAGATGAAAAAAATGGACAAAAATCAAGAAAATCATCAAAAATTTGTAAAGTGATTTTTAGAAAATGGATAAAAATCACAAAATAAGACAAATCTGTAATATTATTAAAGCTCTGAGGCTGTTTTTATTTATTTGTTGTGAACATGTGTTTGTTTGAGTCACCAGTTCCAGGTTAAACTGGTCCCATCATCTCCCAGTCACATGTTGGTGCTGGTCTGGTTTTTCATTGAATTAGAACCTGCGTCTCACTGGTGGACACGTCCTCCTCTGTATCCAATTACAATCCACTCATCTGTGCTGACAGCGCCGTGTCGCCGCCGCAGCTAATAATAGACTGACGACGACGGCGTCCGCTTCAGTAAAGTTTCAGATTATTAGAGCTGAGGTTCACATGTGTTTGGATCACACAGAAGAAATCTACTGTGAGGATCTGGATCTGAGTCCAACAGCAACAATGGAGGAGGACAGAAGAAGACCAGAACATGAGAGGATGGGTATTAGAGACAGCATGAGGACAAAAGTATGTGGACAGAAGGATGAGGACAGAAGGATGAGGACAGAAGGATGTGGACAGAAGGATGTAGACAGAAGGATGAGGACAGAAGGATGAGGACAGAAGGATGAGGACAGAAGGATGTGGACAAAAGTATGTGGACAGTAGGATGAGGACAGAAGGATGAGGATAGAAGTATGTGGACAGAAGGATGTGGACAGAAGGATGAGGACAAAAGGATGTGGACAAAAGGATGTGGACAGAAGGATGTGGACAAAAGTATGTGGACAGAAGGATGTAGACAGAAGGATGAGGACAGAAGGATGAGGACAGAAGGATGTGGACAAAAGTATGTGGACAGAAGGATGAGGACAGAACGATGTGGACAAAAGTATGTGGACAGAAGGATGAGGACAGAAGGATGTGGACAAAAGTATGTGGACAGTAGGATGTGGACAGAAGGATGTGGACAGAAGGATGAGGACAAAAGGATGAGGACAGAAGGATGAGGACAGAAGGATGAGGACAAAAGGATGTGGACAGAAGGATGAGGACAAAAGGATGTGGACAAAAGGATGTGGACAGAAGGATGAGGACAGAAGGATGAGGACAAAAGTATGTAGACAGAAGGATGAGGACAAAAGGATGTGGACAGAAGGATGAGGACAAAAGGATGTGGACAAAAGTATGTGGACAGAAGGATGAGGACAGAAGGATGAGGACAAAAGTATATGGACAAAGAATGTGGACAAAAGTATTTGGACACGTTAAAGCCAGGTGTTTCTTTTTTAATATATTAGTAAACATTAATGACTAATGTCAGAATATACTGTAGTTTTATATTTCATTTTTTAATTTAGTTTTTTATTTTTGTTCTGAGATGAAAGTCAGAATTTTGAGGAAAAAAAGTCTGAATTCTGACTTTGTATTTTTTTTCTAGTGGCCCTAATCCACTTCCATAGAGACATACAAAGCATCCAATTTTTATGAAAGAGGATTAGAAAAATAAAGGTCCAATTTTTTTTTTTTTTTTATTATTATTATGTTTTTTTATTTTTTTATTATGTTTTTTATGTTATTTATGTTATTCTGAGATCAAGTCTGAATTCTGACTTTAAGCTCAGAATTCTGACTTTTTTTCCTCAGTATAATAATAATTTAAAAAAAAATAAAAAAAATGGGACCTTTGAATTTATTTTTTTTAATTTTCTTCCAGTGGCTCTAATCTTCTTCCATACATACATACATTTATAAACCTCATGTACTAAAATGCATCATGAATGGACTTAATAAACATTATTTAGATTTTGAAGCTGTTTGTTTGAGGTCTAATCCTCGACTTCTTCCATGTTTTGAACAAATGCGATATTATACAGTTGTATCCCTCCACATTTTTGACATTTTTTTTTTTAATTGCATCATGTTCTGATCATTAAAACCATCCGATCATCTCAGTCTTTCCATCTAATGATCCAACCGACCATATTCTGTAAACTCCTGCCAAGCGTTGACAGGTAACCGTATCCATGGTGATAATAACTCGGCCGGTCTTAACGCTCACGTACAGGAAAAACTACTCTGTGCCGTTGTGGAGAAAATCGCATATTTGTATCCAGTGTGTGATTGCGATGTGTTAGTTCATGGTGTTTTGGCTGCGAGGAGCTTGGCTTTGTGGGGCTCCAGCTGTTCACAGGGGCCTTCACCGGCGAAAAAGCCAAGACGTGGAGAGAACCCTGGGCTAAGAATAGAAGTTCAGAAACCGAGTGTTGGAAGAGGTGTTTGCATAGTGGGAAAAAGAAGTCGGGAAAATGTGGATTCATCTGTGAAAATAAAGGCAGAAGCAGAGGTGGGAAAATGAGGGCGTTGGGTTCCGTTACCTCTGCGCTGTCTTTACTGTACGTCAGATCGCTTTAACTGTCGGTGATTTAACTCGACGTGAACAGCAGGACGTGAAGGAACCTGTAAATGTCAACGTGTCTACAACCTCAGCTGTTATTTACCTCGCATAAGGACAGCGGATTAAAACTAAACGAATAAAAAAACACAACGGCCAAAACACCACAACGGGGCTTTGAAATCTGCAGAAGTCGGAAGTTAAAGAGATGATTTTTTTTTACTATTTCAAAGGATTCAAAAGAGTTTATTTATCATTCCATCACAGAGAAAAAACAAAACTAGTTACTGAGGACCTGTATTAGCCATAGCAATATAGAATAAAAATAACTAATAAATCAATGAATACATTAAAATCGCCTAAAATCTAAAGCTAATTTAAAAAATAAAGTAAAATATACGTCTAAAATTTAGCTTTAAAATACCTACATAAAAAAACAATAAATAAGAAGCAACACTTGGATATTTATTAGTAGTTTTGTATATTTTAATCACTTTAAGAAATACTAATGGATCTGAAATGAAGCTTTCATTGATCGCTTATTCATTGACCCTCAAATTGCATGAATACAAGTTTCGCACAAAAATTTACCTAATGGAAAAACGATATTTTTGCCAAAACTCTTGTTTTTCAATTAAAAGTTTTTGCATAAATGCTCGAAATAAACAAAAAAAGTTGGTATTATACTGCATTTTTTTGTACTTATGAATGAAAATCAGATAAAAGTCGCATGTGGTGAACAAAAGCGGATGTTTTTGCTTCATTTTTCTTTCTTTTTCACAACACAGTCCGTATTAGTAGTCTGGTCTTGTAAATCCAGCCTCAGAAAATGAAAAAAAAAAAAAAAAGTCAGGGTGATTTTAATTTTTTTTCAATTTCACTCAAAACAAAACAAAAAACAAAAAACAAAAAAAAACAAACAAACAAAAAAGCTAGTTTTCAGATGCATTTTTTTTGTACTTGTAAATGAAAATCAGATAAAACATCTAACGACATCTAACACATACATGGGCTCTTGTATGCAGTTAAGTTTACAGTTTTATTCGCAAAATGGACAAAAACCAACAACATAATCAAGAAAATTTATAAAAATTTGCAAAATGATCAAAAAAAGGACAAAAGTTAACAAAAAATAATCAAGAGAGATAACTAAAAATGAGCTAAATATCCAAGAAAATTAAAAAAGAAAATTTTGTCAATTTTACTATTTGACAATGACAATAAGAAGCAATACTTTAATATTTATTAGTAGTTTTGTATATTTTAATCACTTTAAGAAATACTAATAGATCTGAAGTGAAGCATACATCAGTTGCTTTTTCATTGACCCTCAAATTTCACGAATACAACTTTCGCATAAAATTTAGCCTAATGGAAAAACAACAATTTCACCAAAACTCTTGTTTTTTGATAAAAAGATTTTGCACTGGCAAGAGGTGGTTTTTCAGGTGTAAAACATTTGGTATATCACGCAAAACTGCAATGGAAAGACCTTTTTCCGCAACTAGAGTAATGTGAATAAAAAAAAAAAAAAAAAAAAACAGATGTTAAAATAAGCAAAGAAGAAGAGTTTTAAAAGAAACATGTCTTGGTATGTGTGGACACACCAGGAAACTGAATCATTTTTTAAATTTAGTACGAGATAGAGGGGTAATATATAATAGTGAATATATTTTTAAATCAACATGATATTTACGTTCATTGCCGTGTGTATGGAATGACTTCTTGAGTCAAGTTTACAGATTTATTAACAAAATGATAAGAATGGACAAAAATTAACAACAAAATCCTACTATAATCGACGTTCTGTGTCCTTTGTCCTTTGTGTCTTTGTCCGACGCATGTCCTGATGTTGTAGCACAGGAGGGTGTAGGGATGCAATGCCGCTGTTGCACCATGGGAGGGCACTATCGTACAATGGCACCACGGGTACAATGCCGCTAGACAAGAAAATTGACAAAAATTTGCAAAATGATCAAAAAAGGGCAAAAGTTAACAAAATAATCAAGGAAATTAACCAAAAATTAGCTAAATATCCAAGAAAATTAAAAAAGAAAAAAATATGCAAGCTAGGCTTTAGCTTCCTAGCTATGTTTTCATCTAGCAGCCCCACCTCTTTTATCCAAATATGGTCACTTCCTGCTCTAAATAACCAAAATGCTGACAAGAAAAATTGCAGAGTCTTCTTACATGTGGTCAGGTAGGTCTGTCTATAATTTGTTCGTCAGATATTTGTAGACTTCCACAAATACAAATACAGTTTTGAGTAATCCAACAACAAAGTCGCATCTGATGAACAAAACCAAACCCCGAGTGAAAAAGAAAGAAAAATGCTTTTTCAGGCAATGAAAAAAAAAAGGTCACGGTGATTTAAATTTTTTTGGTTCTCCGGAAAAAACACAAACCAACCGTTTTCAATTTCACTCAAAAAAAATTAAAAAAAATTTAAAATTAAAAAAAATCTTGTATTCAGACGCTTTTGTTTTTTTGTACTTGTAAATGGAAATCAGATAAAATATCTCTCTACTTGTCGTATTTTAATTTTCTCATTCGGGGGTAGTGTTTTCCATTTGATAAAACCCAGAGTAGTTTGAGTTTTATTTTCGCTCGCGGGTCGACTGAGGCTGAAATTCCTAGCGAAGCCATTGCCTTGAACAGATCCTGTGTAATTCAATCTAAGTTGTGAAGGTGGAGGGGAACATAATAGGAGCGCTGTAGCTGTTGTGATTTCATAGAGGCCAGCGGTGTGTGACACACAGATGATAGAGTGTCTGTGGTGAGTGCTGTCTGACAGGAAATGTCTTCCCTCTCCTCCGTGTTTACAGTCTTAAATGGATTAGAGTCTATGGGCAGCTCATGCCGCTCGTGGGTTCCAACGCGAGATGGGAAAAAAACAGCACCTCCGACGGTGCCAGGGTAGCCTCTGGTTTTTAACGCTAGCGTGTCGCTAATCACGTTAGCATCCATCATGTGAGCACCCCGGCTTTGACCTTTGCTGTTAATGTGGCTGTTTTTGTTCATTTTGTTGCTTATTTTAAAATGTTTTGATTATTTTGTTTATTTTTCAACATTTTCTGGCCTATTTCATAATTTTTTCTTCAAGTTTGTTCAGTTTGTTTATTTTCTTATTTTTTTACTTGATTTTACTGAGGTTTTTTTTTGCTTGTTTTTTCACATTGTTAATCATATATATATATATATATATATATATATTTTTTTTTTTTTTTTTTTTTTTTTGTTTTGTTTTGTTTGTTTTGTTTTGTTCATTTTCTTCACTGTCATTGATCCAACTCCATGGGTTTTACTGGTGAATCAATGTTGTAGAAGATGACAGCGTTTCCACGGTAACTACGGAGCCTCTGAACGTCCAAATATGGTCATATCTGATGACCATGAAAAGATGAAGAACTGTATTTTACACCAATTATTTCAACATATTTATTCAATATTGTTCAGTTTGTGGTTTATTTTTTTCTTGTTGCTGATTATTTTATTTTATTTTATTTTTTTTATTCATTTTGTTCATTTTATTGATTTCTTTGGCTGTTCTGGTTCATTTTGTTGGCTATTTATTTAAAATTTCTTCATTTTCATAAACATTTTTCAATATTTTCTTGCCTATTTCATTATTTTTTCTCCAATGTTGTTCAGTTTGTGGCTTATTTTATTAATATCACTTTTATTTTGTTCATTTACTGTTACTTTTTATACATTACTTTGTTTTTGTTCATTTTGTTGCTTATTTTATTTTTTCCTTTATCTTACTCTGTTTTTTGCTTATTTTTTCACATTATTTATCATTTTGTACTTTTTTTTTCTTCATTTTTGTTCATTTTCTCCACTGTCATTGATCCAACTCCATGGGCTTTACTGGGGAATCAATGTTGTAGAAGATGACGGTGTTTCCACGGTAACTACGGAGCCTCTGAACGTCCAAATGGGTCATATCTGATGACCATGAAAAGATGAAGAACTGTATTTTACACCAATTATGTCCATGCATTGATCGGATGTTTACAGTCTTAAATAGATCATAGTCTACGGGCAGCTCATGCCGCTCGTGGGTTTGAATGCCTGATGGGAAAAAAAACAGCGCCTGTAAACCACCAGCACCTCCGAGAGTGCCAGGGTGTAGCCTCTGGTTTTTAACGCTAGTGTGTCACTAATCATGTCAGCATCGATCATGTGAGTGCCCTGGCTTTGACCTTGGCGCCTTGCACTTAACTCCGAACTTAAATTACAGGTGTGGCGTGGTGTAGCATTAGTGCCGTTATAAAGACACTGAGCTAACGGTGTCAGCGCATTAAGTGAAGCGCTAATATCACTCATGCTTTCGACTGCGGTTGTATCCGTGGGGTTGCAGGAGCTTACATATTTTATCCCATCGTGTCAGTGTGTGATGATGTGTGTGGGCCACCACCGCCGATACCCCCCCCCCCCCCCTTGTAATACGCTAATATGCATTAGAATTAAGCTCATAGCCTCTGAAATGAAAACACCGGAATTAGCCGTCAAAAATGAGAGCCGAGCTGAGAGAAAAAAAAAGAAGAGTTAGAAAGAATTGGAAGGAGAAGGGGGGGGTGCAGTTGTGCGGCGGAGTTGGTAATATTATGAATGTAATGTTTCTTTTCATAAAGTCGGGGATGAGGTCGCCACAAATGATTCCCCTCGACGTAAGTCCGGGAGATGAAGCTTGCTCTTTTCAGCGGGGATAATTAGCCAAGGCTGACAGTCGATCCCCCATTTGCGACACTGATTTTTCAACCCACCCCCACCCCCTTCCCTTCTTCCCTTCTTCCCTTCCCTCTCCAGTTTGGGACTATAATCCTTCCTTTGAGGATGCGCTTCTGACAGAGACGTATTTTTTGTCCTTCTAGAATATTCCAGCAATTAGAGTAGGGTACGATAATACCCATCAAGTCCTTGTAATTAGCGAGCATTTGAGAGAAAACCGAGAGCCCTTTTGACCTCGATGTGGGGGTGGGGGGTTGAGCGCTGATGTATTTTGTGTCTTGCCGCCTGTTTGTGTGTCTCGGAAGACAAGACGACGCAAGGGGAGTCGAGTTAGAGATGAGTAAGCAGTGTGCCAGAGGGCCCGGCACAAAGTGTACCTCGGTAGGGAAAACCGCCGACTCAGCGTTAAAGCGTTTCGAAGAGCGTCCGAGTGTGTGCGAGGGTTGTAACTAAAACCCCATCGCCTCGGGGGGGGTGGGGGGGCTCGTCGTGCCTTTGAAAAGTTCTCTTTATATCTGTTGTTGTTGTTGTTTTCTTTGGGCTGCCAACTTGTTGTCGACTGTCTGTGTCCGGCGATGGTTATCGCAGCTGATGATGCCCTTCGCTGTCAGGCCGTGACCCCCGTACTCCCACTGAATTATCATCTGTCAGTGGCCGAGAGAGAGGCAGGATGGGAGTAGAGAGAGAGGGAGGGAGGGAGGGAGGGAGGGATGGGAGGGAGGGAGTCCAGGCCGCCGCCAAACAAGGGACAGAGGGAAGATTTGGCTGAGTGCCTCCGAGGTGTTTAATTGTCTTCATTGATGACCGCCCCACCTGCTCGCTTGACACACATTTCCCAGCCAAGGCATGTCACGCATAAACAAATAACTCATGCAACCAAGCAACCACGCGAAGGGGGGGAGATTTATAGCGACCGTCAAAAAGCCTCAGGCAGACCAGTCCCTCAACGTCTCTGTAAACGTGCAACGAAGCCGATCCCGAAGTGCCGTCCACGTCGGCCAGTCGACCACATTGTTTTTCAATTTACAAGTTTTATTGTCATGTGTCGATGTTTATGTTGATTTTTTAGGTGTTTTGGTCTCTTCCTGTTTTATTTTGGTGATGGTGGTCGCTTTCCTGTTTTTTGTCTGTCAGTCTTGTCTCTGTCTTGCCTAATCCCATCATTGCCTGCACTTTGGTGTTCCTCATGTAATTGCCCACACCTGTTTGTGATCCCTACCTTCCCTATATATTCTTCCCCTCTCCCTTTGTCTGTTGTCAGTGCGTTGTTTCTGTGATCTTGAAAAGACCAACTAATGTTCAGTGTCTTGAACCTCATGTTATCTACCTCAGGCTTTTAGTTCGTATAGAGTATGTTGTACTTCTCTTTAAGTTATTAGGATTTTTTAGAGCATGTTGTGCTTTCTCTTTTTGTTTATCCATTTTTGTACTTTGATTTATTTATTTATTTATTTCGAACATGCAAAAAAAAACAAAACAACAAAACAACAAACAAAAAAAACAAAAAACAAAAACAAAATAAAACATTTAAATGGACAGAATCTATCTCCAAGCACATACAAGTCTGAATTTTGCATGGTCGATAAGGAGTAGGAAGAAGTATGAACTTATTTAATCCTACCCTTCAGTGCTTTTACACCTTTATCGCTAACTTGATACAAGAGTCAAACAATGATATTTTCCTAATTTTAACATCAAACCACGACAAATAGATAATGCAGTAACTGAATTACACCCAACAATATGATCATGGCAGTCCAGTCATACAAGCAGACTCAACAATTCAACCAACCTACTTGGAGAACTTTTGTTAAATAAATCCTTTATTTTTGACCACTGATAAAAGTGTCTCGTTGCATTTGGGTCCACACCAAGTGTCGTGCCTTAACATTTATTTTCTCAAAAAACAATAGAAACACATAATTTCTACATTTAAAAAAGTCTGGTTTTGTTCACATACTCTTCCTGTAAAAACTACAGTTATATTTGATTTAATCGTCAACACAAAAATCTTTTCAAATAAACAACTTTACATTTTTACCTCCACCCAATGAGGTTCTGTTTTTGTTTTTGCTTTGTCTGTTTGACCATGTGCAGATAACTCAAGAAGTTATGAATGGATATGGACGAAAATTTCAGGAAATGTTGATACTGACACAAGTAACAAGTGAGTAAATTTTGGTGGTGATCAGGGGGAAAGCACTGATCTGCCTTGGCGGAGGTCTGCGCTCTCCCAGTGCTTTTCTAGTTTGTTTATGTTGCAATTTTACAACTTTTTGGTGTTAATTCTACAATCATTTTTTACAGTGTAGCTCCAAGCTAAACCCTAAATGAGACACACATGAGCCACAACAGAGTGTCAGGAGTAGATTTTCTTCTATCAGGATTGAATCATCATAAACTATTGCTACTGAGTTGTGTTTCTTGGATTTGTATGGTCAAATTTTCAACCGTTCATGGTAGAAAAAAGTATTGATATGAGAATATATGCTATCATTACATGTATATAATATGTTTGTCAAAAGTTGCAGTGTTTTCTGACCTTTGAACTCCATTCTTTTCCTGTAACACAAACCCTAGAGCTAAACCTTTATAGTTCAGGTTAGGTTTTATGCTAAACACTTGAGTTTCCTTTTCAAATTAAGTCAAATTTATGCAAATTAGCCTCACACCTCTGTTGGAACCACATCCTGGTTTAACTTTTAAAGACCTACAACTATGTTTAAAAGGAGTTTTCCTCTATATTTAACCTTTCCAAAGGGATTTATCACTATGGACTATGAGATTATTGTCTATATTTTGCATTTTTCAGTGGAAATAATGTATTTTCCTATATTTAATTCATTAATCATGTAGATGTTTGTAAAAAAAAAAAAAAAAAAAAAAAATGCAGAGGTGGTTATATCAAAACAGAGAAAACTGAAGAAAAATGGACTTTTCAGTGAAATCTCTCATTATCGATCAAAAACCCAGTGTGGGTGGGTTTTACTGGTGAATCAATGTTGTAGAAGATGACAGTGTTTCCACGGTAACTACGGAGCCTCTGAACGTCCAAATATGGTCATATCTGATGAGAATGAAAAGATGAAGAACTGTATTTTACACCAATTATTTCAACATATTTATTCAATATTGTTCAGTTTGTGGTTTATTTTTTTTCTTGTTGCTGATTATTATTATTACTTTTATTTTTTTTATTTTATTCATTTTATTGATTTCTTTGGCTGTTCTGGTTCATTTTGTTGGCTATCTAACTAATTTTCCTTCATTTTTGTTCTTCAGTTTGGTTCAGTTTGTGGCTTATTTTGTTAATATTACTTTTATTTGTTGTCGATTTATCGTTCATTTTTATTCCTTTTATTCATACAGTTCACTATTTTTGTTCTTTTTTATTGCTTATTTTATTCTTTCTTATTTTATTTTACTCATTTTTTTGCTCATGTTTTCACATTATCTTTTTTTTCTCTTTATTTTTGTTCATTTTCTCCACTGTCATTGATCCAACTCCATGGGTTTTACTGGTGAATCAATATTGTAGAGATGACGGTGTTTCTATGGTAACTACGGAGCCTCTGAACATCCAAATGGGTCATATCTGATGACCATGAAAAGATGAACTGTATTTTACACCAATTATTGACATGTATTGATGGCATTAGTGGATCAGCAGGTGTTAAACAGTTTAGATCAGTAGATGCTTTTGTTCGCCGGTGGTTTTTCTGGTGTTTAAGGGTTAAACCCACTCCATCCCTGACCCTGAATACTCACATCCTCAGCTCCTCTTTGATTCCCAGCCCTACTTGAGACCGTAAAATGATCTAACATAAGGGGCTAAATATGGACATCTCAGCTCCCTGACCTCAATCCTCTCCCGCTTCGGCGTTGACCGTGCAAAGCTATGTCACTTCAAATGATTCGGACAAAACGCCCGCGTCATTAAATTTAATTGCACAGTTCAGGGAAAATAAATGTGAGCTCTGAAGGAACACCTCACCAGCTACACTGCACTTGCAGCAACCTAGATTTCAACATAAACACACTGGGAAAATTAGAAGTGTGAAGGGAGAAGAAAAAAAAAAAACAAAACAAGTCAAAATAGAACCTCTTTTCATTTTCTTTCCCTAGAGTTTTAGCTCAACTCCAAAAAAAAAAAAATGAAGTGAAAAGTTTCAATTAGAGGGAGTTTGAGCCGTGCTGTTTTTTTTTTTTTTTCCCCACCATCTCTTCACCCTCCTCTCCCTCCTTCTTCATTGCAGACAGTAGTTTGTAAAGGTCAGTGCTGTCTGTCGGCTTTATTTGAGGGTGTCTGAAGACCCATTTAAGACCCGACTTTAACTTGAAATGTGCTGACCTACACTGTAAAAAAAAAACGTAATATTCCCGCAGCAGGGGTGCTGAAAAAATACTGTTAAATAACAGAAAATAACCATCTCATAAAAATATGGTAATTTTCCATATGTAAAATACAGTTTTTTGCCCTAACTTTGCATGAGATTTTGCACATTTTTGGACTTTTTATGTTTAATAAAGAATATTTACATGTATTAAAGCAATCAAATTACCTATAAATATTTATATATAAATAATTTTGCTACCACTACTACTACTACAGATCCAAAGATAATTTAGGATTATACACAAGAAAAACATGGATATCTTACACTATAATTGACTAAACATGAGTAAAAGATGAATAAAATCAAGCAAGAAAGTAACAGTAGCAGTAGTTAGCTTAGGCAGAAGTAGCATTAGCATTACAGTTTCACCCATCACCCATCATCCCTTGCTTCTCTCATGTCCGAATAAGATCACTTTAGCACAAAAAAAGCCAACAGAAAGCTGGGAAACAGATCAACTCTCAAGGCATCTGTATAATTAATTAACCTTAATGATCAATCGTATTTCTGGTGATAGTTTAGATTCACTAAATTCAAAACTTTTTCCCCTTAAATTCATCAGTAATCTGTATTTTTCCTTCATAATTGACACTAAACTCTGATTGCCAGTGCAACAAAAGTAAATTCCTCTCACCACACTGTAAAAAAACAAAAAAACAAAACAAAAACAAAACATAAAAAAAGGATAATATTCCGACAGCTGGGGCGCCAAAAAATACTGTTAAATAACGGAAAATAACCATCTCATAAAAATATGGTAATTTCCCATAATTAAAATACAGTTTTTTGCCCTAACTTTACATGAGATTTTGCTTTTTTTTTTTTTTTTTTTTTAACTTTTAAATGTTTAATAAAAAATATTTACATGTATTAAAACAATGAAATTACACACACGCATATATATATATATATATATATATATATATATATATATATATATATATATAATTTTCAATGACACTCAGTTGTCCAATCCACTGATAAAAACTGTATTTGGACAGTTTATCAGTGCTTATACATGTTATACATTCACAAAAATGGATAGCTGGATGGGTATCAATGGATGATAGATAGATAGATAGATAGATAGATAGATAGATAGATAGATAGATAGATAGATAGATAGATAGATAGATAGATAGATAGATAGATAGATAGATAGATAGATAGATAGATAGATAGATAGATAGATAGATAGATAGATAGATAGATAGATAGATAGATAGATAGATAGATAGATAGATAGATAGATAGATAGATAATATTTCATTTTCAGATGTGTCCAAATACTTTTGTCCCTCATGTCCTTCTGTACTCTGTCCCTGCAGGAGGCTCCGCCTACGCTACATTACGCTTTGCTTCTACTTTTATCGGCCTTTTTTGCGGAACCTCAAAGCAAAACAGGAAGTTGTTGTCGGTGCGTGTGGAATATCAGATCCAAATGTTTTGTCCATTGCATCCTTTCTTTTTTCTCGTATTGACGGCGGCGTCTCCTTTCAAAGCCAACGTGTTAATGCGCCGTTTCCTGCTGTTCGCCTGCAGCCACTGATGCGTATTGACAAATGCACGTTTTTGATCTCAGAGCCACTGAAGGTGGTCGGATCTACGATGATGTCAGATACAGAGCTGCTACACTGTAAAAAAAAAAAAAATTCTGTGGTTTAGGCAGAAAACAATGTCAAATATGGAGTCATTCTGATGCCATTAGTTTGGTATATGTTAAATAGATGGTCCCAGTGGCTTTAATTTATTTTTTTCATTTATTTATTTATTTCTGACATGCAACGAAACAAAATAAAACAAAATGAAGCAAATTAAGACAAAAACAAAATAACATTTAAATGAGCAGAATCTATCTTCAAGCACATACAAGTCTGAATTTTGCATATTGTCGAAAAGGTTGTTGATTTTATCCTTTGTGGCCTCACCCCATTTAGCTACATGAATCCCTCTGTCGTTGTAATTTTTTTCTCTTATTTATTTATTTATTTGCACTTTGTACAGGTATCTATATCAATATGTTAGTCAAAGCATTGGCCTCTTTTTTTTGTTTGTTGAAAAACCAATAAAAGTTTAAGTCCAAAAAAGAATAAAAGGATAAAATTTGAAATTGAAATTTCAAGTTTTGATCTTGAATTTGAAAAAATGCAACCGTGTATTCAAATTAAAAATAAGTGTATGAAATTTTTTTTGTTGTTTTGTTTTTTTTCCCATAGATTTTTGTTTTGTTATGCTGTCACTCATGATCCATGCCCCTCTCAGTTGAGGCCACAAAATAAGATTTGAAAGTGAGAAAAGATTTGAAAGTGAAAAAAAAAAAAAAAAGATTTGAAAGTGAGAAAAGATTTGGAAGTGAAAAAACTAAGATTTGCAAGTGAAAAAAAGATTTGAAACAGAAAAATAGATCTGAAAGTGAAAAATAAGTTTTGAAAATTAAAAAAGATTTAAAAATTTAAAAAATAAGATTTCAAAGTGAAAAAAAATAAAAAAAATTTGAAACTAAAGAACAGATCTGAAAGTGAAAAAAAAAGTTTTGAAACTAAAAAAAGATCTGACAGCAAAAAAATAAGATTAGAAACTGATAAAAGACTTGAAACTGAAAAATTATAATTTGAAATTGAAAAAAAAAAGATTTGAAACTGAAAAAGAAGATTTGAAACTAAGAAAATAAGATATGAATCTGAAAAGGTAGAACATGCGACTGAAAAAAACTTATAAGCTCAAATATTAAAATATATATGAACGTGAAAAATGAAAATAAATAATTTATTCAAAAAGAATTACCAAAGTGAATCAAAATTATATTTAACCTGAAAAAACCTTTCACACACTTATTTTTAATTTGAATACCTTGTTGTATTATTATTATTATTTTTTTTTTTTTTATTAAAGATCAAAACTTGAATTTTCAGTTTCAAACGGTATTTTTTCCATGTATAAAACCTTCGTCCTCAGGGTAGCTCCGTACTCACGAGGCCTGCGTGGTTTTACAGTGTCAGTTGCGTCTAAAACGTTCAGTATCTGCAGAAGTTCCTCCTGTTTTCATGTTTGTGTTCTTCCACCTTCAGACTGACAGAGTCTGGGAAAAGTGTGAAAGTATGTGTTTGAAAACGCTGACAGTTCTGCGAAGACGGCCTCCGTGAAGCCTCCGTGGGCTAATGAAGCGCTGAAGTGTCGTCATGGCGACCAGGAGGCGTCGTCGTACGGTGACAGCCGTCGTACGCAGCGCTAATTTATTCTGAACGCACACTGTGACCCTGAAGCTAACAGTCAATTATTTAAGGCTTCTGTCCATGCATTAGCATTAGCAGCCCCCCCCCACACACACACAGTTACATCCACTATATGGACAAAAATATGTGGACACGTTGAATCTGGGTGTTTCTTTTCTAACGGGGATTTGTAATTATTTATTTAGTTCATTTTTGCTGTTTTATGTTGGTCTTTTTTTCGTAGAATTTTGTTGATTATTTTGTAAATTTGTGTTTATTTTGTTGATTATTATCTTTTTTTACTTATTTTATTTATTATTTTTGATAAATTTTTGTTGATTTTGTTAATTATTTTGTCAATTTTTTTTTTCATTTGTTGATTATTTTCATCATTTTTATTATTTGTTTTTTCTTTTTACTCATTTTGCTGATTATTTTGTCTTTTTTAAACATTGATTATTTTAGAATTTTTTGTTAATTTTGTTGATTATTTTTTCCAGTTTTGATCATGTGCTGATTATTTTGTTGATTGTGGTGGTATTTTTTTTTTTTTTTTTTTACTAATTTTGTTGATTATTTTGTCCATTCTTTTCATTTTGTTGATTATTTTGCTGATGATGATTATTATTTTATTTATTTATTTTACTAATTTTGTTAATTTTTTTGGCCATTTTTGTTCATTTGTTCTTTTTTTTTTTTTTTTTTTACTAATTTAGTTGATCATTTTGTCTTTTTTTGTTCATTTTGTTGATTATTTTGCCAATGTTTTGTCCATTTTGTTGATTATTTTTCTTTTTTCTTTTTTTTAAGTAATTTTCTTGATTATTTTGTCCATTGTTCATTTTGTTGATTTTTTTTCTTTACAAATTTTATTATTATTTTGTGTATTTTTTACTAATTTGGTTGATTATTTGGTCTATTTTTGTTCATTTTGTTGATTATTTAATCCATTTTTGTTCATTTGTTGATTATTTTGTTGGTTTTGATGGTTATTTTTGGTCTTTTTTTACTCATTAGGTCTTGTATAGTGGGTGTTCCAAGGCAGTCATCTCAGATCCTTTAAGAAAATTAAACTTCAAGGACATATTAATGTTTCTATGTCTAATCCTCATCACATCTTACAGCTGTAGATATAACGTGTCCCAATATTTATGTCCATATAGTTTATAAAAATCAACATTTCCTTTACCAGTACAATAATATTTATCCCATTATATAAACCTATATTCTAACATTAGTTTGGACTCTTTTGTATCCCAGACTCCTGTTAGAACACAAACACCTGAATCTGAGGCATCCACATACTTTTGTCCACATACCTAGCGTAGCTGTGATGCTAATAGTTTCGGACCAGGCTGAGGGTGGGTTTGTGTACATATATATATATATATGTGTGTGTGTGTGTGTGTGGTGTAATGGAATGCGAGCGCTGGAATAGCTGGAGGACATGCTGTGGGCCAAACTGGGCCGTTTGTGGCGCCGTCGCTGTGTTTGCGTGGCTCCGGTAAATACATGTCAGCAACCATCATCTTCGCTGGCTTAACGAGCCGTGGTCCGCTCGCTAGGTGAAACCGGGAGGGCACACAGGTTAGCGGCAGTTACAGTGACACAAAGACACACAAAATACACACAAATACACACAAAATACACACAAATACACACTAACCTGCCCGTGCAGCCCTTCAGCCCACGCACAAACACAACACAACGACAGGGGGGTGGAAATATGACACTACAGCCTGTTTACACTGGGGTAGTTACACTGGAGTAGGAGTTAATTTATGAGTATTTAGTATAAATATGACACTACAGCCTGTTTACACTGGGGTAGTTACACTGGAGTAGGAGTTAATTTATGAGTATTTAGTATAAATATGACACTACAACCTGTTTACACTGGGATAGTTACACTGGAGTAGGAGTTAATTTATGAGTATTTAGTATAAATATGACACTACAACCTGTTTACACTGGGGTAGTTACACTGGAGTAGGAGTTAATTTATGAGTATTTAGTATAAATATGACACTACAACCTGTTTACACTGGGGTAGTTACACTGGAGTAGGAGTTAATTTATGAGTATTTAGTATAAATATGACACTACAACCTGTTTACACTGGGGTAGTTACACTGCAGTAGGAGTTAATTTATGAGTATTTAGTATAAATATGACACTACAACCTGTTTACACTGGGATAGTTACACTGGAGTAAGAGTTAATTTATGAGTATTTAGTATAAATAAGACACTACAACCTGTTTACACTGGGGTAGTTACACTGCAGTAGGAGTTAATTTATGAGTATTTAGTATAAATATGACACTACAACCTGTTTACACTGGGATAGTTACACTGTAGCAGGAGTTAATTTATAAGTATTTAGTAAATAAGTCCATTTTATTTATAAAGCACTTTTCATAGATGGAAAGTCACAAAGTGCTTTATAGTGCAAAATACAATTAAAAGACAATTAAAGTATGATAAAAAAAAAAATACAATTAAAATCCAGTTAAAATACCATTTAAAATGCAATTAAATACAATTAATAAACAATTAAAAATACCACTTAAAAATCCAATTAAATCCAATTAAAATACCATTTAAAAAATACAATTAAATCCAATTAAAATTCCATTTAAAAATACAATTAAATGCAATTAAAATACTATTAAAATACCATTTAAAAATACAATAAAATACAATTAAAATATGATAAAAATACAGTTAAAATCCAATTAAAATACCATTTAAAATGCAATTAAATACAATTAATAAACAATTAAAAATACCACTTAAAAATCCAATTAAATCCAATTAAAATACCATTTAAAAAATACAATTAAATCCAATTAAAATTCCATTTAAAAATACAATTAAATGCAATTAAAATACTATTAAAATACCATTTAAAAATACAATAAAATACAATTTTAAAAAAACTGTTAAAATACCATTAAAAAAACAATGAAAATACCATTTAAAAATACACTAAACTACATTATTATTTAGTTATTCTTCTTTCTTTAGTCAGTCTTCATGAATATTATTTATCTATTTAGTATATTTTCATTATTTCTTTAGTTTCCATGAGTACATAGTCTTATTTAGGTGGTTATTGTTGTGATTTAGTCAGATTTTTTTATCAGATATCATCTATTTTTCATCCTTTTTTAGTTCATCCTCAGTGTTTTTCACTTATTCCTCTGTATATTTCCGTTATTCGCTGTCATCACCTTATTATTATGTATTTATTCTGTCGTACTTGTCATTCTTCTGGAGTTGTGCTGTTAATCTGAGTTTAATCTCATATTTCTGCAGAATCCTTCTAAAACCTCTTAAATCCTCACCTGTACCTGTTTTTTTTTTTTTTTTGCTTTTTTTATGTTCATAGTTGACGATACCAGACGTTAATGCAAATGCGGGACGTGGTTCAGCGTTCGGTCTTTTCTCCCCTCAGTTCGTGGTTGAACAGCTGTGTGCATGAGTCCAGATGGGTGCAGACAGAACCCTTCCAAACCAAACCTCTGCTTCGTTTACATGCTATTTGCACATCTGAGCGTGTGCGTGGAGGACACTGAAAATGTCCTGCCCCACTTCTGGCTCCTGGTTTCTTGGTTGGAGTTGTGAGGTAGACTCTGTTCTTTAAATAGCCCCTCCCCAGGGGACACCGCTGGACACATGCAATGTGAACCCTGGTAACCCCGCCCACTTTCTCCTGCCCATTTACCCTTCACCAACACTTTTCCGGCAGCGTCCGTGTGTGTTGGACGAGCATCGCCCCCCCACGCCTCCCACCGCTCACATTAAAGGCCAAACCCACGCCTGGTCGGGGTTTTCTCTGACCTTTGACCTCTGGGTTAAAGAGTGTGAACCTGCACTTCATTTAACGGCCCCTAGAGGCGCCAAAAGCAACGAGCAACAACTAGGTTTGATTATTATTATACTGGTCTAGAATTTTTATCTTTATTTTTTTAGATTTGATCTGAATCAGAGATTTGCAGAAGAAGATTAGAGCCACTGGAAAAAAGAAATGATTCAAATTAAGGTCCAATATATATATTTTTATTATCATTCAGAGATGAAAGTCAGAATTCTGAGATTAAAGAATTTTGAGATTAAAGTCAGAATTATGACTTTTTTCTCAGAATAATGATAAAAAAATGTATATATTGGACCTTACTTTTATGTTTTTCCAGTGGCCCTAATCCTTTTCTGTAAATATCAAACTGCCCCCCCACACCTCCCACCACTCACATTAAAGCCCAAACCCACGCCTGGTCTGGGGTTTCCTCTGAACTTTGACCTCTGGGTTAGACAGTGTGAACCTGCACTTCATTTAACGGCCACTAGAGGCACCAAAAGCAACTAGCAACAACTAGTTTTGATTATTATTATACTGATCTAGAATATTTATTTATTTATTTATTTATTTATTTATTTTAGAAATGATCTGCATCAGAGATTTACAGAAGAAGATTAAGGCCACTAGAAAACAACTATTAAAATTCAGGTACTATATATATATATATATATATATATATATATATATATATATATTTTTTTTTTTTTTTTTTTTTTTTTTTTATTATTATTATTCTGACAAAAAAATTAGAATTATGAGATCAAAGTTAGAATTCAGACTTTTTTTTCTCACAATTCTCACTTTAATTTTAGAACAATAATTTAAAAAATATTTTAAAAGTTAGAATTCTGAGGAAAAAAGTCAGAATCATACTGGTGAATCAGTGTGGTAGGTGATGCCAGTGTTTCCACAGTAATTATGTTCATTTTATTGACTACACTGGCTGTTCTGGTTCATTTTGTTAGCTATTTACTAATTTTCCTTCATTTATGTTACATTTTTTGATTACTTTGTTTATTTATTTATTTATCTTTTAACATTTTCTTACCCATTTCATTATTTTTTCTTCAATTTTGTTCAGTTTGTGGTTTATAATGTTAATATTACTTTTGTTCTGTTAATTTAATGTTGATTTTTATTCCTTTTATACATGACTTTGGCTGTTTTTGTTCATTTTGTTGCGTATTTTATTTTTTTTTACATTATACTCACTTTTTTGCTTATTTTTTCACATTATTTATCATTTTGTACAGTTTTTTTCTTCATTTTTGTTCATTTTCTTCACCAGTTATTGTCATGTATTGATAGAATTAGTAGATCAACAGGTATTTAACAGCAGTAGATGGTTTAGGGTTTTAAAGTTAAAAGGCTAACAGCAGGTTCTGGATGTTATAAAATGAGGAGAAAATTTACATTATACTTGAAAAATGAGCAGAGTTCATCGTTTAAGTATTTGTTCACTTTTAAACCTACATTTCAAATTTTTTTAGTTCATTTTTTTCCTCATTTTACAGGAATTTCACACTTTTTGTCACTAGTTTTCCTAAAAATGATCCATTATCTCAATTTAAACAATTTCTGTGTTCAGTCGTGAATAAAACATGACCATGAAAAGATGAAGAACTGTATTTTACACCAATTACTGACATGGATTGACAGGATGATTGGATCGGCAGTTTATGGTTTTGGTTGACGGTGAATGTTTGAGTCTTTAAGGGTTAATCAGCTTCAGTTTGTCCAAATATGGACACTTGTTTCAGGCTTCAGATCATGTCCATCAGCTGTCATGTCCGGTGTTTGGCCCCTCCCACTCCCACTGTGTCCAGCCCTCCTTCTTCTTCTTGTGCGTCCCATCCTTCCTCCAGTCGTTCATTCACTCCTCTTCCTCTTCTTTTGTCGTTCTTTCTCCTCTCAGACTCCATTCTCTCGTTACAGCACATCCAATTTACTCAGGGTTGGGGAGGGGGGGGGGGGGGGGGGAGCGATATGAATCTTATCTGGCCGCTACTTTAATTATTCCATCTTCAAGGTGCGTTCCTTTTTTTGCGAGCACCAGGGTTATTAAATAGTGTCCATTTTAATCAAGGCGTGCAATAGCCCTAAATTGGGCAAGTAATTAAAGGTGGAATAATGAAATTGAATTGGAAAATCTACTCCATTTTTTCTTTTTTTTCAGTGAAGTGGCTTCGGTTGTTTTTTTAACGGCCTCGGCGACAGGCTTCCAGTCCTGAGGTGGATTCGATTTCCTCTTTTATTATAATATTATCCAATGCATTTTGCAGTTTTTCAGTGAAACTGTGTATTTTCTTATATTTAATTCACTGATCTTGCAGATGTTTATGAAAAGTTCTGATTAAATTTGAAGGTTATTATATAAAAAAAATAAAAAAAAAACACAGAAAAATGAAGAAAAACGGACTTTTTCAGTTAAATGTGTCCATAATTGAACATAAACACAGTGTGTCCATCCACTGGCACTGATCCAACTCCATGGGTTTATGAAATTATTTATTTGAATTCAGTTTTGTTTAGTTTATGGTGTATGTCATTCATGTTGCTAAAATTTATTTATTTATTTATTTTTAATTTTATAACTTTGGATGTTTTTTATTTCGTTGCCTATTTTACTTTCATTTCGGGTTAATTTTAATAAATTTTTGTATCTCTTATTTATTATTTGGTTAATTTTCTTTTTTGATTTTGTCAGTTTTTCTTCGTTTTTCTTTACATTTGCACAGAATTTTATTCCTGTCATTGCTCCAATTCCATGGATTTATTTATTGATTTATTCCATTTCATTTAGTTTAGGGTTTATTTTGTTCATGTAGCATACGATTTTTGGCCTCCACCACAGGTTTCCAGTCCTGTGGTGGATTTGGTTTCCTCTGTTTCTTGGTCTGGTGCCATGTCCTTCATCCTCTTCCTCTTCCTCTCTTCTTCCTCCTCCTCTCCCTTTCCTCTTCCTCTCTTCTTCCTCTCCCTCCTCCTCTCCCTCTTCCTCTCCTCCTCCTCTCCCTCTTCCTCCTCCTCTTCCTCTCCTCCTCCTCTTCCTCTCCTCTTCCTCTCCCTCCTCCTCCTCTTCCTCTCCCTCTCTTCTTCCTCTTCCTCTCCCTCTTCCTCTCCGTCTCTCCTCTTCCTCTCCCTCTCTCCTCTTCCTCTCCCTCCTCCTCCTCTTCTTCTCCCTCCTCCTCTTCTTCCTGTCCGACCCTGTGCTTTACACAAATGTGGCCTGTAATGATAGCTCTTCCTCTCCTCCTTTCCTGCTCTTCGCTGTGTTTTTCTGGACTTTGTAATTGAAGCATTACCGTTGTCCGTCTCGCAGGCGGACGCTGATAATTACTGGCGGACTGAAGCCGACCACAGTTACAGAAGCATCACATACCACAAAGACACCTTTTATGGGATTAAAGCTGCCTTTTTTTATTGTGCACCTGTCATCCCAAGTATGTGCATACAGGGTTTGTGTTACCGTGGCGATGTGTCCGACTGAGTTTTGCTGTTTGTCAATCAGTCTCCTGCAGGTTTTGTCTGGTTCGGAGCGTTAAAAAGCAGTTGAAAGTGCGCCTTTGGTTGATGCATGTCAGGACAGGATGTGATCAAAGGCCTCAGTGCATTCAAATCACAGTCAGGCTCGTATACGTTACCCATCAGACAGGAAGAATTAGGCAACCATTACATCCAAAGTGGCAAAATTAACTCCAACGTGTCAACTTTTTAAAAATTTTGACACAAAGTGAAAAGTCATTCAACTAATTTACATGAAAAGTTAGAGCGGTGTAACATTATTTAACCCATAAACACCCACAGCTACTTTTATTTAACCTTTCTGAAGTGATTTATCACTATTTATTATAATATTATTCTCTGATTTTTAGCAGTTTTTAGGTGAAAATCATGTATTTTCTTATATTTAATCCACTCATCATGTAGATGTTTGTAAAAAGTTGCAGACAAAACAAAAAAAGTGACTTTTTCAGTTAAATCTGTCATTAATTGAACATAAACCCAGTGTCCACTCCATGGGTTTATTTTATTTTATCAATTTCATTTAGTGTATGGCTTATTTTGTTCATGTTGCTACTGTTTTTGTAAAAACAAACAAACAAAAAAATATTACTTTGGATGTTTTTGTTAATTTTTTTTGCCTATTTTACTATTTTGTTGTTTCTTTTTCCTTTAACTTAATTTTACATTTTTTTTGTCCCCTATTTCTTATTTGCTTAATTTTCTTATTGATTTTGCCCATTTTTGTTCATTTCATTTTACTTTTGTACAGTATTTTATGAATTTTTTTTAAAATTTGGTAGCTATTTCACTTTTTTTTGTAATTTTGTTTGCATATTTTCCCCAAATTATTGATTATTTTGTCAATATTTTATTCATTTTTGTTCATTTTATTCATTATTTTACAATATATGTAGCCCACTTCTCCCGAATACTGCACACAGGGGCCCTGGGTTTGTAAGGAAACCAAACTATCTAATAACAAATGAATCCCATTAAATAATGTGTCTGTCTCTCTCTCTAACTGTAATGATTTTGATTGTCTTGTATTGCTTTGATATTGCCTGAATAATCCAAATAACTGTCATAAAGTTAGAATAATAATAAACAATCACTACACTCAGTTTTACTCAGGAAAATATGACAAATGAAATATCACAAGACTCTGTTTTATTAAATAATGAATCAATTATTTACTTCAAATAATTCAAATTATTTAAATGTAATAAAACAAGCTTTCTGGAAAAAACAACAACAATAAAATAAAATAAATTTCTTATTTACTGTCTACCAAAAAAACAAAAACAAATCACAAAGCAACCTAATCCACAGTCAATTCTCAAATTAGACCCAATAACTCAGTATAAGTTTCAGGCAAATACCTTTCAATTTAAATTGACATTCCCTTTAAGCCCCAAAAATATACACTTTAAGTTCACAGAAATAATAAAATATAGCTTCTCTTCCACTCTAGTTTTTTGGATTTCAGTTACCTTCTCTGTAATAACCTAAGATAAACACACACACACCTAACTCAGTGGGCCCACGCACACATACACACAGCCGGAAAAACCCAAAATAAGCCGATGCAGGCCTGATACTGCGATGTTTGAGAGCAAGGAAATCCAGTTTTAATCCAAAACCGATCCAAACAGAGAACAGAAAAGCCTTACCTCCAGTGTAGCTGTACTCCAAACAGCAGTAGGTTACCCGGGTCCAGTCACTGCAGAAGCCTGATCCAACATGGACAGGACAGGTGAGAAGGCGGTGGAGTCTGTCCCAGACCCACGACAACGTCCGAACCAAGACGACTCACAAACACACCAGCAGCAGCAGTCACGATGAATCCTCACGGTCCCGTGTTGAAAGCACAAAGCACAGCCGATAACAGATGCTGGGTTAGCTTCTCTCGGTCAAGTCCATTCACTTAGCTAGTGAATGCTAACGCACGCGCTGCATTAGCTCAGAGGCTAGGCTAACGTACACGGTCACAGCTACACAGAAGCTTCCAGCACAAACATCTCTTGCTACACACCAGACAGTCGTAGTTCCAGTATCCAGGCCAAGAATGTCGAGCAGACTGTCTCTTAGTCACCGAAAACTACGGACTTCAAACTTAATCGCAGTAGAAACTGTACACTCACTACTATGTGTCTCACTGTCAAGTTTTTTTTCCCCACATTCACTCTCACTCTCCTCCCCTTCCTGTCTGAACCTGTCAATCACACCTTAACCAATTAAGGACCAGGATTACGCCTGTTTTCAATCAGCACTTCCTCTTTTAACCTGAACTTTTTCCACAATAAAACGAAATATTTAACTAAATCTTTGTCTCTTTTTCAGCCTTTTAACTTATTTATTACCTTCAAACTCATTCATCAACCCGTTTTAATGGCAATAAAATAATCTTTACACTTTTAATAACAGTTTTAACCACATCTGAACATATTTTAACCATTTATTATCTATCACAGAATGTGATTTTAGCAGGGTTACACATATAAAACTGTCAGTGATCCAACTCCATGGGTTTGACTGGTGAATCAATGTTGTAGAAGATGACGGTGTTTCCATGTTAACCACGGAGCCTCTGAACGTCCAAATATGGTCATATCTGATGACCATGAAAAGATAAAGAACTGTATTTTACATCAATTATTTCCATGTATTGATCGGATTAGTGGATCAGAAGTTTTTAAAAATCTTTCAGTCGGTAAATTCTTTTGGTCACTACTTGATTTTCTGATTTCTCAGTTTATTGTTGTTGTAGTTTTACATTTTATCTTCCATTTTTCCATCCTTTTTATCCATCTCCCTCCTGCTTTGTGTAATTTAACTTGTCTTATTGATTATTTCTAATAAATAAATAAAAAGTGCTTAGTAAACTGCAGTGTTATAGAAATTAAATTATTGTCAAGACGTGTCGGGAAGCCTTTTTTTTTCTCTTTCTCTCTTTTTTAAAAAAGGGAAGCCTTTTTTATATCTATTAGGAATTATATCATTTATTATTCTTTAGGTTTTGATGGCCTGAACATGCACAAAAAGTTCAATAAAAGTGTTGAAAAATGTTATTTATTAATGTGATTTAGAAAAAAAAACCTCTGAAACATCAGCTGCTGGTTGTAGTTTGACATGTTTCAGGGACAGAAGCACAAAAACCACCATCAGTTTCATGCTCCGACCCAAAACGAAACCACCACTTCCATTTAGATCGACCTCGTACTTCAACGAAAACCCCTCCTCCCTGCCCCCCACGGCTTTAACTCAATTGACGTCGCATTTAATCAGCGGTGTTTTGTGATGAAAAGTTGTTCAAATGCTTTCCGACTTGTGAATGCTTTGCCCTTGGTGTCGAGACGACCTGTTCATCAGCGCTTTCAGCTTTAATTATTACTATTATCATAAGGATAAAGTCATGGGATTATGGCGTCCAATGGTCAAGGTCACCGCGACTTTACCAAACATTAGATCGTGATGACAGGTTAAATTTACCAGGTTTATCTCATTAAAACTGTTGTAACGGAGAAAACTGCAGCACCACATCTAATACACATTACAGTTCATGTTCTCCTGTGAATTTTCCAACAAAAACCATCATTCCAAACCCGTATTATTCCCATTTCTGTGTAAAAACATATGGAAAACATACAGCAGACGATAAATTCCCTTTAAAAACCCAACTGGGAACCATGTCCAGCCACTTACTCTTGGAAAAATCCTTTGTTTTAAAGCTTTCCACATTGATTTGTCTTAAAAATAGCTACATCTAAACCTTATGATAATAACTATCAATGCATTCCTAAAATCGGATTAACCCACAAAGACCCAAGTATACCTGCTGATCCACTAATCCTATCAATACATGCAAATAATTGGTGTAAAATACAGTTCTTCATCTTTTCGTGGTCATCAGATATGACCATATTTGGACGTTCAGAGGCTCCGTAGTTACCGTGGAAACACCGTCATCTTCTACAACATTGGTTCATCAGTAAAACCCATGGAGTTGGATCAATGACAGTGGAGAAAATGAACAAAAATGAAGAAAAAAAACCCATAAAAAATTATAAATAATATGAAAAAATAAGCAAAAAACTCAAAATAACAAAAAAATTAACTAAAAAAAAAAAAAAAGCAACAAAATGAACAAAAAGTCAAATAAATGAATAAAAATTCATAATAAATCAACAAAATAATAAGTAATATTAATACAATAAGTCACAAACTGAACAAAATTGAAGAAAAAATGATGAAAAAGGCAAGAAAAGGTTGAAAAATCAACAAAATAATCAAAACATTTTACAAAAATTAAGAAAAATTCAATAGTCAACAAAACGAACCAGAACAGCCACAGTAATCACTAAAATGAACAAAATGAATAAAAAGTGGAAAAATAAGCCTCAAACTGAACAAAATGAAAGAAATATATTGAAATAATTGGTGTAAAATATAGTTCTTCATCTTTTCTTAGTCATCAGATATGACCATATTTGGACGTTCAGAGGCTCCGTAGTTACTGTGGAAACACCGTCATCATCTAAAACATTGATTCATCAGTAAAACCCATGGAGTTGGATCAATGTTGGAGGTAGACATGATCAATTATTTACATAGAATTACATAATTACGACACATTTTGCTGAAAAAGTCCGTCCGAAAATTAAATACAGGAAAATATTTGATTTGCACAGAAAAATATAAAATGTACAGGATCCAACAGTAATGAATGACTTGTAGAGGGTTAACTGTAGAAAATGACATTTGGAAGTTCAAAGTTAATATAAATGATGTGATGAGGAGGATTCAGGCAGGAACGGGTGCTTTCCTGTCAGGTTTTAAACACGTTATACGTTCTTTAATGATTCAAAGATTCGAGCTTCAAAGCGTTTTGTTGTCATGTGTACAGTAAAGAAACAGCGTTCACCGCACAATGAAATCTGAGTCTGTCCTCCACACTGAACGCAAAGAGAATTTAAGATGTATTTATTTATTTAGAGTAATTTAACGAGGAAATTAAAATAAAAACAACAACGTGGTATTTAAAAATGGTATGCAAAAGACAATGAGTATGAAATGTAAAGTACTATTACTAAGGAAAAATATATTTACATAAATGTGCATAAACTGTCAGAGATAAACTAATATATATTAATGTAGTAATAAGAGTAATTGTAAGAGTAGTAATAATAGTAGTAGGAGTAGTAGTAATAGCAATAGTAATAGTAGTAGTGTTAGTAGGAGTAGTAGTAGTAGTACTAGTAGGAGTAATAGTAATAGTAGTAGTAGAAGGAGTAGGAGTAATAGTAATAGTAGTAGTAGTAGTAGGAGTAATGGTAGTAGTAGTAATAGTAGTAGTAATAGTAGTAGTAGTAGTAGTAGTAGTAGTAGTAGTAGTAGCAGCAGTAGGAGTAATGGTAGTAGTAGTAGTAGTTGTAGTAGTAATAGTAGTAGTAATAGTAGTAGTAGTAGTAGTAGTAGTAGTAGCAGCAGTAGGAGTAATGGTAGTAGTAGTAGTAGTAGTAGTAGTAGTAGTAGTAGTAGTAGTAGTAGCAGGAGTAATAGTAGTAGTAATAGTAGTAGTAGTAGTAGTAGTAGTAGTAGTAGTAGTAGGAGTAATGGTAGTAGTAATAGTAATCGTAGTAGTAGTAGTAGTAGTAGGAGTAAGGGTAGTAGTAGTAGTAGTAGTAGTAGTAATCGTAGTAGTAGTAGTAGTAGAAGGAGTAGGAGTAATGGTAGTAGTAGTAGTAGTAGTAGTAGTAGTAGTAGTAATGGTAGTAGTAGTAGTAGTAGTAGTAGTAGTAGTAGTAATGGTAGTAGTAGTAGTAGTAGTAGTAGGAGTAATGGTAGTAGTAGTAGTCGTAGTAGTAGTAGTAGTAGTAGTAGTAGTAGTAGTAATGGTAGTAGTAGTAGTAGTAGTAGTAATGGTAGTAGTAGTAGTAGTGGTCGTAGTAGAAGGAGTAAAGGTAGTAGTAGTAGTAATAGTAGTAGTAGTAATAGTAATAGTAATAGTAGTAGTCATAGTAATAGTAGTAGTAGTCAAAGGTCACCAGGTCACATATATGTTGAACAGCAGTTCATTACAACAACAGTGGAATACAGAGGTCAGTGTAATAGTGTGTAAGGGGATTTAAGGGACTGTTAGTGTTGTGTATGTGTGAAAATGTGTTTCATTTACACCTGAAGGCCCAGATATGAGATGACAGATGATCAAGTGTGTGTGTGTGTGTGTGTGTGTGTGTGTGTGTGTGTGTGTGTGTGTGTGTGTGTATGTGTGTGTGTGTGTGTGTGTGTGTGTGTGGGGTGATCTGCCTTGGTGGAGGTCTGCCCTCTCCGAGTGCTTTTCTGGTTTCCATCTGAAATAGTCACTTTCCCGATAAATGCTTCAAGTACAGGGCCGTCAAACATGCGTTCTGGGGGCCAGATGCGTCCCCGCAAAGGTTCCAATCCGACCCGTGGGATGAATTTACAAAGTATAAAAGTTCCACAGTCCAGGCTGCTCGGTTCTTCTGTTATTATTTTACTGGTCCGGCCCACTGCAGATCAAACCAGGCTGAATGTGGAACCTGAACTAAAATGAGTTTGAGAGCCCTGGGTTAAAGAGTCTGATGTTTGAAGGAAAGGCACCGCTTTTTGCTCGACCTCCTGATGTGTAATCGCTCCGTTCACACCAGGATGCTTCCTCGGTCGACTCATCCCCATCACCCTGGACTGTTTCCACTGTATCCACTGTACCCATCCTACCCACTCCACTCCACTTCTCCGCCTCCACTACATAAATCACCTCCCTCATTCTGTCTACAGCCTTCCTCTGAGGAGTACACCATAGATCTCAGTGTCTGTGGGATCTGTGGGTTGGAACCTTTTTTGTGTTTGTATCGCTCCAGGGGCGGAACACGCCAAAAAAGAAAACATTCCGTGTTCTAACTGAGCAGGTGTCGCCCAAACAATGGGGAAGAAGTCGCCACTTAACGTCGTAAACACACATTAGCTCGTCCGCAGACACTTGCCCGTCTGCGCGCCCTCCCGTCACCTCGAATGCCTCCCTCTTCTTCCTCGCTTGCATTCGCCCCCTGAGGTACCCGTGCGCCCTATCAACCGCACTCCAAACAAACAGCCGCCGGATCAGTCGGCCTCCCAGGGATATGCCTCGGGGAGAGGAAATAGGGAGGAGGGAAAGGAGAAAAGGACGAGGAAACCAGGGAGGAGAAGTGAGATAGATGCACAGGGAGGGAAAAAAAACAAAAAAAAAACGAGTGAATGTAGTGCTTGTGCGAGAAGCAGTAGAGGGATTGGACTTCGAGAGCAAGAGCTCATTAGTCCTCACTGTATATTTCATCTGTTCCAGGTAAAATACACTCAACAATCCACTTTGGAATGCCGGAATAATGAGGAATATTTATACATATATATATATATATATATATATAAATGTGTGTGTGTGAGTTCGCGTCTCGACTGGTCGGTGTGCGTTTTCATTTAATTTCACTGTATCTACCGTATTTGCATATTGAGATTTATAGGCGCATGCATATGAAGTTGTTTGTTAGCGGGCGGCTCTGAAGCGAAAAAAAAAAAAAGAAAAACAGCGAAGAGCGGTTCCTGCGGTAAAAGACGTTCTTCACAAGCGCCGGAGAACACGGTTGACTCTCACTCTCCCTCGCTCTATTTCTGTTGGTGTCTTGGCAGAGGCCTAATGCACAGACTCTAAGCAGGTAATTAATGGGAGTGAACACTGCAGCTATGGATGAAGAGGAGGAAGAGGAGGAAGAGGGAAGGGAAGGGAAGGGAGGGGCGGCTTTAGGGAGGGGAGCCCAGGCAATTCTGAGCAGCCGAAGAGAGAGGAAAAAATAAACGGCGGGGCTCAACTTGACGTTGTGGATGTGAAATCAAAATGGCTGCCGTGCAAAAGGCTTTTATCCTCAGTGAATGTGCTGTTTGCTGAGTCACGGCTTAGCTCTTTAGCAACGCTTTATTACTCATTTCACACATTTGGAGTTTTCCATCTGTCAAAAGGAGGCGAAGAAAAGAAGTCCAGAAGAGGACGAGGAGAAGGAGGTTGGGAGGGAGGTGGTGGTGGTGGTGGGGGGCTAGACGACATTGATTGAGCGACGTTGATGAGCGATTGTTGACTCGAGCGACTCTTCATATTAATGTTCAAACAACGCATCGCGAAAAGGACAAGTTGTTTAAGGCAAGAAAATGTTGAAAAATAAACAAAGTAATCGAAACATTTTACAAAAATGAAGGAAAATTAAATAGCCAACAGACTGAACCAGAGGCTCCGTAGTTACCGTGGAAACACTGTCATCTTCTACAACACTGATTCACCAGTAAAACCCATGGAGTTGGATCAATGACAGTGGATAAAATTTAAAAAAAAAAAGAAGAAAAAAAAGAAGAAAATGATAATGTGGAAAAATATGCAAAAAAAAGTAAAACAAAGTAAAAAAAAAAGAAAATAAGCCACAAAATGAACAAAATGAAAGAAATCTGTTGAAATAATTGTTGTAAAATACAGTTCTTCGTCTTTTCATGGTCATCAGATATGACTATATTTGGACGTTCAGAGGCTCCGCAGTTACCGTGGAAACACCATCATATTCTACAACATTGATTCACCAGTAAAACCCATGGAGTTGGATCAATGACAGTGGATGGAAATGAATGAAAATGAAGAAAAAAAATGTATAAAATGATAAACATTGTGAAAAAATAAGCAAAAAATCTCAGTAAAATAAAGTAAAAAAAATAAGAAAATAAGAAACATACTGAACAAAATTGAAGAAAAAATTATGAAATAGGCAAGAAAATGTTGAAAAATAAACCAAATAATCACGTTTTTCAAAAATGAAGAAAAATTCATTAAATAGCCAAAAAAATAAACAAACCAGAACAGCCAAAGTAATAAAATGAACAAAATTAATAAAAAGTGGAAAAAATAAGCCACCAACTTAAAAAAAATTGAAGAAATCTGTGAAATACTTGGTGTAAAATACAGTTCTTCATCTTTTCATGGTCTTCAGATATGACCATATTTGGACGTTCAGAGGCTCTGTAGTTACCGTGGAAACACCGTCATCTTCTACAACACTGATTCACCAGTAAAACCCATGGAGTTGAATCAACGACAGTGGAGAAAATGAACAAAAATGAAGAAAAAACTAACAAAATGATAAATAATGTGAAAAGAGTAGAATAAAGTAAAACAAAAATGAAGAAAAAAAAATCACATAAAAGCATATAATAGCAACGCTTCACTACTCATTTCACACACTTGGAGTTTTCCATCTGTCAAAAGGCAGCGAAGAAAAGAAGTCCAGAAGGTGGTGGTGGGGGTGGGGGTGGGGGTTAGACGACATTGATTGAGCAACATCAATGAGCGATCGTCGACTTGAGCGACTCTTCGTATTAATGCTCGAACGACACCTCGCGAAAAGCTCATATCGTTTAAGCTTAATGATGCGGCCGGCGCTCGCCACCTGCATCGGCGTCCAAACCTGGAAACACCCCACGCTCACTGGTGTCTCCTCGCCTGGCATCATTAGCCGGCTCGTGTCCACTTCCTGAGTCAAGGGTCACGATGACAATTCGCCAGTACCGTATTTAGGAACATTACCGCCATCACTCACAGCAGTAATGAGGGTAGCAGCAGATGGATGCCATTCGTGAAACCGCTTTTAATGACCAAACAGGGGATTGGACTCCCGTCTCCAATTGGACTCCGCAGACTCTCGCTCTTAAAGGGCAACTGCCAGCTACCTGAGCCAAAATGGAGGCAGGAGGGCTCGTTTCTACCCTTTCCCCCCTTTTTTTTCCCTTTCTTTTTGCTCAGTCTTGCTCTGGCGATTATCTTCTCCCATGTGCGCCCTTGTAGCGAGTGAAAGCAGTAGATGAGAGGCACGGCATTACCCGGAGTTTTTCTGGTTTCTTTTTCTGCGCAAGCTCAGATGCGAAAGCTGGCTTTGGTTTGATCCAGTGTCGGCCATTTGGGATCGCCTTGTGTTGACTCGTCTTCCTCCCAATCCCCCCTCCCCACCCCCACCCCCACCCCACAATCCTCTGTTTTGTAAATGGATGCCTGTGATGGCCAATCAATACTGGCAGATTAGGAATGGGATTTAGCATTACAAAGGTGGTCCCACAACATTTGTAATCACCCACCCTCTCTTTCCTCTCTCTCACTTTTTTGTTCCGAGACAGAAAATACAGTTATATAAATAGCTTATACCAACACGGACACGCTAAAAGAGCTCTTTTCTGTCTGCTTCCTCGCCTCTCCGCCACCACATTGATCATTAACGCGCCCATTTTGCAGACTAATATTTCAGGTTTTAATTGCGGCCCAGAGAGGCTGAGAGCTGCAGAAAATAACAACATGCATATTTCCTTCCTACTTGCTCACCCTTGTGTGTTTTCAACCGAGCCTCGTAACAGCGATAGCGCCGAAGAGTAACTGCCGAGACGCTGCAGTTGTTGTAAAAACGCGGTCCTCCGGGGAGGAAGAGGGGGCGAGGGCTCAGTAGGGGAGTCGAGTCAGGGTGCGTTTCCAGGCCTCCGGAGGCTCATGGGCCGTTACCTCATTTCCCCTGTTTGTAATTAACGAGTGTATTAGCGGCTAACGGGGGTAGACGCAGGCCTTTCAGGACAGCCCGGAGACCACCGGGGGACTCCGGCAACAGGATATCAGGGCCTCTTTGTCTTGGTCCCCCGAGGGCACGCCGGGAAAACAGCTTAAGCAAACAGCCTCCCAGGTAGCGTCCTCATTAGCGCTATCATCGCTATTAACGGCATTAGTGCCAATGTTTTGATTGCTGTTATTATCATGAGCAGCTTGAGCGGCGTAGACGACTCGGACGGGGATGGTAGAGGCTACGGCAGGTGTTTTTACAAAGTCATCATTGGCAGCAATCGAGTTTTGTAGAAGCATCTTCTGTGACGCTGTATGTCCATTAAATACCAACGCAAAACACGATCATTTTAAGTCCTTATAAGACGCGTATTAACAGTATGCGTTAATAAGACTAGAATACTGACATGTACCATATGTTTAATTGTTTGATATTTAGTGCGTTTAGCGAACATACCTATCATTCATTCATTGACGCTTTATTAAGATGAATACATACTTTATTATATGTGTCAAACATGCCAGTTAATACTTTTTGCAGCCATACAAGAGTTTCCTACTAATGTTTAATTTATATCTGACGGAATTTTTTGTAGCTTTACAAAGATTTAAAATGAAAATATTACATGTAAGATTATTTAAGTATAATTGCTTATTATCCATTAAATACCAATGCAAAATACGATCATTTTAAATCCTTATAAGTCGTGTATTAATAGTAAGTGTTATTAAGACTACAATACTGATATATATATTTATACATGTTTAATTGTTGATATTCATTTTATTTCGCTAACATACCTATCATTAATTCATGGACACTTTATTAAGATGAATACATACTTTATTATATGCATCAAACATGGCATTTTGTTGATTATTTAGTTCATTTTGTTAATTATGTTTTTCATTTTGTTAATTATTTTGGTCTTTTATTCACCTTGTTGATAATTGTGTTCATGTTGTTGATTATTTAGTTCATTTTCTCAATTGTTTTGTTTATTTTGTTGATAATTTTGTTACTTTTGTCAATTATTTTGGTCTTTTTTACTCATTTTGTTGATAATTTTGTTCATTTTGTTGATTATTTTGGTCTTTTTTACTCATTTTGTTGATAATTTTGTTCATTTTGTCGATTATTTTGTTTTGTTTTTTACTCGACTGTATTCAATTGACCCTTCCGTGTAGTTGATAAACATCACTATTTCCTTAAAGTTTAACTGGACACTAACTAACCTACTGATATTTATCCCATCTATAAAAATATAAACCTATATTCTGACAGTAGTCCTCATTGTTTTGTATCCCAGACCCCTGTTAGAACACAAACACCTGAACTCCAAGTGTCCACATACTTTTGTCCACATAGTCTAGAAGGCGATGGAGGGAGGAGAGAGAGAAGACAAGTGGAAGAAGAGGATTTGTCTGGTTTTTTTCCAGCTTGTTGCTGCGCTGACGCACACATTTCCCAGCTCCGTGGTGATTGGCAGTAGGGGGTGGGTGGGGGGGCAGGTGAGGCGGACCACAAACGGACGCTCCAGTGTTAACGTCATCCGTTTGTGTAGCTGACCGCCATGTCTGCCCGCATGGGTGGTCAGCGGAATACACCTGGGATGGACGGACGGACGGACAGAGGGAAAGAAGGGAAAGAAGGGAAAGAAGGGAGAATGAAAATCAGCTCATCCTTCAGCCCATGCACACACACACACACACACACACACACACACACACACACACACACACACACACACACACACACACACACACACAGAGGGGTTGAACCCTGTCAGGACCAGCAGCACAACACACCACAGGTATTTATTTAGTTAGTTAGTTAGTTAGTTCATTAGTTTGTTCGTTTGTTCGTTCGGTGGTTTTTACAGTAAAAGTACCAGAACAGACTTTTATAGCCCATTTTTTTGCAAGAAGATCTTAACCTTCCATATCCAGCCATTATATGTACTGTATATATGTGTGTATTGCAATAGTGGTTAACTACTACTATTACTATTACTACTACTAATACTACTACTATTACTATTACTACTACTAATACTATTACTTTTACTCCTACTCCTATTACTACTACTACTACTACTATTACTACTACTAATACTACTACTATTACTATTACTACTACTAATACTATTACTTTTACTCCTACTCCTATTACTACTACTACTACTACTATTACTACTACGACTACTATTACTCCTACTTCTTTTACTACTACTACTACTAGTCCTACTCTGATTACTACTACTACTACTACTACTATTACTATTACTACTACTACTATTACTCCTACGTCTTTTAGTATTACTACTACTACTATTAATATTACTCCTATCACTCCTACTACTATTACTATTATTACTCCTACTGCTATTACTACTACTACAATTACTATTGCTATTACTATTACTCCTATTACTACAACTACTACTACTATAACTATTACTATTACTCCTACTACTACTACTACTACTACTACTACTACTACTACTACTACTACTATTACTATTACTCCTACTCCTATCACTCCTACTACTATTACTATTATTACTCCTACTCCTATTACTATTGCTATAACTATTACTGCTATTACTACTACTACTACTAATATAACTATTACTATTACTCCTACTACTACTACTAGTACTACTACTACTACTATTACTTCTACTCCTATGACAACATTATATATTATACAGTTTATCTCTGAGTTTTGCACATTCAACATAGTAGTACTAGTAATAGTAAAAGTAGTAATAGTACTTTACATTTCATACTCATTCTCTTTTGTATACCATTTTTAAATTCCACTTTGTTGCGTGTATTTTAATTTCCTTGGTTCTTACCCTTGTTATCTTCAATTTCTTGTTCATTTTAATTCCTGGTATTAGTATTAGTTTTAGTATAATTATTAGTATTAGTATAATTAGTAGTATTAGTATAATTAGTAGTATTAGTATTAGTATAATTAGTAGTATTAGTATTCGTATAATTAGTAGTATTAGTACTAGTATAATTAGTAGTATTAGTATTCGTATAATTAGTAGTATTAGTACTAGTATAATTAGTAGTATTAGTATTAGTATAATTAGTAGTATTAGTATAGTAGTTGCATTTCAGAGCTGATATTTGTCCATTTTCCGTGTTTTCTTGATAACAGCCAAAATCACTTCAGTTCTTCCATCAGTCTCATCCTGTTGGAGACTATTTCTAACAGTTCATCCATAATAAAGCACTTCTACATGATTACAGCACATTTATGACCCCGCCCCCAAAGGGGAGGTAAGGGCTAAGGTTTTTGGGTCCGTTTGTTTGTTTATCTGTTTGATGTTAGCAAGATAACTCAAAAAGTTATGGTGGGATTTTGATGAAATTTTCAGGAAATCTTGATACTGGCACAAGGAACGGACGATTACATTTTGGTGGTGATGGGGGGTGGTGGGGGGTGCTGGTACTGCTTTGCCCAGGTGGAGATCTGCATTCTCTGAGTGCTTTTCTACTTTTATTTATGCTGCTGTTGACCGGTTATTCCAGTCAACATTCCAAACGAAACAAAACTTATGATGCCATAAAAATAAAATGAATAACACCATCACACAAACAGGGCGTTGACACTGATCCGTGAACCTCAGGGGTCAAAGGTCACCAGGTAACATATGTGTTGGACAGCAGCTCATTACAACAGCAGTGGAATATGGAGAAGAGGTCATGATAATAGTCTGTAAGGGGTTGGTTTGTTTGTTTGTTTGTTTGTTTACACTGTAGCAGTAAAACTATTGGTTGAATTCATACCAAACTTGGTTTATAGATTGCCAGTAAATCTTTTTTTCCCCCATTTACTTATAATGAGTAAAATTTGCGTTACGTTTATCTATAAAAACATTAATTTGTTTCAATTTACTTCAAAATTACCACATATATAGACACTTGTTGACATTATTAAGCGTTCATTAATCTAAAATATCATTAACATGCTCAGTGTTAGATTTATAAGCACTTATTTGTCATTGTTTACAAACATTTATAGTGTAATTAACTTATGTCAGTGTTACATTTAATTAAAATCAACACATTCTTTATTCACAGTTAATTGTGCAGCTTTTACACTAAATATTCCTGAACCTTTAAAGCAGTTTCATAGTTTGTAGACATACAGAAGGACTCTTTATGTCCCGGCTTCACACATACTTTTGTGGCCATTATACATATACTAATAGAAAAGTCTCGTTGTTTGCCCGTTGCCATAGAAACTGAAGCCTTTCTGCATTAATAGAGTGGTAATCCACCTCAGACTGACAGCTTATCAGTCCAGATCTCTCACATACTGTTGATATTTCCCCAGTTGATGACAAAGCACACATCTCACCCACTTTTACTGCGTTTACATATCAATCTCTTAATATGAAAATCAATCCCAGAGCAGGAAACTCTGGATTTGAAGTATGGATATTTCAGCATCGATCCACTATTGTGTGTTTTTGTAATGAATGCAAACCGGGGCCGTGCAGAACCACTTGGGCGAAGGGCCAGAGTGTTTTTTTTTTTTTTTTTTTTTTTTTTTTCATGTTGGTTTCATTGTAATTATCCCAGTTTCATCCACATTATATAAGAGAACAGAAACCAGCCAGATAAAAAAAGGCAAACCTGGCATTTAGTGGTATTTTAACACCTAAACACACTTTAAAAGTCAGAACAGTTTCCTGCTTAGGTTAATTACACATGTCCTTTATTTAACCAAGTAAAAAAAGCCTCACTGAGACAGAAAATCTGTTTTTCAGGAGTGACCTGGGTAAGAAAAGCAACGTATGACACAGTTCAGATAAGACAACACATTATACAAAAACGTACAACTGATAGTTACACAAGTTTAAAAACAGTTACATTGACTAAGCTCATTGATTTCATGCTCCTTTAAAATAACTTTAAATTCACATTCATAAGTTTGAAGTAAATGGAAACAAAATTGATGTTTTTATAGACGTGTGAAATTTTGCCCATTCTAAGTAAATGGGAGAAAATAAAGATTTTAAAAATTCATAAAAAATGGGAACTTTGACCGACTTTTCCCAAAATATAATGAGATCTATTCTGGTTCACTGGCAATCTATAAACCCAATTTGGTATGAACTCAACCAATACTTTTTCTGTTACAGACATTTGAATTTTTGCCCATTATAAATAAATGGCGGATTTTTTTTTTTTTTTTTTTTTAATTCATCAAAAATTTGAAGTTTGACCTACTTTTCCCAAACTGTCATGAAATCTATTCTGGGTCACTGGTAATCTATAAACCAAATTTGGTATGAATTCAACAAATAGTTTTGCTACAAACATTTGAAATTGCGCCCGCTATAAGTCAATGGAAGAAAACTTTTGTTTAAATTCATAAAAAATTTAAACCTTTAATTATTTTTCCACAGTGTAATGACATTTATTCTGGGTCACTGGTAATCTATAAACCCAATCTGGTATGAATTCAACCAATAGTTTTGCTGCTTAAGTGTAAACAAACAAACAAACAAACAAACAAAACAAAACAAAAACAATAGCCCTTGCCCCGCCTTCAGGGGGCGGGGTCATAAACTCTTTATTCTGCAGTAATGAACATATTTCTATATTTTCTAGTGAATGCACACTGGGCCGGTGCAGAACGACTTCAGCAAAGTGCCAGTGTTCTTTTTTTTTTCTTGTCGGTTTCATTGTAATTATCCCATAGTTTCATCCACGTTATGTAAGAGATCGGAAACCAGATGAAAGGAGGCGTCAAACATGGCAGCCTTTCTGTGCCGCGTCGCCGTCGCTCGTCCTTTTGTGAGCGCCGTGACATCTCCCACTCGGAGCCTATGATCAGGTGGTGGCACTAACAAGCGTTCGACAGGGAGGGATTAAACACGCCGCTGTCAGACACCACAGCCGACGCCTTAAATTACAGCCGCTCACATGTGACATTAAGAAAAAAAAAAAAAAAAACCTGCCAGTACGAGACAACTCCAACAAAAGCCCAGAAGGAGGGAGTTCAACGCCGCCGAACGCCACGGCGACGCAAATGAGAGCCTTTCACCGACGTAGGGACCGTTACTGAAGGCATCAGGCGGAAACGGGAGAAAGGAGACACTGGAAACTCCACAAGAGTTCGCAAAGTTTAGCACAATATGCTCACGTTGAGTCCAAACTAAAAAAAAAACATGTTAGTTCGAGAAAAAAGTTCACTTGTATCATGGAAATGTTTACGTCGACAAAGTTTCCTTAAAAATCGGAATAATATCAACAATCTGAAATGTCTTCTTACTTCACTTTTCTTGGTTGTTCTCATCTTATTTATTTATTTATTTATTTATTTAACCTTTATTCAATGATAAAAAAGATCCCACTGACATGAAAAACCTCTTTTTCAAGGGAGTTCTGGACAATTCTTGTTTTATTCTTCATTGGTAATTGGTTGGATTTGGTGATTTAGCTTTTCATTTGTTATTTTGGTAGTTTTGATAGGATTCTTTTTTCTTTTGTTTTATTATTCGGCATTTTTCTTGTTATTTTTCACTGTTACAGAGTTATTCTTGGTAGTTTTTGTGTTAATCTTGGTAGTTTTTGTGTAATTCATTGTTATTCTCTGTAGTTTTTGTGTTAATCGTTGTTATTCTTGGTCGTTTTGGTGGTAATCATTGTTATTGTCGGTAGTTTTGATGTAAATCGTTGTCATTCTTGGTAGTTTTTGTGTTAATCGTTGTTGTTTTTTATTGTTTTTGTGTTAATTGTTGTTGTTCTTGATAGTTCTTGTGCTCTTCTTCATTATTACTTTGTTATTTTGGTAGTTTGGATAGTATTCTTGGTTATTTTTTATTAATTTGCTTGTTATATGTCAGTGTTACAGAGTTATTCTTGGTAGTTTTTGTGTTAATTGTTGTTATTCTTAGTTGTTTTTGCATTAATAGTTGTTATTGTTGATAGTTTTTGTGTAAATTATTATTATTCTTGGTAGTTTTTGTCTAAATTCTTGTTAATGTTGGTAGTTTTGGTGTTAATCGTTTTTGATAGTTCTTGTGTTAATTGTTGTTTTTTATTGTTTTTGTGTTAATTGTTGTTTTTTTATTGTTTTTGTGTTAATTATTGTTGTTCTTGATAGTTCTTGTGCTCTTCTTCATTATTACTTAGTTATTTTGGTAGTTTTCATAGTATTTTTGGTTATTTTTTACTAATTTGCTTGTTATATTCCAGTATTACAGAGTTATTCTTGGTAGTTTTTGTGTTAATTGTTGTTATTCTTAGTTGTTTTTGCGTTAATAGTTGTTCTTCTTGATAGTTTTTGTGTAAATTATTATTATTCTTGGTAGTTTTTGTCTAAATTCTTGTTAATGTTGGTAGTTTTGGTGTTAATCGTTTTTGATAGTTCTTGTGTTAATTGTTGTTTTTTATTGTTTTTGTGTTAATTGTTGTTTTTTTTATTGTTTTTGTGTTAATTGTTGTTTTTTTTATTGTTTTTGTGTTAATTATTGTTGTTCTTGATAGTTCTTGTGCTCTTCTTCATTATTACTTAGTTATTTTGGTAGTTTTCATAGTATTTTTGGTTATTTTTTACTAATTTGCTTGTTATATTCCAGTATTACAGAGTTATTCTTGGTAGTTTTTGTGTTAATTGTTGTTATTCTTAGTTGTTTTTGCGTTAATAGTTGTTCTTCTTGATAGTTTTTGTGTAAATTATTATTATTCTTGGTAGTTTTTGTCTAAATTCTTGTTAATGTTGGTAGTTTTGGTGTTAATCGTTTTTGATAGTTCTTGTGTTAATTGTTGTTTTTTATTGTTTTTGTGTTAATTGTTGTTTTTTTATTGTTTTTGTGTTAATTATTGTTGTTCTTGATAGTTCTTGTGCTCTTCTTCATTATTACTTAGTTATTTTGGTAGTTTTCATAGTATTTTTGGTTATTTTTTACTAATTTGCTTGTTATATTCCAGTATTACAGAGTTATTCTTGGTAGTTTTTGTATTAATTGTAATTACTTTTGGTTGTTTTTGTGTTAATCGTTATTATTTTTGGTAGTTTTTGTATTCATCGTTATTATTTTTGGTAGTTTTTGTATTCATCGTTATTATTTTTGGTAGTTTTTGTGTTAATCGTTATTATTTTTGGTAGTTTTTGTATTCATCGTTATTATTTTTGGTAGTTTTTGTGTTAATCGTTATTATTTTTGGTAGTTTTTGTATTCATCGTTATTATTTTTGGTATTTTTTGTATTCATCGTTATTATTTTTGGTAGTTTTTGTGTTAATCGTTATTATTTTTGGTAGTTTTTGTATTCATCGTTATTATTTTTGTTAGTTTTTGTGTTAATCGTTATTATTTTTGTTAGTTTTTGTATTCATCGTTATTATTTTTGGTAGTTTTTGTGTTAATCGTTATTATTTTTGTTAGTTTTAGTGTCAGATTCTTCTTCCTCTTCATCTAAACAGTTGAAATGTGTTTTTCGGTCTCCAAATAATACATCACGTGTCCGTCTGACGTCCCGGAGCTTTGTACCGCAGTATAATTATTTGCGATCATTAACCTGGGTCTAATTGCTTCCACCTTAAGAGCATCATTTGTATGTAAGGGCTGTGGGAGCGGGGCTCGGAAAACGAGTATCGGCATCAGCCCGGGATACCGGCATCTTTAGAGTCTAATCCTTCATTGAAGCCATTGTCAAAGCCGTGGGGGTGATATCGATCGTAATCTGAAAAGAGAAATCTATGGTTTTACGCACTGTGTGGCTGCATCCCTGGTGCCTAACATTGGAGATGAATCATGCTCCCCTTAAGGCCCATTATTCAGCCATTATTGGCAACTGCTTGTGCTCACTTAATTGGACAACTTGTCTGCAACTGCCAACTCCCAGAGCTGGCCAAGACACAGCAGAAGCCAATCAGCCTAATTGATCCCAGCAAATGGTATTAGGTCGCTGATAGTCGGAGCTTTTTTTTTTTTGGAAAGTTTATGAGGAGTAAAGGTTTAGTTTCTTTGGAGCTGTGGACTCAAGGTTAGAGAACATGCAGTTGGAAGAAGAAGCTTTTTTAAGGATGTTTTTAAGACAAGATCGATTGCATTAGCGGCACCGGAATTCAGATTTAAGTCCGGATTATGTTTGACGAAGCTAATTTTAACCCGTAAAGACCCAAATATCCACCAGCCACTAAAAGCATCTACATCTAAACTGATTAATATCCATTAATCCGATCAATACATGTCAATAATTGGTGTATAAGATGCAGTTTTTCAGCTTTAAATCATTATCAGATATGACCATATTTGGACGTTCAGAGGCTCCGTAGTTACCATGTAAACACCGTCATCTTCTACAACATTGATTCGCCAGTAAAACCCATGGACTTGGATCAATGACAGTGAAGAAAACGAACAAACATGAAGAAAAATATATAAAATTATAATTATATATGTAATAATATTATATAATAATTATATTATATTATAATTCATGCATCAAAGGCTTAAAACAACCGAACTAAAAACAACAGTCGACCAAAGTGCTGTACTGAAAAATAAATAAAAACCAAAATAACAGAGTAAAATACACGAATAGATTAAAAATAAATAAATAAAAAATATCTATCTATCTATCTATCTATCTATCTATCTATCTATCTATCTATCTATCTATCTATCGTTCTATCTATCGTTCTATCTATCGTTCTATCTTCAGGTTATTCACAGTTTATTGTTTCAGGATAGTTCGTAAATGTAAATATTTTCATAATTTAATGTTATTTTTTGCACTAAAATTTGAATTTGTCATTATTTATAGGCATAATGTTAGGTGTTTTTTTGGGTGGTTTTTCTGTGTTTTTTTGGGATGGTTTTTAGGTGTTTTTTTTAAGTAATTTTCAGGTGATTTTGGGGTCATTTTTGGGTGATTTTAGGGTGATTTTAGGGTCATTTTTGGGTGGATTTTAGGTGGTTTTTAAGTAATTTTTAGGTGGTTTTAGGCTGATTTTTGGGTGAATTTTAGGTGGTTGTTGAGTAATTTTTAGGTGGTTTTATGATAATTTTTGGGTGGATTTTAGGTGGCTTTTGAGTAATTTTTAGGTGGTTTTAGGGTAATTTTGGGGTGAATTTGGGTGGTTTTTGAGTAGTAACTTGTCATTTCTACATGTGCATTATGGACCAGATCTACAAAGACACTAAACACTGAGGAACAGGAAGAAAAGAGTTCAAATTGGGCTGAATTTAATACAGACATTTCAGGTTATTCACATTTTATTCTTACAGGATAGTTCGCGAATGTAAATATTTTCATAATTTAATGTTATTTTTTGCACTAAAACAAAGACAAACATTTGAAGTTGTCATTATTTATAGGCATAATGTAATATTATTTTTTTCACATCATACTGAGAAGAAAATCTCAGGTCATTATTTGTTGTAGATTATTATGTTCTTATTTTACTTTAAACACCAGAGTCTGGGTTTAATCAATGTTCTGTCAGTCATACTTGAGGAACCGGAGGATGTGAACTTCAGTCCCTAAAGACAAAGGACGAGGGCCACCCAAGCAAGATGGACGACAAAAAGGAAAAAAAAAAAAAAAACAGGTCTGGGCTGAGGTGATTTAGTGCAGCTCTCCGTCGGCAAACATCATTCCATGTCAGTAACTTCCAACGGTAGCACGGCTCGATTGTTTGGAGAAATACGATGTTGGGACGCGCTGCCAAAAGACAGCTGTTATTTCCGACTCATTTAGTCCGTGTGGTTAAAGAGTAAAATAAAAAAGATTAAAAAAAAAAAAAAAGGTGAGTGTCAGGGATACACAGGAAGGAAAGTTCAGATTTATCAGCGCTGTAGAAGAAGGAAACGGTCGCCATGGAAACCACCACTGTTCTCGTGGCAACTGTCAGATGAATGTTTTCCTTAAGTGGTTTTTCAGTGAAAATCATGTATTTTATATAGATTCAAGCGGCTGAACATATAGATGTTCTTTAAACATGAGATATTATTCTATGAAAACAGAGAAAACCAAAGAAAATGGGACTTTTACAGCAAAATATGTCAATAACCGAACATTAAAACAAGCATCTACAAAGAGTTTTATATCAATATTTAACCTTTTCTATGTGATTTATCATCATGTATTATAATATTATTATCTATATTTTGCATGTAGGGTCAAAAAAGGGTGGAATAACAGAAAAAAGATGAAGAGAGGAATTAAAGTTTGACAGGTTTGGACTAAATAAGGCACATCAAGAAGAGATTTACCAGAATAATAATAAGTAACATGAACAAAATAAGACACAAACGGAACAAAATTGAATAAAAAATTATAAAATAAAAAACTAAATGTAGAAAAATAAACAAAAATAAGAAACAAGAATGAATGGAATATTTACAAAATAATAAATAACGTGAAAAAATATGCAAAAAATGGAGTTGAAATGAAAAAAGATATACATAACTAAAAAAACTATTCTATTCTATTCTATTCTAAACACACAATACAGTTTCAGTCAGTTATTGTTTTTTCTTTTAATTATAGTTTTTATTGAAAATGTTTATATATATATATATATATATATTCTACTTTTCGTCATTCCATTACTTTTCGTTAATGATAATAACTTTGGTCTAAACCAGTGTTTTTCAACCTTGGGGTCGGGACCCCATGTGGGGTCACCTGGAATTCAAATGAGGTCGCCTGAAATTTCTAAGAATTGATAAAAATAATAAACAAACAAACAAACAAAAAAACGTACTAATTAAAAATCTATGGTGAATTGACAGAGACAATCCCAGTCCATAACAGACATGATAAACTGTGGTTGTGAAACTGCAGCACTGTGGTTCTGTTTATCTGTCAAATGTTCACTGTGGTCAGTTTCAGATGCTGCAGCTCTTTCATAATTCATAGTTTCAGTTCTTGTTTGTTCAGTATTAATTGTCCTCCTTGTAAATCACAGCTGGACTGACTGGACAGATCCTGACCAAAGAAAATAAAACTCTCTTTGTGCAGTAATCTACACCTGGATTTACTGCCTCTGTCCACAATAATATACATTACACAGACTAAATGTCCTCTGAAATTAATGCTTATTTGTAACATAGTATAGCAAACTATTACATGACCAAAAAGAAATTAATTTTAGCAAAAAAAAAAAAAAAAAACAGTCTCTGTTTTGAATGTCTGGGGTCGCCACAAATGTGTGATGTTAAAATGGGGTCAGGAGCTAAAAAAGGTCGGAACCACTGGACTAAACTAAAGGCACATCCAATCAAATATTTGCTCATTTTTTTCAGCGGGCCTTGGATGTGAGATAGATTTAGTGCTAACGTATCGTCTAATGGATGCAGCGACAGAAGAAGCAAATGGTTCAATCAGACGAAGCCAAGTCTTAATGTTGTGTCTTGTACATATCGGCGACGAAGTGAAACGAGCAGCGGGGGGGGGGGGGGGGGGGGTGCACTCAGCAGCAGGCATCTTAAACACTGGGGTGTTAAGCAGACACATACTGATTCTAGTCCTATCACTTCCAGCTGGAGCCAAAGACACATTTACATTCAGCCGCTGATTACAAACATAAAGAACGGCAGCGGAATCGCAGCAGTTTTTTTTTTTTTTTCTGAAGTCTCATCACACTGGTATGGAAGAAAATCTGTGTCAGCAGATTTTGAATTATAGAAGCCACTGAATTTCTAGTACAAATTTTTTTTGCAATGAAATTAAGTATCTGAATTTTGTTTTTTTTTGCAATGAAGTTAAGTATCTGAATTTTTTAGTGAAATTAAGTATCTGATTTTTTTTTTTTTTTTTTTTGCACTGAAATTAAGTATCTGGACTTTTTTTGCACTTAAATCATCTGATTTTTTCTTTTTTTTTTTTTTTTTTTTTAGTACTGAAATTATCGGATTTTTTTTTTGACACTGAAATTAAGTGTCAAATGTTTTTGCTTCTGAATGCCATTATGTTCATAAATTTAGAACAAAAAAAAAATCAAGGTGCAAAAAATTCCAAATCTGTTGAGACAGATTTGCTTCCATACACTGGGCTCTTCAAGTGGAGTTGGTGATGGAGTCAAATAGCACTTCTGAATTTAATCCAATCAGGTCTGGGGGTGGGAGGGGTGGATGTGGGGGGGGGGGTAACCAAAGAGGCACTCAAATAAATAAATAAATAAACAAAAGGGGGAAGATGAGTGGGGCTGGTGTGTGTGTGGACGCCTGCGGTCTGGCCCTTCTGTCAGTGTGAAATATTGCTGATCCCACCACACTTCCAGTGGGGGGGTGCTTGTAATGATTCAGTCCTTGTGGGGGTTCAAAATGTCATCTGTCTCACCTACCTCTGAGTGCACCAGTGTCCTCTAAGTACAGACTTCTGCAGCACAGACCAGGATGCACAGGAGAACACACCGATTACAGACTGATTTACAGACAGAAGTACGACTGGCAACGTGAGACTGGGCCATCAGCTGATACTGCGCTAGCTAAGCTTAGAGCTAATGCGCTAATTACACTGTGCATCTGCAACACAACAGTAAATAAATACACATACTGAGGTGTTTATGTACTTTCTTCAACTGTTCATACACCATTTAGAGTTTTATTTATATAAGAAACCACAATTAGTAACATGTAAGGACTGGTAGACTGGGTCGTCAGCTGATACTATATACAAATATGTGCTAATACAACTGGAGTGCTAATATGCTAATTGTATTTTGTATCTTTAACATATAATATATTGGTGAATCAGTACATAAATACATTTACTGAGGTGTTCATGTGGTTTCTTCTGCTGCCACTGCACTAGCAACGCTGATCGCTAATGCACTGATTATATTGTTTATCTTCAACACAACAGTAAATAAATACATATACTGAGGTGTTTATGTCGCCTACTTTCTTCAAGTTGCAATTGTTACTTTAGCTAATAATGAAGCTATGTTATATACATTTATATACATATATATATGATGTAGAAGTGGTTGTAAGTGCAGAGTTATGATGACTGTTTACATAGATCACAGTAAAAGACACCATTTAGAGTCTTATTTATATAAGAAACTACAATTAGCAACATGTAAGGACTGGTAGACTGGGTCATTAGCTGATACTGCGCTAGCAAAGCTCAGTGCTAATGCGCTAATTACATTGTTTATCTTCATGAATGAAACTAAATAAGCACACATACTGACACATACTGAGGTGTTTATGTCGCCTACTTTCTTCAAGTTGCAGTTTTTACTTTAGCTAATAATGAAACTATGCACATACAGTTATATACATGTATCGTAGAAGTGGTTTTAAGTATGGAGTTATGTCACAAATGGATTACTATTTACATAGATCCCCGTAAAAGACACCATTTAGAGTCTTATTCACAGGAAACTAGGATTAGTAACATGTAAGGACTGGTAGACTGGGTCATCAGCTGATATTATATAGAAATATGTGCTAATACAGCTGGAGTGCTAATATGCTAATTGCATGTTGTATCTTTAACATATAACACATTGGTGAAGCAGTACATAAATACATAAACTGAGATATTTAAATGGTGTATGTGCAAGAGTTTTACTATTGAAGAAACCACATAAAGTCTTATTTACAGAAGAAACTCCAATTAGCAACATGTAAGGACTGGTAGACTGGGTTATCAGATGATACTGTGCTAGCAAAGCTGACTGCTAATGCGCTAATTACATGTTGTATCTTCACAAGTGAAACAGTATATAAATGCACATACTGAAGTGTTTATGTAGTTTCTTTGATAGTGAAACTCTTGTTCATACAGCATTTAGAGTCTTATTTATATAATAAACTAGGATTAGTAACATGTAAGGACTGGTAGACTGGGTCAACAACTGATACTGCGCTAGCAAAGCTGAGTGCTAATGTGCTAATTACATTGTTTATCTTCATGGTTGGAACAGTGAATAAATATACATATTGACACATATTGAAGTGTTTATGTCATCTATTTTTTTCAAGTTGCAATTGTTTCTGAAGCTAATAATGAAACTACGCACATACAGTTATATACATATATATAACGTAGAAGTGGTTTTAATATGGAGTTATGATTACTATTTACATAGATCACAGTAGAAGACACCATTTAGAGTCTTATTTACAGACAAAACTACAGTTAGCCACATGTTAGGACTGGTAGACTGGGTCATCAGCTGATGTTATATAAAAATATATCCTGCGTATTTATTCCCATAATACCCACGAATTTGATCCCACTTCTTCACAAAAACTAATTTATACTATAATAATTTACGAGTGTCAGGAACCAGGTCGGTGCTTACCTATGTGGCAGGTCACGTTCTTTTTTTTTAAATATATATTTACCCATTTCTTTTTTCTTTCTTTTGCTTGACCCCTTTCATGCCCCCCCCCGTCCCTCCTTCTCCTTCTACCAATCAATAACCCTAACCCTGATGAGTGGAGACTCCCTGTCACCGGCTCCTCAGCCGCTGGAAATCAATAAAAAACAATACCCATCTACATCCGCCAGCCCACAAACCCATTTGTTTTTCCTGTTTACCAGTGGCAGGTGCTATTCTATCAAAAAAAAAAAAAAAAAAAATACTGACGGAAAAAAGAAAAAAAAGGGTATAAGCAAACAAACATTCCTTCAGCATCTGTTGGGAAGAGTTCCGTGCACAGATGGCAAAGCTTTAATGTCTGTCAACTACTCGAAAATGTATTAACACCATATCAACATTAAGAAATAAATCTTTATCCAATTTATCTAGAGTCCCATAGCAGCCCGCGCATAAGTATGAATGGAATTTGTCATTTAATCAATCTTACTTCGCAGCTTTAACCGAGAGAATAACCTCGCAATCTGGCCAATCTTAAACCCAGCAGCCACATATGCGCCGTTATTTATTTTTCCTTTTTCCCAACACAAATGTCATTCTGAACCTCCGTATATATAGGCTAATTTAACATTCATCCGCTTGGCACCGAAAACGCTGTGTATGTGGGTAAAATGTGTGCTCCTTTTGCTTGTTTGTGTCGGTAAATATGCGCTCACTTTTCAGGAAGATGGCCTAATCCATACTCAGCTGTTAGCGGCTGATATGTTTGTTATGTATTAAATATTTGGTGGGTTTTCCCTGCGCCTTTGTTGTTGATCTATCCACAGTTCCGATCGATTGATGCAGAGATTTAGCTGGTTACCCACAATGCCTCTGAACATGTGCGTACTTGTTGGCATGTATATATATGTCATGGCACTCCCACACATGCAAACAGCGAAGCTTTGTTTCAGGCAAACTGAAACACAACACAATATGCTTTAAGAGAACAACAGCCCAGCCAGTGCTAGACATATATATACATACATACATACATACATATGTGTGTGTGTGTGTGTGTGTGTGTGTGTGTGCGTTTATATTTATTTGTTGTAGGTATTTATGCAGGGGTGTCAAACTCATTCTCACAAAAAAAAAAACAACAAAAAAAAACAGTTTTGAAGCTTGGAAGGGATTTTTGAGTATGATTACTCCAAAAGTACACAGTTAAAGTAGTTCATAGTATATGTACTAATAGTATATGAAGTACTAACACCAAATATGCCAAATTCACGCGGTACTTATTGGAAAAATAATTTTAATTCATCATTGAATTTAGTCTTAGAGTCTATTTCAGATGAAAACAAACACTTGGAGCTTGGAAGGGATTTTTGAGTATGATTACTCCAAAAGTACAAAGTAAAATTTGTTCATAGTAATTGTGCTAATAGTATATGAAGTACTAATACCAAAAATACCAAATTCACAAGGTACTTATTGGAAAAAAAAATAATTTTAATTCGTCATTGAATTTAGTGTTAAAGCCTATTTCAGACAAAAAAACAAACACTTTAGAAACGCTGGCTAACACTGTAGTGTACTAGGGAGTTCAGCAACATAGGGACAACTAGATATAATTTATAGACTTATTAAAAGAAAAATTGAGAATTATCAACGTTGAAATACTCAACAACATGCAAACTGGTGAAACAGCGCCTAAACAGACTACACACACAGAGGCATTTATGGGCCTGTTTGAGGTTGTAGTTTGTATTTCAGCTGTTAGTGGATGGAAGTTACTGTAGAAATGCTATAAGCTAACGCCCTAACAACAAATCTACGCTGTACAGGGATTGAAAATCAGATGTGTAACAGTATTAGGAAGTTCTTAAAGAGAAACCTAGAATTATCGATATATTAGAACTACAAATTTGGTTGGATATTAGCTGCTACTATGATGAAATATATGCTACTGCTGCTAGCATGGTAGCATGCTACTCATGATAAAACACCCACAGAGTTAGCTTCCAGACGGTGCAACCTCAATCCGTATATCATTCATTCTTTTCATATTCAATTGAGAATCCACAATGGGAAAATGAAAAATGACTTATTTCATTTTTCATGTACAAATCAAACATTAAAAAAAAAAAAAAAAACGAGTTGTTTTTCATTCTTTCGATTGTATGCACGAATTAAAAATTGGAAATAATCATATAAAGTAAATATGTCATGGCACTCCCACGCATGCAAACAGCGAAGCTTTGTTTCAGGCGAACTGAAATATAACACAATATGCTTTAAGAGAACAACAACAGACGAGCCAATGCTATACGTATATAAATATATATATATGTGTGTGTGTGTTTCTATACGCTAACGGCTGCTGGAGTTTATTTGCTTATGTAGAAGAAGAAATGCTTGCCCTCCTTATTCTTATTTTTATTTTTATTTCTGCCACGGACAACAGGGCCTTTCATACGACACAAAACTATTTCAAAAGCACACGAAAGCATATTTATTTATGCTACGCCGCAACACAGCAACACCCAAAAAAAAAAAAAAAAATATAGGACAAACAGTCCAAGAATAGATGGTGTTTTATACCCTAAGCTTCTCCCTTTGATTCCGGCAGAAGCTCCCTCACTTCTAAAATCCAATAAAAAATGTGATTTATTTCCTTCCCTTCCCTTCTCTAATTTATTTCACGAGCGTCACACACCAACGCCGAGCAGACGACTCGCCTCGGAGAGAGCGGTCAGCTGGAAGCGAGGTAGAGGGGATGGAAATCAGCTGGCATGGGTTATTTAGTGATGGGGGGGGGGGGCATAAACAGCGTTGGCACATCAGTGACTGGTTCTGTCTTTACCCCAGGATGGTCAGAAACAAACCCACCTGTTAGCATCAGGGTGTTTATAGAATGTGCTGGATTTGCATCACTTTAACATACACAGATTAGCATTAGCATTAGCATTAGCAGGGGTCTGTAACCTATGGCTATGTCCCTACGGCTCCCCTTGTTTTTGATTGATTGATTGATTGATTGATGTATTTATTTTGAACATGAATCTCAAACAGAAGAAAAATAAATAAACAAAACACTTAAACATAAGACATATATTACATATTCGAAAAGGAGTGAGAAGAAGTACAACTTATAAACTCCACCCCTTCTCCTTATATAATTAATAACAATAATAACCTTCCTCGTCTAATCAGATCTATACACTGTGCCATAATCTGACTGATACTTACGAGTAAATAATTAGGTTTCTGGCTTTATATTATTATGAACAAATATAATATGATTTACATAAACACATCATACAATAACACATATATGTCAATACATATTCATACACAGATCTATACACACACATACACCTACATATATACACACACACATACACACCTATACATACATATACATACACATACCACATACTTGTACATCTTTATATCACACAGTAATTGTCAAAAATTGTCCAAAAAAACATGAGGAGCTTTTTGAAATGAACTGAACGAACCGTTACTTTTTAACACTGTTTTAGGCCGAAATCTATTTTAACATTGTCCATCTGAAAAAATGTGCAGGCTACACACATAATAATGTCATTTTTTGATAGCATGTAAACCAAAATGTATGTCACACTACATTATTTTCTTGCCAAATTTAACACAAGATACTCAGTTTGCATTTGTTCATAGTTTGGCTGTTTAAAAGTCAGCCCATATACATGAAAGTGGAACTTCTTTTAAAAAAAAAAAAAAAAGAAAAAAGAAAGTGCTTTGAGTTTAAAATGATTTAGAAATATTGAATTGAGATGGTCGATGTGTTTTTGTTTTTGTTGATTTTTTTTTTAGGGTGTGAATGCTCGATGCTGTACACATTAAAGTTGACATAAGTGGTGTATCAGGTGAAAAGGATAGGCAAAAAAAAAAAAAGCTTTTGCTGCTATTCTATTCCTTTTTAATTCTGTTTTTATATTTATTATGATTAATGTACTAAGTGGGATGATTTATGTACAAACCAAAATAAATTCATTCATTCATTCATTCATTACACAATGTAATTTTGTTTGGAAATAGTGAACATCATTATAAAATTAAAATAAATTGTATTTATACTACAATAATGCAAAGATAAATAGTTAAATAACAAACTTATCACAAATAGGCTACAGAAGAACAGCTCCCTCATAGTAAAATATAATTGGGTTTAAATGTTTTTTTATGGCTCCGGTCACATTTTTTTTTTTTTGTTTTTTCCGGATAGCTCGTACAGATCCATGTCCAGTCCAGTTGTCCTTTATTTGACCCTTTCATGCATGAATTATGAGAACCTTAGTCGAGATTTTTTTCCTGAGTGTTTTTATTCCTCTTTAGGCTTGAAAAAACAATGCAATAGATTTTTTTTTTAATAAACCTGTTTTTTATGAAGGTAGATTTGTTGCTTTAACTAAAAAAAAAAAAATTCAATAAAAAAAAGTGTTAGAAAAAAAAAAAAATTACAATTACAATTACAAATTGCAATTGAACACTTTTTTTTCCTTGATTGAAGTGGAATTTTTTTAATTGATTTTTTTTTTTTTTTTAAATGAATTTTTTTTATTTTTTGGTTAAAGCAATAAAGAAACAAATCTACCTTCATAATTTTTTGTGGAGGTCCAAAAATGTCCACTCCGCTGGACACCATGTGTTTAACCTTTGAATATCAGAAAGTGATATACGAAATCAAAACATTTTTAATGCAGCTAATCTGATGTTTTTTCGCATTTTATCATATTCCCAATATTTATTAGCAATTGATTTACACTTGAACATGTTAGTGCAGATCAGGTTTATCAAGAACGGCAAAGTTATAGTAATGGTATGAATGTCAGTGTATGGCACAGGTGTCAAACATGTGGCCCGGGGGCAAAACCGGCCCGCCAAAGGTTCCAATCCGGCCCGCAGGATGAATTTGCAAAGCGCAAGTTAGGTCATCAAACTCAAAAATAATATCATAATAACCTATAAATAATGACAACACCAATTTTTTCTCTTTGATTTAGTGCAAAAAACATTAAATTATGAAAATGTTTACATGAACAAACTGTCCTTTAACAATAAAATGTGAATAACCTGAACAAATACGAACAACCTGAAATGTCTAAAGAAAATTAAGTGCAATTTTAAAAATAATCTCCCTGTTTCTAAAAGTTTTGTGCCTTTGTAGATCTGATCTGTAATGCACATGTATAAATGATAAGTTGAGGCAAAATATTGATAAAATTGTACTTATATTTTTTTAACAAATTTCATTTTTTTTTCAGGTTATTCATGTCCTTTTTGTTTGGATAGTTTGTAAATGTAAATACTGGCATAGTTGAATGTTATTTTTTGCACTAAAACAATTTGGACTTGTCATTATTTATTGGCTATCATGTTATATTTTATTGGTCCGGCCCACTTCAGATTAAATTGGGCTGAATGTGGCCCCCGAAGAAAATGACTTTGACAGCCCTGGTGTATGGGATGGTGTATAAGTGTCCACTGTGTTGGCTGATATGAAACTAAAACAACAAAACCCATGAAAATACAAGAGAACAGATGTAGAAGAACTGTCCACTGTGGTGACCACTGTGCATGAAAGGGTTAATTTCAGATTTCACATTTTCCCTTTTCTCTGGCTGTGTTTACTGCTATACTCCGTCATGTTGAGTGGTATCGGCAAAACTAATCCCAAAAAAAAAAAAAAAAAAAAAATCGGATCAGGTCAGAAGCAAAAAAATCCAGATCGGGGCATCTCTAATTCACATGGGGCCCCTATGCTAATCTTTGCCCCCTGGCCTCATGCGTGAATACGGCCCTGCTCGACCCAGCCTTTAAAACTACACCACCACATTTCCTTTTCCCATCAGCAGGTTTTAGTCGTAAATCTTTGCTGCCAAGTGTCTCTGTTCACTCACTCTGACATTTATTTTCTATTGTCTGGACTGGAACGTTGGTAGCATGTGTCAAATTAACACCAAATCCATTTTCCAATACAGTCGTCGGAATGAAATACCGCCATTGTACGTTTGTGGAAACCGCTGAGATGTTGCATATCAACACTCGTAGATGTTTAAACGCTGTGTTCTCTCAGATATCAGGTTCATATTTAACAGTTTTATGGTTTTAACGTCTGTCACAGTTACTCTGGAATCACCCGCAGACATTTACTGGAGCCAACTCCATTTATTTTTGTATTAATGTCCTGTTTCTACCTTTGTGTTCATGTCACTTTCATTTCTGAAAACCACTCATGGATGTTCTTTTAAGTGTCTTTCAGATCTCATGTTCATATGTGATTTTTTTATTATCACAGTTATGACATCATCACCACCATCAGTCATTTTGGAGGATCGTCAGTGTCGTTTCCATTCACCTTTCATCAACTCAACACTAATGTCATATTTGCACTTTTATTTCCATGTCATTTTGTCCAATTTACTCCAGCAACTGTTGATGTGACACTAAAAGAAAGGCCAAAAGTACAAAAATAAGACAATTCAACTCATTATTATACGTATAAAAACCTTTTTATTATTATTACCTCCGCCAAGGAGGTTATGTTTTTGCCAGGGTTTGTTTGTTTGTTTGTCTGTTTGTTTGTTTGTCTGTCTGTCCGTTAGTGTGCAACATAACTCAAAAAGTTACGGACAGATTTTGATGAAATTTTCAGGGTTTGTTGGAAATGGGATAAGGAAGAAATGATTAACTTTTGGTGGTGATTGGGGGTGGGGGGGCCCACGGGGGGGGGCCACTGATCAGCCTTGGCGGAGGTCTGCGCCCTCCGAGTGCTTCTAGTTATTATTATTATTAGTAGTAGTAGTAGTAGTAGTAGTAGTAGTAGTAGTAGTAGTTTATGTTTATTATACTCTATGGACTGTAATTATTTACATGTCTGATACAAATAAATAAATAAATGAAATTATTGAATGTAAAAAAAAAAAAAAGTCTTATTTTACAATGTGACATCACGAATTGCATACAGATAACACACCAAATAAAAGCGGCACATTATCTGTACGCATTATAAGCTTTTGGCGTGTATGTTCACACCATGTAAAATAACACACGATTAGCAGTTAGGTTTAGGGTTAGCGGTTAGCAATTAGCAGTTAGGGTTAGGGGTTAGCAGTTAATGATTAGTGGTTAGAGATTAGCGGTTAGGTTTAGGGGTTAGTGGTTAGCAATTAGCGATTAGAGGTTAGCAATTAGCAGCTAGGTTTAGGGTTAGCAGTTAGCGATTAACGGTTAGGGTTAGGGGTTAGCAGTTAATGATTAGTGGTTAGAGGTTAGCGGTTAGGTTTAGTGTTAGGGGTTAGGGGTTAGCAATCACCAATTAGAGGTTAGCAATTAGCGGTAAGGTTTAGGGTTAGCAGTTAGCGATTAGCGGTTAGGGGTTAGCAGTTAATGATTAGCGGTTAGGGGTTAGTGGTTAGCAATTAGCAGTTAAGTTTAGGGTTAGGGGTTAGTGGTTAGCAATTAGCGATTAGAGGTTAGCAATTAGCAGCTAGGTTTAGGGTTAGCAGTTAGCGATTAACGGTCAGGGTTAGGGGTTAGCAGTTAATGATTAGTGGTTAGAGGTTAGCGGTTAGGTTTAGTGTTAGGGGTTAGGGGTTAGCAATCACCAATTAGAGGTTAGCAATTAGCGGTAAGGTTTAGGGTTAGCAGTTAGCGATTAGCGGTTAGGGGTTAGCAGTTAATGATTAGCGGTTAGGGGTTAGTGGTTAGCAATTAGCAGTTAAGTTTAGGGTTAGGGGTTAGTGGTTAGCAATTAGCGATTAGAGGTTAGCAATTAGCAGCTAGGTTTAGGGTTAGCAGTTAGCGATTAACGGTTAGGGGTTAGCAGTTAATGATTAGTGGTTAGAGGTTAGCGGTTAGGTTTAGTGTTAGGGGTTAGTGGTTAGCAATCACCAATTAGAGGTTAGCAATTAGCGGTAAGGTTTAGGGTTAGCAGTTAGCGATTAGCGGTTAGGGGTTAGCAGTTAATGATTAGTGGTTAGGGGTTAGTGGTTAGCAATTAGCAGTTAGGTTTAGTGTTAGGGGTTAGTGGTTAGCGATTAGCGATTAGAGGTTAGCAATTAGTGGTAAGGTTTGGGGTTAGCAGTTAGCAATTCACTTTTAGGGTTAGGGGTTAGCAGTTAATGATTAGCGGTTAGCAGTTAGCGGTTATCTATCTATCTATCTATCTATCTATCTATCTATCTATCTGAATAAGATTAAGTTTCAATAAGTAAATAAAATAGTAAATCCAGTTTGTTTTCCTCCAAATTTCCACTGGTGAAATCCACACATTTGTGTTTAAACCCACTCCTGTGACGCTCCTCTAACTGTTTTTATGGTCTGAACCTAAACACGTAGATTCTACGTATCTGTGGTTTGCACAAACGTACGACGGCAGCGTTGTACTCCTAACGCTCTCCTTTGTAAAAGCTCAGGAGGCCTTTTTCTTCTTCTTCATTCTCCGTCTGTTCGGACTCCGTCGATGCTCCGTTCCAGTCTTTATGAGCACATAAACAAACCAGTTGTTACCTTTTAAACACAGACACGCAGGACAAACATGCCGGCGCTGGCTTCCTGCCGTTAACGCCGCAGCGTGACGCTCATTTATTCTGCGCTTTATGACACACTTGGACTTTTATACGCTTTCGGAAGATGAGTCGGAGGCTTCAGATTGTCATCGCCCGTTCTTATATGTGTTGCGTTGCCGGGGGGGGGGGGGGCCCTATAGTTCACCACCGTCGTGACCTTTTGACCCCATCTGATGTGGCCTGAGGCGAACGGCGAGCTCCATCAGTTAAAGGAGCTGATGGATATGGAGGAACAAACAGCTCAATATTATTTAACTGTATTAAATCTAAAGCAGGAGATTAGATGGTGCCGTATTAACCACTAAACTTATCAATACGTGCAAATAATGGAAGTAAAATGTAGTTTTTCAGCTTTTCATCATCATCACATATGAACCATTTGGATGATCTAACCATGCTTTAACCCTTTAATGCCCCTTGTATCATATATGATACATATCCATCAAAAATGTATAGTGTAACTTCACTAATTTCAATTATTTTAATTTTTTTTGCAATTTTGTTCTTGAAATTTTCCATTATTTTTATATAGATTTGTTTATCTTTGTATAAGAATTTCTCAAATATTTTATATACACAAATTATAATAATAATTAGTAGGGTTTTTTTTTATATTCTTTTCTTTTTTCCTTTTCTATTTTCATATAGATTTGTTGTATTTTGTACTAGAATTTCTCAGTCATTTTAGATAGATTTTATTTTGTACTGAATTTTTATTTATTTTTTAAAAATCATTTTACAAATGTATTTCATTTTGTACAAAAAGTTTTCAATCATGATTTTTTTTTTTTTTACATGTTTTTTTTAAATTTTGTACAGTAATTTTTTTTGGTTAAAAATCAATAATTTATGCTCATGTTAATTTATGTTCTTTTTTTCTTCCTTTTTTTTTTTTTATTTCTGTATAGATTTGTTTCATTTTGCACTCAAATTTTTCCATATTTTTTGTAACGTAGATTTGCTTTATTTTGTACTAAATTTTTTCCATAATTTTTTACAGAGTTTTTTTTAATTTTGTACTTTAACTTTTTTTTTTTTTTTTTTTTAAATCATTTTACAGATTTCTTTTATTTTGTACAACAAAATTTTTCAATCATTTTTTACAGATTATTTTTTTTTATTTTGTCCTAAAATTTTCACAGAAAAAATGTCAGACAGTTTGAACTGGCGTTGACTTATATTCATGGAAAATGACATCCTGACGACCACCAACTTCCATCCAATAATAATACTAATAATAATACTAATAACAATACTAATACTAATACTAATACTAACACTAATACTACTACTACTACTACTACTAATAATAATAATAATAACCCCAGTGGCTAGTTGTGGGAGGGGCCCCAGTACGCTGCCTTGCCCGTGGGCCCATGACGCTGTGGACACGGCCCTGCTTCTGCGTGGCCTCCTGCACCAAAGATGAACATTTGCAGTTAACGGATTTAAAATATGACTTTGAGTTTGCAGAAGTATTCCAAGTCTGTTTTCAAGGTCTGGCCGTGGGTCCAGCAGGTGATTTTCAGCCGTTGGCAACGCCGCGCGCAGACCCTCCATCATTTTCTGCCCGCTGTCAGCGAGAGGCTGCACATTGTGCCCTGACAAGACAGAGAACATTCATAAAGTTCCCGCTAACGTCTGGGCAACCTTGACAGAATGTGAGAGTGTGTGTGTTGACCCCCAAACTTATCTCCAGAGGCAGGAGTTGAGGGGAGTTCCGCCAGTTCGCCACTAGCCCTAAGAGCACCTGCCACATCCACGGCGCAAAGACGTCAATAAATCTGCCCGCTAATGTACCGCACAATCTTTTTCTCGCACTCGCTCTCTTCCTCCAACTCTAATATTAATGAATCCAGCTGAACGCCGCCGCCGTGGGCAAAGATAGAAACATGTTCTTTCCACTACGCTAACAGGAACAAGGCTAGAGCTTCTGATTCCGACTGGAAATTGAAAACCAGAATGCTCGGCTAGCAAAGGTTTATTATTGTGTATGAGCCACGGGTTAGCGTTAGCCAAGTGATAGACAGAAGCTAATGACGGTACCCGTTCAGGATGGTGTGATTAAAAGTGGAACCAGTGACCGACCCAGTCCCAGAAGAGTAAAAAACAAATAAATGATGAAATTCACTGATGAACGGAAAAGTGTCCAAATACAGACTGAAGAAGAATGAGGAAAAGCAGCAGGAAAATATTATTCTGCACTTCTGCTGTTGTACGAATGAAACAAACTGGTCTGTTTTCTGCCCCGAAAGAGACTGTCAAAGCTTTAGTTAGTTTGGCACTCCGATTTTTCCAGTAGTTTTATACAGATTTGTTTTCTACACACATTTTTCCATCATTTTTATTATATAGATTTGTTTGGTGCTCAAATTTTTCTGTTATGTTTATATATATTTGTTTCATAGTCAAATTTTTACATAATTTTTATATAGATTTCTTTTGTACTCAGATTTCTCCATTATTTTTTCTGATTTATACTGGTTTTATACTCAATTTTTTCTATAATTTTTCTATAGATTTTTTTACTTACATTTTTTTCATTATGTTTATAGTGATTTGTTTTGTACTCAAATTTTTAAATCCTTTGATGTAACCCCCCCCCCCCATAGATTAGCTTTATACTCACATTTTCCCGTCATTTTATATAGATTTGTTTCATTTTATAGTCAAATTTTATGCATTATTTTTTACAGAGATTTAATTTTTTCACTCAAATTTGTGCATTATTTTTATATAGACTTGTTTTGTGCTCAAAATTTTTCATGATTTTTTATATAGATTTCTTTTGTTTTGTACTTGAATTTTTCTATATATTTTTAAAATTAATTTGTTTCATTTTGTACTCAAAATTTTACATCCTTTTATGTAATTGTTTTTAACTCAAACTTTTTCATTATTTTTATATAGATTTTATTGTCTTACTCAAATTTGTTTATTATTTTTATATAGATGAGTTTTGCGCTTAAATATGTTCATTATTTTTTAGATAGATTTATTTTGTACTCAAATATGTTCATTAGTTTTATATAGATTTGTTTTCTACATAAAATTCTCCATCATTTTCCACAGATTTTTTTTTTTTTTTTTTTTGTACTCAAATTTTCCCATTATTTTTATACATCCATTTCATCTAAATCATTTTTATTTTGTATAGATTTTTTTTTTTGTCCTTGACCCATTCAGGATGGTTATTATTGACAGTGGAACCAGTGACCGTCCCAGTACCGTCCCAGTACCGGCCCAGTCCAAACCAAAACCAATGATTTAATTCACTGATGAACACAAGTTTGTCCAAACACAGGCAGAATAATAAGAATAAGGAAAACCACTAGAAACATATTCTTCTCCTCAACTTGCAACTTGCATCTCGTGCAAGTGGAAAGTGGAATGAAGGTGGTGGTGGTAGTGGGGGTGGGGGGGGTGGGGGGGGTCTTTACAGCACATGAAACCTTGAGGCTATTTTTAGAGGCCGCCTTTTCCCTGCAACTCAGCAGTTGTAGCAATGAAAGAAACTCTCTATTCTGTATTCTTCCCCCAAAAGAAATTGTGATAATGAGGCTTCACCAGTGCCCATTAATATTTGATGCACACACACACACACACACACACACATATACACACATATATACGCACACATACAGCTACACACACACAACCTCTAAAAATACTATACGCAACATATACAATTGGAGAGAAATTTCCCACAGATGTAAGGTGTTGGGGCTAGTTGTTTGCGTTCTTTTATCGGCCCCCCCCTCGTCGCCACTCCATCTCGTTTTAAGTCATCAGGGAGCGCGTGCAGTGGCGGTATATTTGGCCTATATCCTTGTTGTGATAGTCACATGGCTTCCCGGAGACAGCAGTCATTTGTTACTGTCCTTTTAATCATGCTAATGCAGCCTCTTTTTTCCCATTCGGCTCGTACACATGAGTACGCACACGCTAACGTGCTAACGCTAACACACACACACTTACATTAAAGGAAAAAAAAAAAAAAACTAGAGAAAAGAGTGGAATGCCCAAAGTCCCCTAAGGCATATGAATATCTTAAAGTGAGAATTCTCTAATTCTGTATCTTTCGCCCCGTGCCTGTGGGTTACAAACAGTCGTACAGATATTCACGATATTCATTTGACGTGTACGCGTTGGCGAGTGCGAACGCCAGAAGAATAGAAAATGATGATGCTACAGTATTTCTTCAAATTAAGTGGTAATTTTGTAGCACACCAGAACACCGCCGCTGTCTTCTTCTCCCCCTTTTTTTTTTTTTTTTTTTTTTTTCTTTCCCCTTCTCTCGAGTGCTGCACTTTATTAGTATTCCGCTCAGACCTCCACTTTCGCTTTCTTCTCCTTCGCCATAGCCCTCGCTCTCGCCTCCTGGGAGTTGAGCCCAGTGCATGTTAAGTGATAGGGCTTCAGAGTCTTACCGGCAAAAAAAAAAAAAAAAAAAGGGTGTGTGGGTGCCCACGGAGCGGAGGAGAGCCATGTATCTATCAGGGAAAAGAAGGAGGAGAAGGGGTGAGGAGGGGGGAGGGAGGGAGGGAGGGAGGGAAGGGGGGAGAGGGGGGAGAGGGAGGGAAGGGGGGTGCTTTTTAGTAGATCCACCCACCCGTGGAAAAATGATCAATCTCATGAATTTGCCAATAGGGAGTCATTGGCCGATCAGTGGAGACAGAGGAAGATAATGAGAGAAATGAGGGGTGGGGGGGTGAGGAGGAGGAGGAGGAGGTGGGGGGGTGAGGGGGTGAGGGGGTGAGTATTGGAGAAAGTATACGTGTTTGCAAAGGTATCGGAGGAAAAAAAAAAGGAAATATTGAGCGAGAAGCATGAGAGTAAATTAGTGAAGATGAAAAATAAAGAAAGGATGAAGGTGACTGTGGATGAGGAGGGGGGGTGGGGGGGGTGGAGATACCGTCCCACTACCACCACTTTTTTAAAACTTTATTTAAAGAGCTACTCACAACATTACAGTACAAAATAAAATATACATCATTTAAAATGATCATACCATGTCATTCAATAATCCAGTGTTGTATTTATATGATATGAGGAACAGCTGTTTTTGCACTACCGTCAGCTAGCAAAGATGCTAATATGTGCTAGCTGACAGAACTTGTAATGTAACACCGCATTCAAGCTACTATATGGCTTTTTTTTTACTACTTTTAAAACTGAAATAAGCAAAACTTCACGAAACACCTGCATGGGAGAACCATTTGACTTGTCCAATAGTAAACAGATGCGCAAAAAACTCCAAATTCCCTGTCAAGCTAACAGTTAGCAGCTAGCTAACTAACGGTAATGGCACCAACCCATCACACAAAAGAGTTACTGCCTTAATTATGTCATTGAATTAGTAACTTTAAGCACTATTGTATAAGTTTATGGACAGTGAAATTATTTAGAGCCAAAAAAACAGTTTTCTATTATGTAAACATGGAAGTCCAAAGTGGCCATTTAAGGAAATTAAAGCTAATATAAGTGGTTTTTTACTACTTTTAAAATTATAATCAGTGAAACTTTACAAAACACCAGTATGAAAAAACCATGTGACTTATCCAATAGTAAACAGAAGCGCAAAAAACTCCAAATTCCCTGTCAAGCTAACAGTTAGCAGCTGGCTAATTAACTGTGATGACACTAACCCTTTACACAAAGGAGTTACTGCCTTAATTATGTCATTGAATTAGTAACTTTAAGCACTAATATAAAAGTTTATGGACAGTGACATTATTTATATTATATCATTTTTATTTTTCATATTTATTATTCACAGTCATTGGAACTTGGGAGCCCCCAGTGGTCGTTGTAGGAAGTGCAGGTTTTTCACACATCTGCATGGACTTTAAAGTCCGTCCCTCGGCGCCCGCCCGCCACTCGTGTCTTTGCAGATGGAAATCAGAGGAGAAAGTAGAAAGGTTAGGAGAGGCAGAGGAGAGAAATGGGCCATGGGTGTTTTTTTTTTTTTTTTTTTCATGCTTTGTGTCGTCCGTCTGAAACCCAGCGGTGCGTTTTGGTGCCAGTGGACGAAGGTACATGTTGGGTTTCTTCTTTTTGTGAAGCGTGAGCAGGTCCCACTGAGGTAACGACAAGAGACGAGGGTGGGGGGGGGGGGGGGTAGGTGATGTTTGTGGGGCGTCTGAAACAGAGGCCTGTCCTAAATCCTAAACTCCAGGCCTGGTTTAGCCTCAGGCTGAAGGTACAGTACAGACAGTGTGGGATGTAAATGTCAGAGGACTCAACAGAGCGAGAGCCCGTCTTTGTCTGCACATTTGACAGGACATGGCAGGTCATGGGGGGGGCGGGGGGGGCATTTCTCGGTCGTGTTGGTGTCAACATGAGCTCATCGGCTTTGACATACTTGGGTGGAGGTTACACTTCCACGCAACTGGAGGAAAGTAATATGTCGGAAATTCACAGGTGTAGTTTTTAATGGAAGGTGGCAGAGTTCATTTGAGTGTGATGGGGGGGCGTAGAAGTTTTCAGATCATTTACCTGTGGAAAAGGACTACTCGGACGGGGGGGGGGGGGTAATCAGAAGCAGTTTTTGTCAAATGGCAGGGGGGCGGGTACTTCGAACTTGGAAGAAACCTCCTTTTCCGGTCTATTAATTTGTCTTTTCTTTTTCTCTTTAGTTTACTGTTTAACCGTTTCTACGTTCAGAGCGTATGATTGATTTTAAATATTCGTAAAAATTGAATTGTTTGCTCCATAGATGTTGTTCTTTCATGGTTTGATCTGTCATAAGTTACTTTTCCGTTCACCCTCAAATTGCATGAATAAAACTTGTGCGTAAAAATTTACCTAATGGAAAAACGACAATTTCGCCAAAACTCTTGTTTTTGCGACAGCAAGAGGTGGTTTTTCAGGTGTAGCGCAATTGTTATATCACACAAAACTGCAATAGAAGGACCTTTTTTCGCAACTAGAATCACATGAATAAAAAAAAAAAAAAAGATGTTGATGGATGTTAAAACAAAAGACGAAGAGTTTTAAAAGCATCAGGAAACGCAATCATTTTTAAATTTATTACGCGATAGAGGGGTAATATATAATAATAATAATAATAATAATAATAATAATAATAATAAATATATCTGTAAATCAACACTATATGTTTGTTGACATGTTTATGGAATGACTTCTCGTGATTATAAAAAAACAAATCATCGTATTTGTGATTTAATGGAAAAACTGACATTATGCACTTCTGTTTTTTTCACACTTAGTAAATATCGGTAAAGTTTTGCGCGTATGTCCAGTGGAAAAGAGACTAGTGAAATTTTGTAAAAGTACATGTGGTTTTCTTGTATTTTTGTATATACTTCTAGAATTATTTATTTATTTATTTTTTTGCCACTTACGGGTAAGGAACCAAATATGGTAACTTCATTAACATAGACTTTCTACACAACAATAAAACCCTTTGAAACATTTCAACAGTTATACAGTCTTGTTTTGTCCTCCAGTAACACAGACGTCCAGTGGAAAAGCGACCACAGTTATGACTCATTTTGGATAATCCTTCACCTTTACAGATTTATTTGTACGAACTCAACAGAAGTGTCATATCTGCACCTGTATTTCCATGTCAGTTTCCCCAGATTTACACCAGAAACTGTTCATCTTCTTTAAGAAAGATTAAAAACTCAACTCATCAACCCTTTAGTTTATCACAAACACCAAAAACTAACACGTTTTTCTGGCAGCAAACAGCCGATGTGACGCATTCAGGTTGATTCAGCGTGTCGCAGTATATTTAGATCCTGCAATTAAAGCAACGTACAGTGATTTATATGCATGGAATGTGAGAAAAAGAAGGTTAGGTCTAAAGCAGGGTTCTCAAACTCATGTTCTGTCAGGTTCCACATTCAGCCCAATTTAATCTGCAGTCAAATAAGAACAGAAGAACCGATAAATAATGACTACTGACAATTTTTGTATGTTTTACTGCAAAAAAAAGACATTAAATTCTGAAAATACTTACTTTTATAAACTATCCAAACAACAAAGATGTGACTAACCTGAAAAAAGTGAAATTTCTTCAGAGAAATCAGTGCATTTTTCTCAGTCTTCTTCCTCCACTTCTCATTAGTCCATGTGCATTCTGGATCAGATCTCCAAAGACACTAAACACTGAGAACAGGAAGAAAAGAGTTCAAACTGGACTGAATTTAATACAGACATTTCAGGTTCATATTTGTTCAGGTTAGTCACACTTTATTTTTCCAGGATTGTTTGTAAATGTAAATATTTTCTTAATTTTATGTTATTTTTTTTTGCACTAAAACAGACAAAAATTTGAAGTTGTTAATTCAAGATTTTTTGCTTAATTCAAGATTTTTTTTTTTTTTTTTTGCTAAATTTAAGATTTTTTGTTTTTGCTTAATTGAAGACTTTGTTTTTTTTACTTAATTGAAGATGTTTTTTTTACTTAATTGAAGATTTTTTTTTGTACTTAATTGAAGATTTTTGTACTTAATTGAAGACTTTTTTTTTTTGCTCAATTCAAGATTTTTTGCTAAATTCAAGATTTTTTTTTTTGCTTAATTCAAGGTATTTTTTGGCTTAATTGAAGTTTTTTTTTTTTTTTTACTTAATTGAAGTTTTTATTTTCCTCAATTCAAGATTTTTTCCTTAATTCAAGCTAATTTATTTTTTTTTTTTGCTTAATTCAATTCAAGACTGTGGAATTTTTGCACTTTGCAAATTCATCCCCCGGGCCAGACTGGAACCACTGGTGGGCCACATTTGGTCCCAGGACCACGTGTTTGACACCCCTGTTCTTACAGATGGATTACACTCTGCTCTGTACGTCAACACAAATAGAAAAAAACCTCGTCATTACCTCTGAGATTTCAGTCGAATGCTGCGAGAAATGGACGAACTCTAGAAAACACAATATCCTTCAGTACGCACTTACATTCCATTCATTGTAAAACATGTGGTATCCATGTACGTTTGACAAACTAGTGTATTTTCCCGCGGCTAGTCTTTTTTTTTTTTTTTTTTACCGTTTGGTCATAACAAAGCTTTAGCGGATGTTTTTTTTTTTTTTTTTTCATTCAAGTGGACTGGACAGGTGCTCGCATACGCACACAAAATAAAAAAAAAAACATACAAAACTCTGTTAAATCCACCAGCGTGTCCACTAACAATCCTGTGAATAAAGATGACATTATTCAGCTGGAGTCTGTGTAAGTGTGTGTGTGTGTGTGTGTGTGTGTGTGTGTGTGTGTGTGTGACCTTAAAGAGGGGAGGTTTGAAGAAACGCAGCATAAGGAGAAGAAAGTGAATAATTCTTTAAAGTGTAGCCTCAGGCGCATTAGCATGTGCGCTAGCTGTGGCGGTAGCGCGTTTTATTTATTTATTTATTTATTTTACTTTTTTTTTTTTTTTTCCCTCTCCACTCTACAACGCTTTTAGCACACCCCGTTTGTCAGAGGGAGGCATCATCCTTTATCGGCACATTTCATGTTTCCCAGAGGACTGTGTGAAGCGGCTGATATTATTGAGCAGCGCTGAGCCTTATTAAATTCCCAAGCATATTACCAGGCTCGCTCGCTCGCTCTCTCTCTCTCATATACACTTGTATGTCTCTCGCCCTCTTTTTCTACCACTCACTGATTATGTTTCTCTCTCTTAATTTGCTTGCACACTCCACTGTAGCTCAACGACATCACCCCCCCCCCCCCCATTGGCTGTCCCACTCCCTCAAGAGGAAACAAAGGAAGTAAATACATATTATTACTGTTGTTTCCCTGAAGGAGGTTCGTTAAGTACTAACACACAACAGCCTTCCATCATCCATCCATCCATCCATCCATCCATTTATCATCCATCCATGCACCCGTCTGTCTGTCCATCCGTCCATCTTTCCTTTCATCCGTCCATCCATCCATCTATCCATCCATCCATCCATCCATCCATCCATCCATCTTTCCTTCCTTCCTTCCATCCATCCATCCATCCATCTGTCCATCTATACACTCATCTGTTCCCTTCTCTTCTACTCTTTTCATCCAAAGGAAGCAGACAATGCTAATCTTTAAACCAGCGAACTGGATAGAAAGTGAATTCTCTGTCAGCTTTGCCGGGATTAAGTTGGGCATCATCAAAAGGATTTTTACTATTTCCTTTTTTTTTTTTTTTTTTTTTACTCTCGAGCCCTGAAAGAGAAATGATGAATCCCACACTGTTAGTTTAATATCACTTTACAAAGATTAAAACTTGGACTTCCTTCATCAAATCCTCCACAGTGATAAGAAGAGGAGGGAGGGGTCTGGGGGGTCAGACCTGTGTTCCCTGGTACCTATGTTCCCTAGTACCTGTGTTCAACTGGAACCGATGTAGGATTAGGGTTAGGCACTGGGGAACATCGATACTAGGGAACATAGGTACTGGAGAACAGAGGTACCAGGGAACATATGTACTGGGAACAAAAGTACTGGGGAACCTAGGTAAATTCCCCTAGGTACTGGAAAACAAAGGTACCAGGGAACATAGGGAGCGGGGAACATAGGTACCAGGGAACATAGGTATACTCCCCTAGGCTCTGGGGAACATAGGTACCAGCAGACTTAAGTACCAGGGAACATAAGTATACTCCCCTAGGCTCTGGGGAACATAGGTACCAGGGAACAATGGTACAGCCACCTAGGTTCTTGGGAACATAGGTACTGGGGGAACATAGGTACACTTCCTTAGGCTCTGTGGAACATAGGTACCAGGGAATATAGGCACCAGGGAACATAGGTACTATGGGGAACATAAGTATGCTCCTCTAGGCTCTGGGGAACATAGGTACCAGCAGACTTAAGTACCAGGGAACATAAGTATGCTCCCCTAGGCTCTGGGGAACATAGGTACCAGGGAACATAGGTACGCTCCCCTAGGCTCTGGGGAACATAGGTACCAGGGAACATAGGTACGCTCCCCTAGGCTCTGGGGAACATAGGTACCAGGGAACATAGGTACGCTCCCCTAGGCTCTGGGGAACATAGGTACCAGGGAACATAGGTATGCTCCCCTAGGCTCTGGGGAACATAGGTACCAGGGAACATAGGTACGCTCCCCTAGGCTCTGGGGAACATAGGTACCAGGGAACATAGGTACGCTCCCCTAGGCTCTGGGGAACATAGGTACCAGGGAACATAGGTACGCTCCCCTAGGCTCTGGGGAACATAGGTACCAGCAGACTTAAGTACCAGGGAACACAGGTACTGGAGAACACAGGCACCAGGGAACACAGGTCGACTCTCAGTTTGGAGAAGTTTGCGAACAGAAGCCACTGCGCTCCGGGCGTATTTATCAAACCCGACTTTTGCCATTTTTTATGATGCCGACACGGACGGCGACGCCTGTGTCTGGCGCTCGCTGCGAGGGAAGCCTATTTACATATGACCTTGCGCGCTGCAATTGGCGGAACGGGGGATCGGCGGAGTTTTATTTTGCTGGAATGATGTGCTTTTAGCTCAGATGTGACAGCAGAATATGAATATGAAAATATGAAAAGAGCAGTTGAGTCAGCGCGGGTCGTGATATTCATGAGGATTAGACATAATGTGTTTAGGTGCAGAGCGCAGATGTATATTACGTTAGCGGACCGTACAGGATGTGTGGGCCGCTGCCGGCTGAAACGCTCAGCACATATGTGTCGCTGCGTTTACATACAGGCACATATGCAGAAAAGAATCTATAAACGACAACACCAACACCAGTGGCACACAAGGACCTCTTCTTGTCAGGTTTGGGGAAAAAAAATACGTATTTAGCTTCACGACTTAGGGAGTGTAAGGGCTGGATGTAAGGCTGGTGGTGTTCACGCTCGGCATTATGGGTGATAAAAGTTGACAACTCCAAATAAAGAAGAAGAAGAAGACGAGATCAGACAGTACAGACTGGGTTAATGCGTGGCCTTTACTCCAGACCTACGAGATAATGTTGCATCGCCTCAGGACGCAAATTTACATTACGTTGAATTTTATTCAGTTGTGGAAAAAAATATTGAAAAGTTCAAACATTAGTTGTAAACGGAATGATGACGGCAACAACAGCAATGAAGGCAACAATCACACCTTCACCAATGAACATATGAAAGCAAATCAAAGCTAATGTTCAATAACATGTTTTTAAGGCATTTTCCTTATTTTGTCTCACGTCATTTCCATAATTTTCATCTTTTAAGTGTTTTTCTCAACATTTTAAACATTTACAAACTCTGACAAACAAGGGTTTTCTTAGTTGAGAACAGATTACATCATTAGTGACCCTCAAATTGTCGGGGACCTGAGTACAATGTGTTGTTTCTGTGTATTTTTTTTTATCTATCTATCTATCTATCTATCTATCTATCTATCTATCTATCTATCTATCTATCTATCTATCTATCTATCTATCTATCTATCTATCTATCTATCTATCTATCTATCTTATTATGGGGTTTTTTTGGGGGGTTTTTTTTATATGCTGAAATGATAAGTACACTTGAATCTGAATCTGATTTACCGAATGGAAAAACGCCAATTTCGCCAAAACTCTCATTTTTTGAATAAAAGTTTTTGTGATGGCAAGAGGTGGTTTTTCAGGTGTAGCGCAATTGGTATATCACGCAAAACTGCAATGGAAAGACTTTTTTTTTTTTTTGTAACTATAGTCACATGAATTAAAAAAAAAAAAAAAAAAAAAAGTTGACGGATGTTACAATATGCGAAAAAGAAGAGTTTTAAAACAAACTTGTAGGTAGGTGTGGACACACCAGGAAACCCAATCATTTTTTAATTTAGTATGAGATAGAGGAGTAATATATAATAATAATGAATATATCTGTAAATCAACACCATATTTACCTTGTAAAACATATTTACACCGTGTTTATGGAATGACTTCTCGTGTCATCTCACAATAATGAATTACCAAATCATCGCATTTGTGTGTTAATGGAAAAAACAACATTACACACTTCTGTTTTTTCGACATTTAGTAAATATCAGTAAACATTTGCGCACATGTCCAATGGAAAAGTGACCACAGGTATTTTATAATCACCACCGTCACTCACATTGGTTAATCATCACTGTTGTTTCCATTCAATTTTATAAGTTTAGTTGGATGAACTCAACAGAAGTGTCATATTTGCACCTTTATTTCCATGTCAATTTTCCCCAGTTTACACCAGAAACTGTTCATCTTAAGGTGTTTAATCCTATGACCCCTGACGTGTCTGTGGTGATTGTTCTGAACGTATAACTGAGTAAATATGGGTAAAGGTTTGCACATATATCCGATGGAAAAGCAACTACAGTCTGGGGCTTCACTCTGACAGTTGGTAACCCAATAAAAGCAGCTCCAAAAAGACAGAAAAACCAAATTATCCAAGATATTGTTCGACAAACTTGTAATATACGTCTGTAAGGTTTTGTTCGAAACATTCTGGACAAAGTCAGTGAAATATGAGGTCCGTCTGCTCACACAAAAAGCCTTAATATTCAAACAGTTTCAGTTTGAGCTCAGATGGAAACAGCAAAATCCAAAATTCTTTGGTTTTCTTCAAGTTTTTACACTTGCTTGAAGTGATTTTGGCTCTTTTCCGACTGAATCCTGAAACAAAAAACATTTTACTTACATGATCAATCGGCTGCTTTTTTCTCTCAAAGACAAACACAGTTCCTGGTGTTTTTGGTGGAAACTCACATTAATTGCAGAACCATCGTTGCCCGTAGAAACAGGTACGAGTCCAAGGTGACTCACTGCGGTTTTGTTTAGTTCTTATTGTTTTTTGGTGGTTTTCTCGGGAATGATTAAACAATGGTTTTATTGACTGGTTTGCGACCTCAGTAATCTTGCATAATCAACTTCTGAAAACACAATGGATGTAGTTTTATTTGCACCCAACCTGCTGATGGAAACCGACGCTTTTGTTTTCGTGCAGATACTTCTATGGGATGTTGTGATTGATTGTCTGTAGACGCATGTTAGAGCCGAGTGCAAACAGGGTTGTGTCCGCCGCTAAAGGTGTGCATCAGGGGAATAACGCCGACACTGAGGAAATACCACTGGAGAAATACCAGTGTGTGTGAACAAAAGCACAATGGCCTCCTTTCTGTAGCCATAAAAGAAGGAAGATGCACAGGTCGGACGAGTTTCATTCATGTGCGCTTGTACGAGTATGGAGGCGGGTTAATGCGGCAAATAGAAATGTTCAATCATACAGGTGTGTTTTTTTAAACACAAATAAGGAAGAGAGAACAGTAACAAATGTCAAACTTAGTAAAACAAGCTATTTTAATGGTGAAACTTACCAAGCTAATGCTAATTTAGTGAAAACCACATTGCAAACTGATGTTAGCCATTGGTTTGTGGACGACAGTGTTGACTAAATTACACCTCAAAGAAAACTTCGAGCTACTTTGCTAAATGTTCAAAATAAGGAAAAGAGAGAGAGAACTAATGTCCAAAATCACTAAAAAATTGTGTCACAGAATCCTGACGTGAAGTCTGGTAAGCTAAAGCTAACTTCCCGAAAACACAACCACACCCCAGAGACTAAATTACACCACAAAGAAAACTTTTAGCTACTTTGCTAAATGTTTAAAATAAGGAAGAAAGAACAGTAAGACATTTCAAACTCAGTAAAACAAAATATTTTGATGGTGAAACTTGAAAGCTAATGCTAGTTTAGCAAAAACCACATTGCAAATTGATGTCAGCCATTGGTTTGTGGACTACGGTGTTGACATTTTTGGAGCTGTAATGTTTAAAGAAGCTAATACAGGCTAGCTGATGAACCATAAAATGTAACATCAAATTAAAGTTAATATAAGTAATTTTTACTACTTTTACAATTGTAATCAGCTAAACTTCGTGAAACACAAGCATGAAAGACCCAATAGTAAACAGAAGCACAAAAAATCCAAATTACCTGTCAAGCTAACAGTTAGCAGCTAGCTAACTAACTGTGATAGTATCAACCCCTTAACATAAAGGAGTTACTGCCGTTATTAATGTAACTTAATTAGTAACTTTAAGCACTAACAGGTGACTTGTATAACAATTTATGAACAGTGAAATTAATTAGAGACCAAAAAACTGTTTCTATTACGTAAACATGGAAGTCCCAGGTTGCCATTCAAGGAAATTAAAGCTAATAAAAGTCGTTTTTACTACTTTTAAAATTGTAATCAGTGAAACTTCATGAGACACCTGCATGGGCGAACCATGTGACTTATCCGATAGTAAACAGAAGCACAAAAAATCCAAATTACCTCTCAAGCTAACAGTTAGCAGCTAGCTAACTAAATGTGATGGCAACAACCCTTTTTCACACAGAAGTTACATCCTTAATTATGTAATTTAATGGGTAACCTTAAGCACTAACAGGTGACTTATATAAACATTTATGAAGAGTGAAATTATTTAGAGACCAAAAAACTGTTTTCTACGATGTAAATTATGTAAATACAAAGAAATTAAAGCTAATATAAGTCATTTTTCCTACTTTTTCGCTGTGTCTTAACGGTAGCTCAGTAGCCTCCTTTCTGCATTCATAAAGGCAGATGCACAGGTTGGAAGACCTTCATTAATGCGAGTTTGTGCGAGTGTCGAGGCTGCTTGACGCTATGAAATTTTGATGCGGCAAATATCCTGTCGGCGTTGCAATTTTAATGGGGACCACGCAGATGCAGGAATCATCATCGGAGCGTTCCCTCTAGCTCCTGCAACAGCGTCACGATTCCGCACCTCCGCTCCCACAACTTAGCGACCTCAAGTTTTTTTTTCAAATGTTCCCCGAGACGTTTCGATTTGTCCGGTAAAACCTCGTTTCGTAGCGCTTGACAGCTCGTCGGTTGCATCATAGAATACACAAACACTCCATCGAGGGTCAGACTATTGGTGCGCGGTGTATATTTTTTCTGTTGTTTACTCCGTTGTAGGAAAATGAGTCTGGCCTTTTGGGCTTTATTTCCCCCTAATCTGCAGTCCGACGCGTACTTTCTCCCGGCGGTGATTGATATTTGGAGACATCGGTGGGACAAAAACAGTTTGAGTTCTGACGCTCATGAAAGACCCATCAGCTCCGTCGTCGATCAATGTGAATAAATATTTTCCCACAACCCAGAAGCATTAGAATCAAGGACGAGGGGGGAGAAAAAAAAGGCAGACAGAGGGAAGAGGAAAAATCAATTGGTCCAGAGCTTTGCTAAAAAGGGGTTGGGGGAAAGCGAAGGAAGGGGGGGGGGGGGGAGAAAGGGGGGGAAATAGGCCTGTCAAGCAAGTTGAATAATGAAGCATGTTTTCTGTGCTTCAAAGGGAACGGAGAAAAGGCAACGGTGAAGTTACGTTACATACTCCGTGTCAGCTAATGTCAAATTAATTTGAGTTTTCATACGAGCCGGAAATAAAGCTACAGAACGATTGAAGAAGAGGATGCGGGGTCTTTTTGAACTCCTCAAAGTATTAATTTACCACCTTCAAGTGTGTCTTTAAGGTGCAATCAGTATTTGCACAAAGTATCTGTGTGGTTTCCAAAGTATCGCTGATCAATGTAATCCCCCTGTTAGCGCTTTTGACTGCCAAGAATGAAAGCTTTTGAAAGTTGCAGGCTAAGCTAGGTCGGTGTATAAGACCGCAGTTACTCCCACCTACAAGCCCATTAAAATTCCACTTGTAGTGATGTGAGCGCCGCGCTACCGTTGTAGTCGAAGGAGAAATACTAAATTAATCAATCCCTTGGACGACCTGTGAAGTACTTGATGTTTGCGATCTAGCATGTGCACTTTAGCTACTTGTTTACTAGTGTTGGAATTCAACTAGGGCTGAAATTTTTCTTTTACAACTTCTAATGCTAAAAAAAAACTTTAGCTCCTTGTGCTAATTTCGTCTAAGTTTTCATTTGACCACTTTTCATGCTCATAAACAGTAAAAATCCTTTATTAAAATACAATTAAGCAAAGATAACATCATGTTTGCTGTAAAACTGATGTATTTTTTTTAAATAACATTTAGCATTTCTTTTTGTAGCTTACCAATTTTAAACACACAAACAAGCAAGCAAAAAAAAAGAGAAAATTCAAGACATTCTTTAACATAGCTCGTGTTAACTAGCCAGAAACGCAACATTTAGCATGTTATACCTTTTTTTGCTAGCTAATTTACTGATTTGATTCACTATTTTCATGCTAAAAACAACATTAAAACAGCGAATTTTAGCAATGTAAATGAAGCATTTTCTAACTTTTAGCATGTTGCTAGTATTTTGTTATGCTAGCAGTTCCAAAGTTATTGAACTTCAACTGAAGTTTTTTTTTTTTTGTTAAAAAACCCAAAGCAGACTTTGTCTAAAAATGCTTAAATAACTTCTGCACGGACGAGCTACAAAAGTTCAATGCTACATGTCCTTAGCACAACTCCTTGGACATCATTTAATGGTTTAGTTCGTGGGTTTCATGCAGGTTTTTTCAGCTGTGTTCCCACTTTTCATGCTCAAAAACAATAAAAACCCTTTATTAAAATATACGTAAGCAATTACTAGACAACATTAATTAATACAGGTCACATTTGCGACAAAAGTGATACATTTTTATAACATTTAGCATGTATGTTACCATATCTTATAGCTAATTTACTTGGAATTTCTGCAGTCAAGAAGGATAATCAGTTTTACCAATTTTTACCCTCACAAACAAACAAAAGAACCCAACTTTGTTATGCTAGCTGTTTCAAAAGCTAATTTTAGCTTGTTTTGTTAGCGTGTTAATAGTTCAGTGAGTATCATTTTTCCTGGTGTTGGTGCTGGTCAAGATTCTCAATTTACTGCTTTGCGGCTCAAAACCCAAAGCAGACTCTGTCTAAAAACTCCTTAAGCAATCACTGGACAACATCATTTAATATTTGTCACATTTGCTACAAAAGTGAGTGTACTTTTATAACATTTAGCATGTCTTTTTTTGTTTGTTTGTTTGTTTTTTAGCTAATGCTTACTATATCTTCTTGTAACTCATTTACTTGAAGTTTCTGGAGACAAGAAGGATCAACAGTTTTAGCTAATATTTACCCTCATAAACAAGCAAACCCCCCCCCCCAAAAAAAATAAAACAACTTTGTTATGCTAGCTATTTCATATTAAAAGTAATTTAATGATTCAAGTCACATGCGTTCTTGTTTTGTTAGTGTGTTAATAGATCAGTGAGTATCATTTTTCCTGGTGTTAGTGCTGGTCATAACTCTCAGTTTACTATTTTTCAGCTCCAAACCCAAAGCAGACTGTGCAGACGTTATTTGAGGAGTTTTTAGACAGACGAGCTCCAAAACTACAAAGCTACATGTCATTAGCGCAACTCCTTGGACATCATTTAATGGTTTAGTTTGTGGGTTTCATGCAGGTTTTTTCAGTTGCGTTCCCACTTTTCTTGCTCAAAAACAACACCGTCCTCAGTGCCTCAGTGGATTAGAAAGAACATTATTTCCGGAGCGTTCGCTGACTCTAGCTTTGATCCGAACCGAAACCATTTGCGTTCCACATCCGACATCCGACATCTGAGCGCTTTTCATTGGAGTGTCCATATTCCACAGTTGCTGACCACCTGTCTAAACCTCACCCACCCACCATTGGGAATCTCTATCTCCTTCACCCGCTCTCATTATTTTGATGGGGGGGGGGGGGGGGGGGGTCCATTTGGTTTAAATTGACTCATCTTGTCAGTGGGAATCGGAGCAGAGGGAAACTGAAGAGGGAGAACCAGGCAAAGGCTGCCGCCACCGCCGCCACCACCGCTTTGATCCCACTGACAGGCAGCGTGAAAAAGTGCATTTCATAAAGGATGTTCGCCTGTGATGAGCTCGCCAGAGTGACAAATTGGGCCTCTGGTGCTTTAAATAATAAACTGTGTATGTCTCCAGCCATGGGGCGCGCTGCGGTTCGATATCGCTAAACTGGCTAAACTGTTAAAAAGGGGTGTGTGTTGTGGTTTTTTTAAAGAGGCCCATAGTTAATGTTAGTGACGGGAAATCCAAGAGCAGGTTTCAGTTCCAATCATCTCTTTTTCTTGTTCATCCGTGTGATACGTGCGAATGTTAATGGGAAACTCTGCTTTCAAGTGTCCCCTCGCATTGGAATCTTCGCAGATAAGAAGCGACTTTTTGAGTGATGACTGAAAAGAGGCTTGTTGTCTCCCTGTGGCGTTTGTTGCTGGAAACAGAATCATGCGCTGATGAATGTTTAAGATGTGACACGCCGCTGTTGCCGACACCCTCTTAGCTGCCGAAGCGAAGGCAAAAGGGGAGAAAATAGTGAAAAATGTTCGCATGGGGCGCCTTTTTTTTTTTTTCCTGCTTTTGCACTTTGCATAATTTGACCCAACATGCAAAACCTCTTAGGGATGGAGGAGGCAGCGGTGGGTTGTGTACACTCTGACTACGCCTCCCTTTTTAACTGTGTGGACACATACATTCATTCAAAGCCTTGTAAGGAAGACACCAGACTTTACTTAGACGACATGCATCTGTATTTTTTTGGTGATTTTTAACACCCTCATATCCTATAATGGAGACTGTACAAGGGTAACGTCGACACTTTTTCCAAACGCTAAAGAACTTAACGCAGTGGTTTCCCACCTTTTTTTTGTCTCCTGACCCCATTTTAACCCTTTCATGCACGAATTATGACAACCTTAGTCAATATTTTTTTCTTGAGTGTTTTTGTTCCGCTTTAGGCATGAAAAAAACAATGCAATTGATTTTTTTTTTTTTTTTTTTTTTTTTTTTATGAACGTATTTTTTGTGGAGTCACAAAAGTGTCCACTCAGCTGGACACCATGCATGTAAGGTTTGAAGCAAAGAGACATTTATTTAAAAATCATCATCAGAAAGTGATATACTGTGTGAAAACTATGAAGTAAAAGCATTTTTAATGCTGCTAATTGCTAAACCGTTAATGTTTTCTCACATTTTATCATACTCTAATATTAGTTATTACTCACTTCATGGAGATAATATCCTCCTGAGACCCAGGAAATGAACAGTTTCAGCTTTTTTACATTAAAAAATTGTCTTGACTGGAAACTGCATCATGCCACAGTTTTTTCAGATACATTTTTAAAACAATTTTTATTTATTGATTTTTTTTTTTTAATGGAATGTCCTCTGCAATGCACAGCATTTTTAAAGTAAAACAGTCAAACTTTTGTCCCCTACAGACGACAAAATGCATCGCTGGGTCTCAGGAGGATATGCAAAAAAAAAAAAAAAAAAAAAGTTAATTATAGTCTAATAAGAATTAGCAATTGACTTACACTAAACCATGTTAGCGCAGATCAGGTTTATGAAGAACAGCAAAGTTACTGTAATTGTATGTATTGCAGTGTTTTGGATGATGCATAAGAGTCCTGATATGGAACTAAAACAACAAAACCCATGAATAAACAACAGAACAGCAGGAGAAGAACTGTCCACTGGACTGACCAGTATGCATGAAAGGGTTAACATCACACATTTCTGGCGACCAAGGTTATAATAGTTTTGGAATATACATATATATGTATATATATATATATATATATATATGTGTATATATATAATCAGCTTCCTGATAAAACCTGCTATGTGACTTTTGACAAATTTTACAGGAGAAACAAAAAACTATAAATCACAGGAAATTGGGAAATATGACCAAAAAAAATCTGTTCCTTTAATGTTGGTACTTATGATGGAATGTAAACAACTTTTACAGGAGACTGAAATTTGAAGTTATAATAGGGGAGAGAGCAGGTTTTTATTCCCAGCCAAAAATGTCATTTAGCAGATTTTATCAGGAAGCCGACCATATGTATAAAAAAAATCTTTTCTCGCCCCTTCAGACTCTGTCCTCTCTAGAACTGTGCTCTTCTGGACAGAGAAATGTAGGATGACTGTTGGTGCTGCACACAGTGGTGGTTGTGATGTTCGGAGGGGATAGGAGGAGTAGGACAGGTAGGTGCTGGAGTCTTCCAGGACAGACTGGTCTGGTACTGTGTTGTTTAGCCTTGGCAGGAGGAGGTAGAGTTCCCCCAGGACTTCATGATTCTCTCTCTCTCATGATTCTCTCTCTTGCGTTCAGTTTGTCGGTCTTTGGGGCTTGGTCCCCAACCTCGATATTTGGGGGTGATGATGAAACCACCCCCAAGCCGACCTGTCGTCCTGGCTCCTCCCCCTTGCCGTACCATCTCTGTACAGCGCTGTACTCATCAGTCTCTGGCTGTGACAGTAACTTCTTACTGCGGATATTTGACCGCTGAGCTAAGAGCTGTTTCTGTGTCAGTGAGGATGTGGGGTTTGGAAGCAGCCATTTCTCCCACATCCTCTGCATGGACCCTCTCTCACTGGGGTTACTCCTGTAGTACCACTCCATCAGTACCATGTTCTCTGCCCCGTTCCATGAACGTCATGTTCCAGTTCCAGTTGGACTTCAGGATGTCCTGGTTCCCCGACACCTGATGTCCGAGCCGGTATGACTCTGTCATTTATTGTAACGCTCATACGGAGGTACAGGCGTACAGGCGTACAGCGTAAAGGGCCTTGCCCAAGGGCCCACCTGGATTCATGCTTTGCTCCTGCCGGGATTCAAACTGGCAACCTTCCACCCCAAATATCCCACCGAAATATATATATATATATATATGTATATATATATATATATTTTGTATGGCCTTATGAAGATGTAATGACTAAGTAGATACGTCGAGGTAAAAGTACATCAAACAAGCAGATGCAGAAGATGCTCAGATTTTTCAAAGATAGGATGGGACACAATTCAGGTCCAAATACTGACCAGTAACCCAGGGCTGTCAAACTCATTTTAGTTCAGGAGCCGAATTCAGTCCAGTTTGATCTGCAGTGGGCCGGACCAGTAAAATAATAACAGTGAAAAAAGTAAAATTCTATTCTGATCAGGTTTACATCTACAAAGTTTCCTTAAAAATCTGAATAATATGAACAACTTGAATTGTCTTAAGAAAAACAAGTGCAATTTTAACAATATTCTGCCGTAGTTTATCAGTTTATCATTTACACGTGTGTTACAATCACACAAACATTTAGAAACAGGCAGAATACTGGTCACATTGCATTTACTTTTCTGAAGACATTTCCATTTGTTTATGTTTGTTCAGGTTTGTTTAGGTTATTCACATTTTTTGTAAATGTATAGTTTGGTAAATGTTAACATTTTCATGTCATTTTATTTTTTTACACCAAAAAACAAAGATAAAATTTGGGGTTGTCAATATTTATAGGTTATTCTGATAATATTTAACTGGTTCTGACCCACTTGAAATCTAATTGGACTGTATGTGTCTGTATGTGAACCTGAATTAAAATGATTTTAACACCACTGATCGTTCATATCTTCAGTGTAATTTTTGCATTTCATAAATTCATCCCAGGGGCCAGATTGGAAACTTTGGCGGGCTGGAATTGGCCCCCAGGCCACATGTTTGACCCCTGTGCAATAACCAGTGGCAATTTGCTGCAGCTGTGTACATCTGATAACTTTTAGCCCTAGTCCTTCGCAGTACTAGTTGGTGGCAGCACTGCCCCTGAGTTTCACGAAACAACAGTAGAAACTGTGCATCTGCAGCAGACTTCACATGCTAATCCAAACCATCTTTTTTTGTGGCTGAAACAAAGAGAATGCATGACACCGATGTTACCCCGCACCATAAAAACAGACAAATATCTACAACGCTCGCTCTGAAAAAAGGCAAGAATATTGAAAAAAAAAACAAAAAAACGTCCATGTGTTGTAAGGCTTCCGAGGCAAAACACAAACAGATAACGTGGCAACGGAATAAAAATGAGTACTAGCACTAAAAATAACAAGTTATTTGTTTTCGTGGCCTGTGAGTTCCATAAAAAAAAAAAAAAAAAGAGCTACGTAGAAACAGAGCGTTGTTCACAATACAGACGAGGAAGATCTGAAGCGTGACAGGTGTCGCCGGGGTCTCATTCATCAAAAATCCTCCTCGTAAGCCTCTTCATCTTCCAAATGATGAGCTGCAGATGGTCCTGTTTGCACCACACTCATGCACAACCCCCCCACCACCACCACCACCCCCGTCTCCGACTAATACGTACTCTAATGGAGGAATCATCGCAGAAAATCTGGAGGTGGCGTGACCCTCCGTGGAGTGTGCGGTGGGAAGGTGACAGCGCCCGGCGACTGTGCAGCAAATCCAATCTAGTTGTGCAGAAGGGACCAAACTGAGGCCTATCTGCCAGATAGAGTCTATAATCCAGGACACCTCGGCGTTATCGGCCTGTATCGCTCTGAGCCTCTGCCTGTCTGTGCAGGAGTGGATGGATAATGTTTAAGGCACTTGAGAAATCAAAGAGTCCCGCAAAGCTCCCATGCCTCCACGAATGTGGAGGAAAAGAAAAAAAAAAAAAAAAAAAAAAGGACCGTATACGGCGGCGTTCTGTCATGACAGATTTGGCATTTATCAACCTAAGCCAGTGGTTCTCAAACGTTTTACAGTGGAGGGACGACAACCTGGAATAGACTTTTTTACCCAAGTACCCCCAGCACTCGCTTCAGTACTGTTGATTGAAAAAAATATGGGGCAACATTTTTTCCTGCACCATTTTCAAATCTTTGTAAACAAACAACAAATCTTTAAAAGGAAATTATAAATAGAAAAGTTGGAAAATTAATGAATAAATGGACCTTTCATCAACAAAAACAGTTACTTATTTACTCAAATAAACTCATCTTCAATCATTTGAAATAGAAATGTTCTTGATTTTCTACATGACAAAAAAATTTGGAAAAATTTTGTAATTAAGTAATTAAGTCTTGTTATTTCCTCCAATAAAACACTAAGGTTGAAATTTTGTAAATGTTTATGTATTTTTTTTTTTTTTGTATACTTCTATTTGTAGCCACTTATGGCCAAGGAACCAAATATGGTAACTTCACTGACCTCTATGAAAAAGTTGCAAAAATTTCACAAAAGTAATAAAGTCTTGTTTTGTCACCCAATAACACACTAAGGTTGAAATTTTTAATTTATGATTTTTTTTTTTTGTTTTTTTTTTAATACTTTATACTTTTTTTTTTGGCCACATACGTGCAAGGAACCAAATACAGTAACTTCATTGACCTCAATTTTCCATTAGACAATTTTTTTAAATGTCACCAAAATATTAAAATCTTATTATGTCCTCCAATAACACACTAAGGCTGAAATATTGAAAATATTTATGTATTTTTTATATAAACTCTTTTTTTTTGCCACTTATGGGCAAGGGACCAAATATGGTAACTTCATTGACCTTAATTTTCTACAAGACAATAATAAATTGTAATAGTCTAGTTCTGTGCTCCAATAACAGACTGAGGTTGAAATTCTGAATTTGGATGGAACTGGAACAACACTCCAACACTCTGGGAGTTTTTCCAGTGGACTCTAAAGGGTTAACACTGCCACCGCTGCCTCGTCAACACTCCAACACTCCAACACTCCAACACTCCAACACTCTGGGAGGTTTTGGAGCCCAGACTCCCCGTCCAGACGCTGCAGAATCATTAAAGAGCTGCTGCAGAACCTGTTTGCTGACTGGCACATCCTTTTAGCGCTTTCATGGCTGTTGCTCGGAGTGTTGCCATTTGATGCGGTTTGTTTTCAACTCTCCCTGCAGGTGTTCCGTGTGTCCTGAAGGGAAAACCCTCCAAAACCTCGTTTGATCACTTGTTTGGTTAACCTGGTCATTACGCTGTAAAAAAAACCAGGTCGGCCGCTGTTTCTACAAACTCGTATTTCTTGAGAGTTTCGACTTTAGCTGTTGTAGCAGAAGTGACATCAAAGAGAGAATGACCCGATCTGCACACGAACCGACGACTGAACCATCAAAGAGTGTTTGTTCGGAAGTTTGTCCCGACAGAAAAGAGACTCCCAACAAAAGCCCCGTTCGGATCGGATTACTTTGACATAGGCACGTGGGGGAAAGTCATAAGTGCCCGAGATTTGAGCCCCGTCCTAATGTGCTACATCTGTAAAGACTACCACGACTCTGATCTTCTGTAAAAGTCTACGAATCTCGTGTGAATAGACCAGTAGTTAATATATGTGTAGATATTCCGTCATATCCTGTTTACTAGTGTTTTTTTGCAGATTTCCAAACATGGAGGCTGTTGAAGAAGTACTCAGCAGTCGGATAAGTGTGTCTGAAACCTGGTGTTTCTCAAGGTCTGGCTTTTGTTTCTGTAGCGACAACACAAAGCCTTTGGATGGCCAGAATACAAAACCTCCTACGTGAAAAACTCACTTTGTCCAGGAAACAATAAAAGTTTAGTTTTATTATAGTATGGTCTTTGTTGTGGTTGTCAGGTGACCTTCATGTCGTAAGAAAGGGTGGGATTATCTGCAGACTGACTGAAAATGTCGAGTCATCCTTGTTCTCACCATTTAATGTGAAAACTCAAAATCTAAAAGTTTGCAGATCGGAGGTTTTGTTTTGTGGCCGTCGATTTGTCACTCATGTAGTTATTTAATAAAGCTACAGTTTACATCCCACAAATGTGTCAACGAGTACATTTAATGACAGTCTATAACAGGGGTGGGCAACTCCGGTATCCTGCACTGTTTTAGGAGGAGGCAGGACCGGAGCTGCCACCCCCGAATTCTGGAACATAAATATGGAAACGACTGAACTGATCGAGTTCGGACGCAAACATTGAAGTTCCCGTTTGGTTCCGTCAAATCCTGTTCATAAGTTTTTGTTTTTTTTTTTTTCATGGATTTCTAAGCATGGAAGCTCTTGAAGAAGCATTCAGTTTTCCAGTAGGCTGTCGGACAAGTGTGTCTGAAACCTCGTGTCGCTCCGAGTCTTAGGTTTTGTTTCTGTAGCGGCAACGCAATGCGATAGCTACACATGTAGTCATTTGGCTGGGGTGTTTATGGGTGGTTTTTAAGTGTTTTTTTGGGTGGTTTTAGGTGTTTATGGGTGGTTTTAGGTGTTTTTGGATGGTTTTAGGTGTTTTTTGGGGTGGTTTTTAGGTGTTTTCTTCTGGGGGGTGGTTTTTAGGTGTTTTTTTGGGTGGTTTTAGGTGTTTATGGGTGGTTTTAGGTGTTTTTGGATGGTTTTAGGTGTTTTTTTGGGTGGTTTTTAGGTGTTTTTTTGGGTGGTTTTAGGTGTTTATGGGTGGTTTTAGGTGTTTTTTTGGGTGGTTTTTAGGTGTTTTCTTCTGGGGGGTGGTTTTTAGGTGTTTTTTTGGGTGGTTTTAGGTGTTTATGGGTGGTTTTAGGTGTTTTGGGGTGGTTTTAGGTGTTTTTTTGGGTTGGTTTTTAGGTGGTTTTTGGGGTTTTTTTTGTTTTTTTTTAGGTGTTTTCTATTGGGGGGTGTTTTTTAGGTGTTTTTTTGGGTTGGTTTTAGGTGTTTATGGGTGGGTTTTAGGTGTTTTTGGATGGTTTTTAGGTGTTTTTTTGGGTGTTTTTTTAGGTGTTTTTTTAGGTGTTTTCTTCTGGGGGGTGGTTTTTAGGTGTTTTTTTGGGTGGTTTTAGGTGTTTATGGGTGGTTTTAGGTGTTTTTTTGGGTGGTTTTTAGGTGTTTTCTTCTGGGGGGTGGTTTTTAGGTGTTTTTTTGGGTGGTTTTAGGTGTTTATGGGTGGTTTTAGGTGTTTTTGGGTGGTTTTAGGTGTTTTTTTGGGTGGTTTTTAGGTGTTTTTTTGGGTTGGTTTTTAGGTGGTTTTTTGTTTTTTTTTAGGTGTTTTCTATTGGGGGGTGTTTTTTAGGTGTTTTTTTGGGTTGGTTTTAGGTGTTTATGGGTGGGTTTTAGGTGTTTTTGGATGGTTTTTAGGTGTTTTTTTGGGTGGTTTTTAGGTGTTTTGTTCTGGGGGGTGGTTTTTAGGTGTCTTTTTTGGGTTGGTTTTTAGGTGGTTTTTGGGCGTTTTTTTTTTTTTTTTTTTTTTTTTTTTTTTTTTTTAGGTGTTTTCTATTGGGGGGTGATTTTTAGGTGTTTTTTAGGTGTTTTTTTGGGTTGGTTTTTAGGCGGTTTTTGGGTTGTTTTATTTCGGTGTTTTCTTTTGGGGGGTGATTTTTTAGGTGTTTTTGGGTGGTTTTTAGGTGGTTTTTAGGTGTTTTGTTCAGGTGTTTTTTTGGGTGGTTTTAGGTGTTTATGGGTGGGTTTTAGGTGTTTTTGGATGGTTTTTAGGTGTTTTTTTGGGTGGTTTTTAGGTGTTTTGTTCTGGGGGGTGGTTTTTAGGTGTCTTTTTTGGGTTGGTTTTTAGGAGGTTTTTGGGTGTGTTTTTTTTTTTTTTTTTTTTTTTTAGGTGTTTTCTATTGGGGGGTGATTTTTAGGTGTTTTTTTGGGTTGGTTTTTAGGCGGTTTTTGGGTTGTTTTATTTCGGTGTTTTCTTTTGGGGGGTGATTTTTTAGGTGTTTTTGGGTGATTTTTAGGTGGTTTTTAGGTGTTTTGTTCAGGTGTTTTTTTGGGTGGTTTTAGGTGTTTATGGGTGGGTTTTAGGTGTTTTTGGATGGTTTTTAGGTGTTTTTTTGGGTGGTTTTTAGGTGTTTTGTTCTGGGGGGTGGTTTTTAGGTGTCTTTTTTGGGTTGGTTTTTAGGAGGTTTTTGGGTGTGTTTTTTTTTTTTTTTTTTTTTTTAGGTGTTTTCTATTGGGGGGTGATTTTTAGGTGTTTTTTAGGTGTTTTTTAGGTGTTTTTTTGGGTTGGTTTTTAGGCGGTTTTTGGGTTGTTTTATTTCGGTGTTTTCTTTTGGGGGGTGATTTTTTAGGTGTTTTTGGGTGGTTTTTAGGTGGTTTTTAGGTGGTTTTAGGTGTTTTTTAGGTGGTTTTAGGTGTTTTGTTCAGGTGTTTTTTGGGGTTGGTTTTTAGGTGTTCTGGGTGTTTGTTTGTTTGTTTTTTTTGGTGATTATTTTAGGTGTATTTTAGGTTGTTTTTTGGTGACCACAAAATAACACACCAAATAGTTTGTAAATTTGGTTGTAGAACATTTACAATCAGTCATGGATTAAAAAAGCAAACAACAATTTCATAAAAGAATGTTTCAACCACTACCACTTACAACTGTTTCAAGGGGTGGCGCCAAGTGCAAGGGCCGAGGGGGAGGGGCCAAGGGGTGAACTGGGATTGGGCCTTTATGCTTTTACGTGTAGTCATGTGACCAGTTTCTAAAACAATAGTCAATGTGTGAGAAGATCCCAGTGTATCAGAACAGCTGAGCAGTGTTTGTGTCTAGAAACGGTCGAACTTGTTTAAAATTTTCAGTCTAATTATTTCCATTTGACACTTTCATCTCGTGGGAGGGGTCTGGGTCTGGGTCTGGGTCTATGTGGGTCCGTTTTTGGTCCGTGGACCGTATGTTGGACCCCCTACTCCACAGTCGTATTCTCATTTCCCTGAGTGTCTTCATGGGGATTCCTTTTTTTTTCTTGGTTTAGAATCCAAATGAAGTGGTGCATGAATACACATGATGTCTAATAAGTAGGTCATCCTCCAGTTTTTGCCGGTAACCAGGACGCCTAATGAAACTGATGGAAATGTGCGCTGAGTGGTATGAGTGCGTTTGCAAAGCGTTACAATACTGGTTAAAGTTGGGCTGGAAGTGTCAGCTTTTATTTACGGCTCTGGGCTGAGTCAGGATGGAAGGTCTGTTCAGGACACGGCCGACGAATTTAAGGGGTTTTGGTCATTTTTAAGGCGTCAGTTAATGCTTTTGTGTTCACCAGATCTAAAATACATCACAAACATCAACATATTTGTCATTTCATTTAGAATAATATAGAATCCAACAGAAAAGCTTCATTTCCTCTAATCTGAATGCAGTGTTTTTGTCAAATCAGGACCAAATATTTATTATATAATAATAAAATGACTGGAAGCTAATCGTCCTGGTTTCCCAAACTGAGGTTCTGGACCTAAAAGAGGACCAGAACCTGTTTTTACTGGGTTCATAAACTGTGAAAATACATGAATATGTTTATTATGGATATGTCCGTTTATTTTCCTAAATATAATATAGTTCAGTCTGACTTCAAATGCATTTACTACTATCTGTGAGGACACTGGTGTGTTAGTACGACTCAAACATAATAAAATGAAAATATAGTAGGGTGTTTGTTTTTTTTTTTTTACATGTTTTGTTCATTTTTTGCAATTATTTTGGATTTTTTTGTTCAATTTCCGTTGATTCGTTTTAATTCTGTTGCTTAATGAGTCAATTTCATGCACTTCTTTCCCAATTTTTTTCTATTTTTGTTCATTTATTTTCTTATTTTTTTTATTTCTGTCCATTTTTTTTCTTATTATGCTCAATTTTCTCCATTTATTTTCTTTTTTTTTTTTTATATTTCTGTTTATTTATTCTATTATTTTGGTCATTTCTTTGCTTTTTGCTCCATTTTTCTTCTTTATAGCTTATTTTTCTTAATTTTGCCCCTTTTTTCTCTTTTTTTTCCCCACATTTTGTTCAATTCAATTCTGTTTTTTTTCCCTTATATAATATAATTAATTTGTGGCTTATTTTTTATTCATTTATGTTATTTTTTTGTTCATTTTATTGCTTGTTTTTTTTTTATTTTTTTTTTAACATTATGTCCATTTTTGTCATTTTTCGGTTGATTTTCTGTCTGACTGTAGATGGAATTGTGATAATTTTACCACTTTTACTGGTTTTCTTGACCGTGACCCTCTTGAATCTCCGTAAAACTTTGCGATCCTCTGCAACAGTTGATGTGGACTTTGTCCGAGTGGATCGGACTCTCAGTGTTTTTATGAGTTAATCATCATACATATATATATATATATATATATATATATATATATATATATATATATATATATATATATATATATATACACACACACACACACACACACACACACACACACCATATAAGGACTGAAACGACTCCATCAGATGCACTTTTGTGTGATGATAGTGTGTGTGTTGAATCTCAGTGTCATTATAGTGGTTTTTCTTGTGCGTTCTTTCTTGTCCTGTTTTATTTTGGTCGGAGGCTGAACATGACGTATGTTTTTGATAAAAAAAAAAACATAAAAAAAAACCCCAGCAATAACAACCAGAGCTGCTGCTTTTCTTCTCCTATATTTAGACCTACAGGACTTCTGTACAATCCCATGATTTAGACGTTTTCTCTTATACGTAAGATCGGTAAAAAAAAAAAAAAAAAGCACAAATCAGTCATCTTTTTTATTTTTAATTTTTGAATAAGCCACAAATTGATTATATTAATAATCAAAAATATCATTTATGGCTTATTTTTTTTATTCATTTATTGTATATTTTTGTTTAATATAATTCATTTATTGCTTTTTTTTTTTTTATTAATTAATGGTATATTTTTGTTCATTTTGTTGCTTCCTTTCTTTATTTTTTCCAACATTATGTTAATTTGAGTACTTTTTGAACTTATTTTGTTCAACTTTTGTTGATTCTTTTTAATTCTATTGCTTATTAAGTTAATTTCAAGCAGTTTCTTTCCCCCACATTTTCTTTATTTCTGTTCTTATTTTGTTCATTTCCTCACATTTTTCTCCATTTCGCTTGTATATGTTGTATGTTTTTGTTCATTTTATTACTTTTTTCAACATTATGTCCATTTTTGTTATATTTAATGGATGAAACGACTCCATCAGATGCACTTTTGTGTCTCTCAGTGTCATTATAGTGGTTTTTCTTGTGCGTTCTTTCTTGTCCTGTTTTATTTTGGTCGGAGGCTGAACATGACGTATGTTTCTGATTAAAAAAAAAAAAAAAAACAGCTGCTTTTCTTCTCCTATATTTAAACCTACAGGACTTCTGTACAATCCCATGATTTAGACGTTTTCTCTTATAAGTACAATCGGTAAAAAAAAGCACAAATCAGTCGTCTGTTTTTATTTTATTTTTTTTATTTTTGGACGGGGGGGGGCTGTTTAATTGAAATTGTATTTTGACAAATAACTATTTAATGGTGTAAAACAGGCTATTGTGCGAGTGCGCCTGGGAGTGTGCGATAAGCGTTAACAGTGGAGGAGAAGCAATGACACTTCTTTTTCTAAAGACTGGAGAAAGAGGCTGAGGGTGTGTGTGTGTGTGTGTGTGTGTGTGTGTGTGTGTGTAGACTGAATTTACAGAAATAATAAACAATGAAAAAAAACCAAACATTCTTTAACTGATTTAACCCTTCGCTCACTCTCACAGTAGCTCAGGAAGCCCTACCATTTTCTACACCCGCCTCATTCTGTGTTTGTCTTATCCAATAAAACTGTGTGCTTGGCTGGGAATGCACACACACACACACACACACACACACACACACACACACACACACACACACACACACACACACACACACACACACACTGTGCATGGTAACTGTAGACCAAGCGGTGGCGGCGGTGGCGTCTGTAAATGTGTTGCCATACTGTTTTATCGGCGCCGACCAGTGTTGCATGTGTGCACCGCAGCAGAGCGGCTAATGCTAATCCGTGCAGGGGATTGTGGGTATTCTGTCGGAGCTCAGGCCGCCGTGCGAAGGGAAACGCCGCAGTTTACCCCCGCTGTAATTGGCTGGTTTTTCAGGCGGAACCGAATTAGACGTAACACAGTTTATTCAACGCGTTAAGAATGATAATTATCGGATTTATTCTTAAGTCCCATTTATTTTGTTCGTTTGTTGCTTATATTGTTTGTTTTCAGTCGCTTTTTTTCTGTTTTTCTCCGTTATTTTGCTTTTTGTAATTCACTTTTTGGGTTGTTTTTGCCTTTTTCTGGTATATTTTTGGTTTATTTTGTTGCTTATTTTATTTCTTTTCTATCTGTTTTTCCATTTCTCTTGCTTATTTTGTCCAGTTCTATTTTTTTTCTTGTTTTAATTCTTTAAATTTTTAGTCATTTTGCTGTTTTTTTTGTATATTTTTCTACATTTGGTTTAGTTTTTATCCATGTTTTTGTTTCTGTTTCGCTGATTTTGTTTTTTTGTCTTATTGTGTTCATTCTGTTCATTTTTTTGCACATTTCTTGCTTATTTTTGTCCCTCATTTGGTTTGTTGGAATTCATTTTTGGGTTATTTTTCCATTTCTCTCCCTATTTTGGTTCCTTAATTTTCCACTTCTTTAATATTTTGACTTCATTTGTTGTTTATTTTGTTCTGTTCTATTCAATGTTCTTTTCCCCCCTGGTTTTTCTTGTTTTAATTCTTTAAATTTCAACAAATTTTGCCCCTTTTTTGTATATTTTTGTCCATTTGATTTAGTTTTCTCTACATTTTTGTGGCTGTTTATTTATTTTTACTGATTTGGTCCTTTTTTTTTTTTTATTCTGTTCATGTTTTGCACATTTCTTACTTATTTTCCTCCCTCATTTTTGTTTATTGTAATTCATTTTTGCCATATTTTTGCGCACGCACGCACGCACGCACGCACGCACGCACACACACACACACACACACACACACACACATATATATAGTTTATTGTTTTCCACATTTTGTCGATTTTCATTCTTTTTCTCTTGTTTTTCCTCATGTATTTGTATTTTTTTCCTCATTTTGCTTAATTTGTTCATTTTTTGTGATATTTGCTTCATTTTCATTTGATTTCATTAAATATGTCTTATTTTATTCATTTTATAATATTTTTTCCACATATTGTTCATATTTTGTTTATTTTCATTCATGTTGCTTTTTGCACCTTTTCTTAAATGATTTATTTAATTTTCTGTTCATTTTTACTCACTTTTAGCTCATTTTTTCCTCATTTTTTGCACATTTTAAAGGTATTTTTGCTCATTTGCTGACATTTTTTATTTCATGTCTTGTTAAATCTTTTAAACCTACTTGTTTTTTTTTTATTGCTTCATACGTTACCTTTCACAACATTAAACCAGAATAAACAAAATAAGTGCAGAAGAGGAAACGGCCGGTATATGGAATATCCTTTTTCTTTTTTATCCACTAACTTGAGCATCATCTGGATTCTTTCGTGACGTTTTATAAACTACAAAACATCCATTTAATTGTGAGAGCAGTCGTTAGTTTAATGAATATTGGGAGGATGGTTGCAGAAGTGTGTATTTTTTGCCGTTTCCATGGTCCTGTGGTGGCTGGAAGCCCAGTTACCATCAGTCTTATTAGAGTAGATGAGTCACCACTTCCCCCCACTTCCCATCATCCTCCTCTTCCTCCACTTATAGAAGGGGTCAAAGGTCACAAGTGCTCTCAGGACACAGTGTGCGCTTCTGTACGAACACGTACGAGACAGAAAATGTGTTTTCCGGCCACCTGCCGTCTGACGGGCTGGGCTTTTTTCATTTTATTTACAGGGTCTTTCACCTTTAATGTCGCTGTTCCATTGGACTCAGAGACGTGGAGGATGAGGGGGGGGGGGGGTTACGAGCCACATCTGATAATTGGCTGAGAGATCGTCACCAGAATGAAATTATGCTAGTTAATCTCCCCTCAATTAATTAGCTGAGGAGTGTGCAGTCCATTCATTATCCTGAAAGAGTGTTGACCCTGATGGAAGACCAGCGCTCAGATCATAACCTGTACCTGCCGTGCTAATGCTAATGCTAATGCTCATGCTAATGCCGTTAGCGCCCGTAGAAGTCGACTGGATGTGTAACCGAGATGTATTTGGGTGCTGGCCTTGCTCCGTCCAGAGGTCCAAAGCGAAGCCAGAGGAGGTGACAGCTCTTTACCAAAGTCCATCAGCGCCGTAGATGGATCTGCTGCCTCCCTCCTTTTTCTTCTTCCTGCTCCTCCTCTTTTCCATCACCTCTCCAGACGTGGCAGAGGTTCCACATTATTCCCAGAGTTGTCCTTTTGCTAGGCGGTAAATACTTCAAACAGGTACACAGTAGACCTCCTGGTGCTACTTTCAACAGCTTTTCTGCAGAGACGGTTACTACGACGACCACGACCTTCCTAAACTGACCAGGGTGAGTTTAGGAAGAAGAAGAAGAAACAGCAGCAGGATGGAAAAGGCACAGGGTTAGCACTGGAGTATAATTAGACAAATTATACACGACATGGACTGAAGAAAAAAAGGATAGATAGATAGATAGATAGATAGATAGATAGATAGATAGATAGATAGATAGATAGATAGATAGATAGATAGATAGATAGATAGATAGATAGATAGATACCAAAATTGAATAAAAATGAGAAAAAATGACAAAATAATGGAGAAAATGGAAAAACATAAGCATCAGAATAAGTAAAGACTAAAAATAAGCAGCAAAATTGAAGAAAAATGAACAAAATGAGAAAAAATGAATAAAAACTGAACAAAATAGACAAGAAAATGAACTAAAATAAACATATAGAAGTAGCAAAATGGAAAAAAAAAGACTAGAGATAGATAGATAGATAGATAGATAGATAGATAGATAGATAGATAGATAGATAGATAGATAGATAGATAGATAGATAGATAGATAGATAGATAGATAGATAGTATTTCAGTCCCAGATGTGTCCACATACTTTTGTCCCTCATGTCCTTCCGTACTCGGTCCCTGCAGGAGGCTCCGCCTACTCTACACTCCGCTTCGCTTCTACTTTTATCGGCCTTTTTTGCGGAACCTCAAAGCGAAACAGGAAGTTGTTGTCGGTGCGTGTGGAATGTCAGATCTGAATGTTTTGTGCGTTGCATCCTTTCTTTTTTCTGGTACTGACCGCAGCAGCAGCACGACGGTAAAAACAGAACAGAAGAGTGAAAAACAGAAGAACTCATATGTGCTCCTCTGACACCTGTGGCCCAAAACCACTCCAAACACTTTTGTTTTTTCTGGGTGTAAACTGTCATAAGAGTCCGACCCATCAGAGAATAATAGGATGTGGATTCATTTGGCTCCAAAAATAGAACGGCAGCTCGTTAATGACGACCTCAGCAAAGTCACAGGAAACGCAGAAGGGACGCCTCAGTCACAGACGGCAAAAAGGAGCAAAAGGCCAGAAAAGAAAACAGGAGGAAAAGGAACTTACACCAAATACACAAGAAGAAAGTTACAGAAACAACAGAGCTGAGAGAAGATGTGTGTGAAGATGGAAGGAACAGAAAGGACAGAACACATACAAACAGAACAGCACTGGTGTTAGCATCAGTGCTAACGGCACACAGCAGCCTGACACTGGGGTTCAGCTAGTGTTGGTGCTAGCAGTGCCCCTCCTTCCTTCCTTCCTTCCTTCCTTTTTTATATCTCCCCTCCCTTCCTCCCTCCCTCCCTCCCTTCCTTCCTTCCTTCCTTTTTTATATCTTCCCTCCCTCCATCACTCTCCCTCCCCCCTCCCTCCCTCTTTTCCATCCTTCCTTCCCTCCTCCCTCCCGTCCTTCTGTCCTCCCTCCCTTCCTTCCTTCCTTCCTTCCTCCCTCTTTTCTATCGTTCCTTCCTTCCTCCCTCCCTCTTTTCCTTCCTTCCTTCCTTCCTCCCTCCTTCTTTTCTATCTTTCCTTCCTCCCTCCCTCCCTCTTTTCTATCCTTCCTTCCTTTTCTATCCTTCCCTCCCTCCCTCCCTCCCTCCCTCTTTTCTATACCCCCCCCCCCCCCCATATTCCATGCTGTTGGACCTGTGCTGCTACAGGGTCCACGCAGTGAAGCAAAGCATCCTGGGAGTCTCACTCTTACACCATAATTAGTGGCCAACTTTCACCTAATTAAATGGAACCCCATTAGAGTGGAGGATAGAAACAGTAGAGGATAAAAAAAAAGCGAACTGCACAGATGAAACCCACCCCTTTGGCGTCTTTTGTTTCAGACTTTCATCCCCGTCTCGTCCTCTTTGGATCATCCCTCCTTCTTCCAACAGCTGATTTTTCCAGATAAATATTTCATTTGCTCCTTCCTCGGCTGTGACACGTAATCTGTGCGACACCTGCGATGTTCGCTGTCATCTCAGCGCTGATTACTCCGCCGCACAAAATAGATCTGTCCATACGGGAGGTTTTTGATGAGCGGTCCCAGGCAATCAAAAGGCCATTTCTGAGACTGTGGTGTCTGTGTGGGAGCTCTGCTGAGGCTTTTCTTTTTTTTTTTTGTTTGATTGAGAAGACGGTGCTCTGCTTTAACTTCAAATTAAAGGCATGTGGACGAGGTTTAATGGCATTTACAGGTTAACCCTTTAACCCCGAGTCCGTTTGAGGGTCATTAAAGCCGCTGGGAGGATGAGTTTGTGTTCATTTACTGTGTTTTAAGGTGAAAACAGGAGGAAGAACAGAAAAAGACAAAGGACCTGAAGTTGGACAGGTTTGGACTGAAGAAGAAACTAGAATGAACGTCAGGAAGAGATTCAGGACGTGGAACATCTACTGTCAGCTGGAACTGTTCAATGTTCTATGGGGGGTTTGGATGGTTTTAGGTCATTTCTCTGAGGAAATTTTAGGGGATTTTTGGGCTGATTATAAGGTGTTTTTGGTGATTTTTGAGGCATTTTTTGGTGATTTTTTGAGTGATTCTTAGGTGGTTTTTAGGGATTTTCTGAGGGATTTTTAGATGGTGTTTGGTGATTTTTAAAGAAAATTTGGGTGGCTTTGAGTGATTTTTTAGGCTGATTTTAAGGTGGTTTTTGAGTGGTTTTGAGTTTTTTGAGTGATTCTTAGGTGGTTTTGGATGTTTTTAGGTGATTTTTTGGAGGAATTTTTTGGTGATTTTTGGGCTGATTTTAAGATGTTTGGTGATTTTTGAGGAATTTTTTGGTGATTTTTTTTGCGTGATTCTTAGGTGGTTTTGCATGATTTTATGAGGGATTTTTAGGTGGTGTTTGGTGATTTTTAAAGAAATTTTTGGGTGGTTTTGAGTGATTTTTTTTGGCTGATTTCAAGGTGGTTTTTGGGTGATTTTTTGGAGGACTTTTTAAGTGTTTTTTGGGCAGATTTTAAGGTGTTTTTGGTGATTTTCGAGATATTTTTTGGTGATTTTTTGGAATGATTCTTAGGCGGTTTTGCATGATTTTTTGAGGGATTTTTAGGTGGTTTTGGGTGACATTTTGGCTGATTTTAAGGTGGTTTTGGGTGATTTTTTAAAGACATTATTTGGCGATTTTTTGAGTAATTCTTATGTGGTTTTGAGTGATTTTTTTTAGAGATTTTTTTTTTCTTTTTTAACTAAATTTTTAGGTGGTTTTTGGTGAGTTTCAGAGGAAGTTTGAGGTGGTTTTGGATGATTTTTGGGTGATTTTCTGAGGTATTTTTTTGGTGTTTTTTTTTTTTGAGGGATTTTTAGCCATCATCATTAATCATCCTGTCTTGTTTACCCATTAGCAGCTCCTTTCAAAAAGCTTCCTATCTGAGTTCTTATCCATTAAACTCGATTTTTTAAAAATTTTTTTTTTTTTTTGGCCTATTTATCGATTCAGTGCTTAATTCATATCTTTTATTTGTTTTAATAAATGATGGGTCAATGATGGACACGAGGGTTTGGGTTAAGACGGTAACAGGTCACCACAGACGCGTCAGATGTTAAAGTGCTTTTTTTAAATTAAATTTTATTTATTTTCAGCCATCTTAATGTGAGGAATTTGATTAAATCTGATTGAATTTGGATGTGAGCGGCTCTGAAACTGCCTCCTGGACAAACATGGTCTTTGTCCTGAACCTAAAATAGTCCTGATATTATTATGGGATGGATGGGTTAATGTTGTCTATGTGTGACCATGTGTGACTCAGGTTTATTTACACCACAGAGCAGCTTTTGTCCAACTTCTGGACACTTCCTCCGTCCTTTCGTCCTCCTCCTCCTCCTCCTCGTGTCTTCATCCATGTCCTCATTCTCGTTTCCGTCGTTGCTCTCTTTAGCGGTGTGTGTTTGGCCTCTGACGGCCCACAGGCGGCCATGCTGTCTTCTCTACTCAGTCTGCTGCTGCCCCCCCCCCCCCCCCCCCGACCCTGGATCAGCGTCTCCGCTCTCCTGTCCCTCGCCGTCCCGTCGTCTCTGACCCCTATCTGCCGTCCGTCCGTCCCTCTGTCCGGCTGTCACGTCCGTATATAAACCCATGCAGACACATCACCTCTGTTTAGCTTCCTCCATCACCACCCCCCCTCCCCCCTCCGTCCACCCCCCCCCCTCCCCCCTCCTCCCTCCTCCCTAGTGATGCCTCAGCTGTTTGCGTTGAATCTTCGGGCTGGAAAAGAGGCCGAGAGGTCACGGAGCTTCAGTCCGTGAAGCGGCGGTTCATAAAAGTGAAAGGAGGAGGACGGACAGAGGAGGACGTGATGCTGCAGTTCGGATGTTACTGGTGTTACCATGACGACAGTAACACAGAAGACAGAACAGTGTAATCAGAGCAGTTTAAGACTTTTGAAGACATCTGAAGATGACTTAAAATACAATTTAATGTCCAACACAGGTAAAAATTCATGATATGTGTGAAATTAGGCTAAATTTAATTGGATAATTATGTGCAATGAAAATAAAGAATCTATCTATCTATCTATCTATCTATCTATCTATCTATCTATCTATCTATCTATCTATCTATCTATCTATCTATCTATCTATCTATCTATCTATCTATCTATCTATCTATCTATCTATCTATCTATCTATCTATCTATTCTTTTTGTTCATTTTGCCAGTTATATGTCTATTTGGTCCATTTTCTGGTCTATTTTGTTTAGTTTTTATTAATTTTTTCTCTATTTTCATAAATTTTGCTGCTTATTTTTTGTCTTTACTCATTTTGATGCTTGTGTTCATCCATTTTTTCTTTTGTTTTTTTTAATTTTTTGACTAACTTTTATTCAGTTTTGGTTATTATCCATCTATCAATCTGACACCTTTCTTTCTTTCTTTCTTTCTTTCTTTCTTTCTTTCTTTCTTTCTTTCTAATACTTTCTAATATTGGTAGTTGAGATAAGGACATGATTTACCTGAAATGAAATGAAATGTGTATTCTCTTTTGTTGTATATTTAGTATGGATTACATTGAAGAAAAAAAAATTATATATATATATATATATATGTGTGTGTGTGTGTGTGTGTGTGTGTGTGTGTGTGTTTTGTTTTTTTTCTTGTGGAAACATTATGTTAATTGTAAATAAGGTTTGGCAAAAAAAAGTCTGTACTTTAGCCTAAAGCTTTTCAGTCTCATTATAAATGGAACAAGTGTTCAGAACACAAACGTCCTCCTTCACCCTGAACCCTGTATGTGTGGATGGACTGTTTCTGTTTAAATTCAACAGTTTCCAGGTTGTTCCATTCAGCAGAAACAGCTGAATCTGGTCCCAGTCATGTGTCTGTCCAATTAGATTCAATTCACATCAATATTAGTTGAGTTCTAATTTTAAATGTGTGGGAAATGGGATTTTCAGTGTTCGGTGTAAATGTCCACAGAGTCCACATTCCACAGTGGATGTGGACAGTTTAGTTCCAGATACAAGATACTGTTCTAAGCTACAGGTGGATCCAGTTGGAGGCTAATCGGAGTCGTTTTGAATGTTTTATGATTTTTGGAAATGTGTCAGTGATGACAGATGGAAAGTTGTAGATGCTGTGACCTTGAACTTTGTCCTACTGGGACCAAAATTCCATGGGTTGGTCCCAGGGCCTAGGCCTATCTGTGGGGAAGATTTGGGAAAGATGGGTGGAAGAGTTTTCCCCTAAAGTTGCTAACAAACAAACAAACAAACAAACAAACAAACAAACAAACAAAGCAAAGTGATCACAGTACCTCCTGGTGGACGTAATAATGAATATGTTGTTTATGTTTGTTGTTTAACGACTGAATAAAACGACTACTACTACTACTAATCTAATTCCTCACATTAAGACGACTAAAAAAAAACACTTTACTGAACACACACTGTGCACATCTTGCACATCTGCTTTGTTGCACGTGCATTAAGGAGTGAAAACTTTGTGGACTGGAACATTCTAGCGTTCATTGTACTCTGAGTCCAGGCTGAAAGTGGGCCAGTGGCTGCAGCGGCTAAGCTAAGCTCTAGCTTTTCTTTAACTGGCTTTAGTCAGCCGCCCAATCAGCTGACTGGCTTACTCTGTGGGGTATTTCAAAGACCTGGTACAGTAACGATTCGACGTGGTGTATTTAGCGGTTGGCCTGAGATGTTGCAGTGTAAGAGGAACAGGAGGAGGGGGGGGGGGGTGCTGTTGTCTATTCAGGGCATGTGAACAGGGTGTTGCGTGGGTATTTTTTTTGGGGGGGGGGGCTGTTTCAGACTCATGTGTTGGTTTTGCGTCAGAGAAGCGTCCACTGTTTGAACTGTCACATCCCACAGCGTCCACTCACCGGGCGGTCAGTCCACCAAATCTGCAAACACAACGTCATCTGACATTTGTCTTTGAAGGATCTGCCACTGTACTGCATCTGCTCCACAAGCAGGAGGTCAGAACCGAGTACGAAGTGGTCCAATAGTAGGGTGAGAGAGGAGACGTGGTTCGGTTCTGGCTCCGAAATAATAGTGATGTGGTTTTAACGGAAGCTCTGTCGCCTTTTCTGCAGGATTCAGGTTCGTCTTTTAGAGTTAGGGTCAGATTTAAGCTTCGTTTAAGTTCCAATGATAGATAGATAGATAGATAGATAGATAGATAGATAGATAGATAGATAGATAGATAGATAGATAGATAGATAGATAGATAGATAGATAGATAGATAGATAGATAGATAGATAGATAGATAGATAGATAGATAGATAGATAGATAGATGTAAAAAAAAAACATTTAAGGTTGCATAAAATGACCATGTACTATCACAGATGTTAAAAAAATTAATAATTCATGTATACATATTTTTATACATACACATACATATACATATACAAACACATACACATACATATACATATACATATACATATACAAACACATACACATACATATACATATACAAACACATACATATACATATACATACATACACATACACATACATATATATATATAAATATGAACCTGAGTCTTCGGTGTTGCAGTCCCATACTTTAGCATCGGAGCTAAACCTCCTCTGTTTCTAAGTCGGACCTGTTTGCTGTCTTGTTCTGTGGTACTTTCCAGATTGATTATTGGTTCCCAGTCTAGACCTGATATAACGAGGGCTCTGATTGGCTCTGTGGTCAAAGACAAACCCATATTTGGTGCCACAGTATTGTTCTTTGTTAAACTAAACGGTATGTTCAGAACGCTCACCACTGATACGTCAGGGGTTGAAGGAGGCTGTTGGTTCTGTTAGCTAGGCTAATGCTAACAGACCAGACCCAACCCCATTGACCCTTGGTCTTCTAGTGACCGCCAACCTCCGGCACCCGGTGTATTGGAGCTGTAAGGGGGTGGACCCTGGGGTGGACCCGGGGGTGGACCAGGGGTGGACCATAGGGTGGACCCTGGGGTGGACCACAGGGTGGACCCTGGGGTGGACCACAGGGTGGACCACAGGGTGGACCCTGGGGTGGACCCTGGGGTGGACCACAGGGTGGACCACAGGGTGGACCCTGGGGTGGACCGGCCCCTTGCTGGGCTGTGGGTGTAGCACAGATCCTTGTTACCATGGGGGTGTGACCCACTTGTGTTGTGTTGCGGTGGCTGTTGTGACCTCGTTCAGGAACACGTAACAAACACCCGTTACCGCGCCGCTCGGCTTTTCATTCGGGGTCTTTTCTACGTGGAGCTCTGAAAGGCCGGCACGCTGACGTATTCTGCCTAAAAATTAAAACATTTGATGAGCGTTTCAGCCGTATTTTTACCCCGACTGTTAGCCGCTGAAGTGTTGAGGGGATTAAAATCCAATAGGAGGAGGGAAATGGCCTGCCTAAGCGGTTTTAAAATACTCGTATTGATGGTCTAACCTCAGAAGGAGGTGACACGTTTTGGAGAAAGACACAGCGCTTTTCGCTTTGATATAGAAGCCCAATTCATTAGCGCGGTTGGAAACGTCTTCATTTTTAGCCAGCCTGCAGAGTCAATGGACCATGGCTAGGAAATAATCAGCCTCCTCTCAGTGCACACAACACATGCATCTTACGGTGTCGGCCGGCAGGAGGGGGAGGGAGGGGGAGGGAGGGGAGGGAGGGGAGGGGGGGGGTGTTTTCTGTTCCAGAGGCCTTCCCTGCTGCTTTTTTACTCATTTGTCACAGAGGTTGAGGAGGCAAACGGACCAGCGACCACTGAGGGTCAGTAATGTCGCGTTTCCACTGCATCCAGGGTGTCAAACTCATGTTAGTTCAGGGGCCACATTAAGCTAAATTTGATCAGAAGTGGGCCAAACCAATGAAATAATAACATAATAACATATAAAAAATGTCAACTCCAAACTTTCCTCTTTTTTTTAGTGTAAAAAAAGTAAAATTTTGCGATGAAAAGGTTTACATCTACAAACTATCCTTAAAAACAATGTGAAAAACATGAACAAACTGAAATTTCTTAAGAAAACTAAGTGTAATTTTAACAATATTCTGCTTCAGTTTATCATTTACACATGGACATTACAACGTACAGATCACAGTGGATCTACAAACACACAAAACATTTAATAACAGACAGAAATTTGTTAAAATTACACTTCAGACGTTTCAAAGTGTTCATATTTGTTGCAGTTATTTGTGTTTTAGTGAAATGTTAGTTTGTTTTAGTGTAAATACAGTAAAATGGCATGAAAATGTTTACGTTTACAAAGGGAAACATGTGGAGTTGTGAGTATTTATAAGTTATTATATTAGTGTTTTACTGATCTGACCCACTGGAGATTAAATTGGTCTGTTTGTGGAACCTGAACTAAAATCATTTATATCTTCAGTGTAATTTTTGCAGTTCACAAATTCATCCTAGGGGCCAGACTGGACCCTTTGACGGGCTGGATTTGGACCCCAGGCCACATGTTTGACACCTGTGCACTACATGGTATCGGCTCGACTCGACTCGGCCTTTTTGCGTTTCCATTACAAAAAAAGGACCTGGAATCTGGTACCCAGCAAGGTTATTATCGTTAACGAAAACTAACGAAATGACAAAAAACTAGAATTGTAAAAACATTTTCGTTAACTGAAATAAATAAAAACTATAACTAAAAGAAAAAAACGATTACTAACTGAAACTGTATTGTGTGTTTACAAAACTAACTAAAACGGATAAAAATTATGGATAAAATTCCCTTCGTTTTCATCTTTGTCAATGTTGGATTGATATGAAATCGATTTATTTCCCTCAAGCAGTTTTCTCTGCTGGCACCGTATGATATTTAAGGGTCCGTCACTTGTGTTCACTTGTGGTTTCCAGTCGTCTTCTGGTCCCCAGTCTACCTGGAAACATGGAGACTAAAGCAGCAGAGTCCTGTCTGGGATTGATTTGAATATGAGCACAGAGAAGAAAAGAGACAACTAAACTAAAACTAAACTAAAACTAATACTAAAGCTAAACTAAAACTAAGCATTTAGAAAATAACAAAAACTAATAAAAACTAGCAAACCTGCTCTAAAAACGAATAAAAACGAACTGAATTGGAGAAAAAAAAGTCAAAACTAAATAAAACTAAACTAGAATGAAAAATCCAAAACTATCAGAACCTTGGTGCCCGGTACTAGTTTTTTGGTCTCACCTCCACCGAGGTTCCAGGACTGGGGACCAGATACTAAAGGTGACACTGTGTAAACACTGCAGACCACTGATTGGTCAGAGTCGTCTCTGTGCCCCGCCCTTTTACAAAAACAGACGCAGAAGTTGACAGTAAATGTGTCAGTAGGTGAATCCACACGGTCTGTAAAACTACACCCTAGTTTGTCCAGGAGGTTCAGACGCAAAAATTCAGCATGAACTCGATGAGACAACAGGCAACGAGCGAGTTTATCAGCAACTCTGAGCAGACGACACGGAAGTAACGCACCGCATCGCTATGACGACCAGATACTGTAAAGTGGGTAGTATCCTGGAATGGAAACGGTCTGGAATAGGACCTGGTACCTGAGTCGAGTCGAGCCGAACTGAGTTGAGCCGGTACTACGTAGTGGAAACGCGGCATAAGGCTAAGTTCAGACAGCAGGTTTTAATGCGCAATTTGGATTTTTTTGGTGAAATCTGATTTTTTTTCCATCTGCTCATTCATATTCCACATTAAATGTTTAACATTAGAGTGGGTAGTTTTGGCTGTTGATCCAAAGTACTAACCCTCTTGAAACGTAGAGGAAGTAGCTATTGGATTAAGTCCATTAGCCGACAATTAAAGCAGATCCATTGTTTTCACTTTTGTTTTGGGACCAGATGTAGTTGATTCTATATGATATTATATTATATTATTGTATTTTTATCATTTTCAGCTAGCATGCTAACTGTTTGTGACCACCATCACATCCTTCATTTTCTTGCTTTCTTGTCATTTAGACGGCAGTTCACTAAAATCTTACCAGTGTTTGGACTCGCTAGCTAGCGTCACTGATGTTATGTGTGGACACCCCACCCCCCACCACCTACTCCCCCCCACCCCCATTCTGACAGATCAACAAGATACCTTTCGTGGGTAGCGTTGCCCCTGGACCCGGGATCATTCAAAATACGAATGCTAACAATAGTTTCCGCTAGGTATTTAGTAAAAACAGGCTTCAGACGAATGGCGCTCTTAAACTTTTACAGTCAATGTGTAGTTGAAAGACTTTCAAAGTAAAAGTACCGACTCATGTCCAAATGTGTCCGAGTTTCAAAGCGGTGTGATGCTGGTTTTTTTTTCTGTCTGGTCTTTCTTTGCCGTCTTTGTTCTTGGGCTACATCGTGTACATCTTTGTTGCTGTAACAACGTATGCAGAAATGATAGCTTCCCATGGTTTGTAGAAACATATGAGCATTTGATCCTGTGAATGGAAAGTTGCTGAAACAGAAAAAAAGTCGCTTGTCCATCAACCCTCAAATTGTGCAAATATAAGTTGCGCATAAGAATTAGGCTAATGGAAAATTTGCCAAAACTCTTGTTTTTCGCTGAAAAGTTTTTGTGCTTGCAAGAGGTGGTTTTTGCAGTGGGAAGATCTTTTTGCACAACTATAGTCACGAGAACAAAAAAGAAAAAAAAAAAAAAAAAAGATGTTGACGGATGTTACAACTAGCAAAGAAGAAGAGTTTTAAAAGAACTGCACCAGAAGTTTTTCCAGAAAATAATCTAGTTTTGAGGTATTTAGTCAAAACAGGCTTCAGACGAATGGCACTCTTAAACTTTTACAGTCAATGCTTCGTTGAAAGACTTTCAAAGTAAAAGCACCGACTCATGTCCAAATGTGTCTGAGTTTAAAAGGGCTGTCATGCTGGTTTTTTTTGTTTTTTGTTTTTCTGTCTGGTCTTTCTTTGCCTGTCCTTGTTCTTGGGCTGCATCGTGTCCTCAGTCATGTGACGGTTTCTTCAGTGCTGTTGTCAACATGTCTTTTTAGTTACACTTTGAATGTTGCTCAAGGTTGCTCAATACAGGAAATATATATATAAATATATAAATATATAAATATATTTTATTGCATAAGTGCCAAAACAGTGATTTCTGTTCTATTTTTTTTTCTTTTACAGGAGAAAAAGAACATTAAAAGTAAGCCATGGTCCAAACTCTTATTTTTTATTTTTTTTTGAATATGGGCAAAGGCATGCTTGGCTTGGTTTGCATTCACCACCGCTTTTAAATTCATTTTTTTATTATTATTTTTCTCTTTAATTTTGACTTCTCCATACTTTTGCATCAGGTCATGAAGGAATACATCTTCTAACATAGACTTTGGCACCGTGTTTTTAATCCTTTTTTTTTTATAATCAGGGCTTCCTTTCTTCAGTCTTAACAGTTGTTTGTCTCACGACTCTCGCTGCATTTTTGCGCAAATATCTTCCAACAGTCAACGACAGTGCGTTATCTGTCAAACCTGTTGTCCTGCTGTAGCACTCTAAGCACCTAATTTGCTTTTCAGACGGACACACTATACACACATATCCGATCTGAGGCCCAAAAGCCCGCATAGGTAATTGGTTAAGATCCCTATTATTGGATTTAAAAGGATATCAGGGCGCTTGAGCCACACAAAGCTATTAAGCTACTTAGATCCGAAGGTGATTGCCGTCTGTCAATCACCAGATAAGAAAACAGGGTTTTGTCGGTGCTCGGCTTCGACCCACATGCACTGACACTTATTCAGACAAAACACACCTCAGGCCCTAACGGCAGGTTCACACACAGTTTTCAAGGCCAAATTCAAGCACTTTTAAGGGTCATTTTCTAATTTTCCAGCACCTTATTGCTACAATTAAATATATATAAATATATATCTATAGGACTACATATACTCTATAGTTTTTTTTTTTCACTTTTTATCACAATAATGTGCATTGTATTATGTGACAAACATCTAAAATGATGTTTCATATTAGCAAAAAGTTTAGAAATTGAAGGAGAACACAAAGTTTTATCCAAAAAAAAAAAAAGAGCAAGCCACTTGGCATTCTTTAGAAACAAAGACAAAGATTAAGATAAAAATGGACCTGGAGTCAACCTGAGAACACCTGGGTATTACATTTTTTTGACATAAAATTTTACTTTTCTAAATGTATCACCTCTATAAGTAGGTTTGGCTTGAGGTAATACAAAATATAAAAATAAAAATAAATAAATAAATATAAATTGCATCACATCATTTTTCAGACTTTAAAATTCAAGCATTTTCAAAGATTTTAAGTGCCGTACGAACCCTGTAATTCTGCATCTAAACATCTGAAATTATGTTTCATAATAGCAAAAAGTTTAGAAATGAAAGGAAAACACCAAATTTTAATAAAACAAAAACAAAGCAAAAAAAAAAACCCAAAGGGAAGCCATTTGCTGTTTTTCAGACCCAGTGGCACCAGGACAAAGATTAAGATAAAAATGGACCCGGAGTCGGCCTGAGAACACCTGGACATTTACTTTTTTGACACAAAGTTTTATTTTTCTAAATGTATCACCTCTGTAAATAGGTTTGGCTTGAGTTAATTATTAAACATAATTAAAATTCAAGCATTTTCAAGGATTTCAAGCATCGTACAAACTCTGTAATAGTGCATCTTAGATTGCAGACATCGAAACATTTGAAATTATGTTTCATAACAGCGAAAAGTTTAGAAATGTAAGGAGAACACAAAGTTTAATCCTAGTCACTTGTTCTTCAGACACACCTGCACAGAAAAAAAATGTACCTTGAGTCAGTTTTCTTTTTTGACATAAAATTTTATTCATCTAAATGTATTGCCTCTATAAGTAGCTTTGGTTTGAGTTAATATTAAAAATAAACATAAATTACATCACAGAGTTAAAATTGGAAACACTTAAAGTAAATTAAATTCAAGCATTTTCAAGGATTTCAAGCACCTGTACAAACCCCGAAACAGTGCATCTATAATTGTAGATAAACTGAACCACACTGACCAACGCCCCCCCGCCTCTATGACCCCCCCCCTCCTGCTTTCCCTTCCCCTCACAGCAACAAACACATTCTGAAAGCATGACATTATTTCAACTCTGATTCACGCCACTGTTTTTTAGTTGGAGGCTGTTGTCATAGCCGGTGGAGTCTTCTTTTCATTATTGTTTTTTCTGTTCCCTCTTTCTGTCATGTGGTTTTTTGGGTTCTGCATGAAAAACAAATGCAATTTTATCCACTCGGCTTCAGTGATGCTCACTAGTGATAAAATTCAGGAAGTTACACATCAAATGACAGGAACAGTAGGTGCTTTGGAAACCACTGTGACTCCTTTTCTTTGTTTTCTTTCCATCAACATTTAGATGCGTTGATGATGTCATGAGGGAGTAAAAAAAATACAGATTCACGCATCTAATAGAAGAGGAGTTTATACCAGCCAACATCATGTTACACAACTCACATCAAACACTTAGCGCCAGGAAGCTTGTTTGGTCAAATGTTAGCGCATCATTGATTTTTTCCCACTTGAGCGAAACAAACAATCGTCCTTACTTCGGTGTTTTCTTTCTCCTCTTCCTCCAGACTCCCGGCCCTTGCCTGATGTAGCCATGACCGGCAAATGCACCCGGGAATGCGATGAGTACGGCCACTCGGACTCCTGCTGGATGCCCGTGCACACGTCGCCCGAGCGACGGCCATCCAAGTCAACCAACAACAACCCCCAACAACAACAACCAAAGCTTTCCACTTTCATGAGCGGCAACGGCAGCGGCAACGGCAGCAGCAGCGCCGTCGAGCAGCCCGGCAGCCAAGAGACCCTCGCCATGGCCGCCATGGCCAACGGGGACCCGACCGCCGCTCACATGATGGGTGACCGGAATCGCAACTTGCTCAATAAGAAGATGGCCTCCTCCTCCTCCTCCTACGAAGCCTTTGGCTCGCCTTCCTACGGCTCACCCGGAGGTGGGGAGGAGGTGCTGGGCCACCCCACCGAGGAGATCCCTCTGGCCCCCACCGGGGAGTACAAGCCCACTACCTGCGGTACTCTGACACGACGGGAGGTGTACCTGTGAGCTCGAAAAGGGTTGTGCCGCAAAAAAACATGGCGTAGCTGCTCCAACACCATCGTTCCAGCTCTAGAAGCTTTTAGCCCCCCCTTGTTCTGGGGCGAGGTAGGACTACACTTTCTCCAAAGACTTTTACGGAAACTTCTAAGTGGATATATCTACTTTTTTTTAAAGTGCTAATTTTTTTGGGCATGACTTGGATGACAGGAGGAGGAGGACGGAACACCTGTAAGGTCACCGACGGACTCGGGAGGAGGCTGTTCTAGTGGCAAGTCGGGCTCTTGTGACACAATCTGCTGCCTGACAGTCAATCTGTACAAAAACCATTTTACATTTACAGTACATGCATGCATTAACCCCCCAGTAATCCACCCCTAACCCCCATTGAGGCCCCACCCCCCCCACCCCCTCCCTGGAAGACAATGCTGTACAGAAGATTTCTTTTTCTGTTTGGTTTTTCTACAAATGTTCTGGGCGACCGCTGAATAAAACTGGACTGTGATCAAAACCTGATCGGGATGAAAGACTGAGCTTTAATGATTCTGCCCAGAAAAAAAAACAAAAAACAAAAAAAAAACAAAAAAAAAAAAAAACCCATTGAGATTCTTGGACTGAAATGGAAGCCGATGGAGGTCGTCACGGTTCGGACTACAACCTCTACTGGTCTGACAACAACAACAACAACAACATGGACGACCGGTGCGAATCCTGACTAATTGTACATAAACACCGGACCAGAGCGACTACTTGTGCTTACTGCACTCATTCCCTTTTGTCTCGCTACCTTCTTCTTCAGTCTCTCATTCTTTGTCTACGATTGGCGAGATTGAGACCGACTGAGCCCCCCCCCCCCCCCCCCCCCCCCCCAAATCCCCCAACCCCCCCTTTTTAACCAGATGCAAGACCTTAGAGCCATGACGTACCATCGCGTCGGCCGGAGAAAAGAACGTCTCGGAATCGCCTCACTTTGGGATATATAAGTTCTAATACTTAACCCCCGGTTTTATTCTTGCACACTTCTCGTACAAATACACAAACATGCAAAACCCTAAAAGACAAAAGGGGGCGGTTCTAGCAACACCGCAACCGGACTGAAAATCCTGGGTAAGCACATTTGGGTGTGGCATGAGCAGTTTTTAAATCACTGAGGTGCAACTGAAATATGTGTATGGGCCAGATATGCAGTATACAGTATGTGTGTATAGGCCATTTAAATGTATAGATGTACACTAATAATAGGCTAACGGAAAGGCGTAGAAATGGCCAAGCTAGTCTGGCGACAGCTCCGAGGACCAGCTTTTTACTGTTACTCCTTTCCGTTTGTGTGATAGACTGAGCAATAAATACCATAAATGTACACGCGACCAACAAAAACCCAACTCTTTTTAACTCACACATGGATTGTCCCAGAGTCCTGGTTTTTTTTCGGTTTGGTTTTCCTTCATTTTTGTCGCTTTCCTCGACAGTTCACGACGGTTTTTGAGCATGAATGTAAGAATCAGCTCAATGGGAGAACAATCAAAAAGCTGGAGGATTTTTTTTTTTTTTTTTAGATTTACAGGTTGAGAAAAATGGTGTCAAAGTGAAACCAAAGCTTCGCGAACAGGATGAAGCCCCCCCCACCCCCCCACCCCCACCCCCGAACCCCAACCTAGCACCTAGCCCCACCACTTGACCCCCCGACCCCCACACAAAAATATAGCTTTCTGGAAGAACTTTGCTTTAACACATGAATTTTTTTTTTCTTTGGTTTTGTTAATGAATGATTGAGATCGAACAAAGTCTCGACTAAAACATCCATCCGACATCCTCCACACTTCTTTGACGCTGAGATGTTGTGCCTCCCCCCTTCCCTCCTTTTTTTCCCCTGTTTTTTTGCAGCTTCGGAGGCGTTAAAAAATCTCACGACTGTAATCAAGCAAAAGAAATATCAGATGCAATGGAACTTTTTTGTATGTTAGTGAAAAAACCCCTTTGGTTCAACCTGGAGCTGCTTTTTCTGCATAGTCTGTAAGTACTACTCGTTGTTTGGAAAGAAAGTGCTCCTATACTTATCAACTGTATACATGAATATTTACTTTTTACTTGCACGTTTAATGGGAACTTACTTCACTTACTGAGAAGGAAGAAGAAAAAAAAACTGTAAAATGTACAAAAAAAAAAAAAAATGTAATCCTTGTAAACATGGGAATCCACCTTGTTTGTTGCTTGCTTTCGTTCGACCTAAAGAACCATTTAGCCATGTAGTACAACTTAGTACATCCCGTTACGACTTACCACTTTTTCTTATTTTTCGTAATAAATTTCATCCCTGTCTCTACGACATGACCTTGCAAAATCTTTCATATCGGATTTTTTTAATCTTCATTTTTTTCTATTTTTCCTCGATAATCCTCACGCAACTGTTTTATTACACGGTCAAAAACCATGGAAATGATCATGACAATGTACTCGACGATGTGTTTTCTTTTCTTTTTTTTTTTTTTTTCTTTATCTGGTGCCACTTTGTATATTTAGAGTGCTTCTGACAAAAAAAAACAAACTGAACAAAAAAAAACACAAAAAAAAACACAAAAAAAACAACAACCTAGAGTGAATGCAAATATGCAATTGTGCCTTTTTATACCAATCGGTATGAGTTCAATGTTGGTTCGGAATGGTACATAAACAATTAAATGCTAACAAAAGTCGATGGGGTGGCATTTAAGAGCGGACTGAGATGCATTTGCATATCTTAGATGAAATCCCATGATGTCAAAAAGGCTTCTTGGAGGACGACCAGTCAAATGTCAGTGAGCCTTTTTTCGGTTCGGTGGGAAAATTGCTATTGTTCACCGGGTTCCAATTATCTTGTCGAAAAATATCCATTCCTAGAATAGTGCATTATGTTACCGAATGAGTACAGGTACATTCAAAAAGTTGTTTGTTGGTAGTTAATAATAATGATATAATGGATTTTTTGTCGTGTTCCACTCATGTACATGTATGACATCAGAGGTCAAAGTAACCTTTGTGCATGAAACAAGCTCTAGGACTGAATATAGAAGCATAGAAAGATAGAAAGAGTTGGGGCGGGAAAGAAAAAAAAAAAAAAAAAACTTGCTTGGAGACATTTGACTGCTCAGAGTTGAGGGAGCCTAGAGATAAAAATGCTAATGTGACGGTTTACGAGGAGGAGTGGAAGTGGAAAGAGGAGTGGGGTGGGGGGTGGGGGGGTGAAAAAAAAAGCTGCAAGGGAGAGCGAGCTGCCGGAACACACACCTCAGGATGTACCGATGCAACGCAACAATGGTACGCGGCGGTTTACAATATATGCATATCATATATATATCGATGATGACACCCCGTTCTACAAATACATTTCGGGTTTGGGATGTTCGCTACGATTCGCCGAGGTGATGCAGATGCAAATAAAACAAAGACTTTTGCAGGAAGAAGCAAGAAAAGAACGCCGGCGTGCATCCTGATGAAGCCCCGAATCGATGCAGTCGCTTCTATGCCGACGACACCGCCCAAAAAAACCCCAAAATAAAACCCCAAATCCACAGCCGTCCCAGGTGTGTGTTCGCGCCACGCTCCCGCCTCTCTCCGTCTAGCATTCACATGGTGTGTAATGAGATTTGTAATATTAACCATTACTATTTGTCCTGCGACTTGGATGTTGATATAGAAATTGAGGAACAAATTTATCATCGTTTAATATGAGTCACTATGCACGCAGCTTAGCTGAACATGGCAAAGTGTATTGAACGCAAGTCCACTTCTATTTATGAGATATTTTACATAATTTAATTTGCTTTTGTACAGGTTTGTGTAAATAAATTGCTTGTCATTTTTGTCTCTGCAGAAATTAAAATATAATATGGTAAAACTACATCCGTCTCCCCTGGTTCATTTGGCTTTTATTACGCCGTTGATAGAACTGGAATCGGAAACTCACGGCCTGTTCGCATTCATTTAGATGTTTTTTTTTCTACAGGTTTCAGCTTCTGATGTGTTATTTCAGGACAACGGAGACCAGCCAAGTGAAGATTCTGCTTTATTTGATGCTTGATTTAATGAAAATGCACCTTTATGGACGTGTCTGGAACATGAATAAGTAATAAACCAATACACTGGATATGGAGGCGTGGGTTTGAGGCTGATTTTTTTTCATGATTTTAGGATAAAAAGGAATAATTCAGATTATTACAGTGAAAAACAAAGAGTTCTGTGCAAAAGTCCAACCGTACATTATTAAACCTGCAGATGGTATATAAACATGGACCCTGTATCTGTATATAAAGATGGATTCTGTGACTTTATATAAAGATGGACCCTGTATCTGTATATAAAGATGGACCCCAAGGCTATATAACAATGGACCTGGTGAGTGTATATAAAGATGGACTCTGTCACTGTATATAAAGATGGACCCAGTGACTGTATATAAAGATGTACTCTGTCACTGTATATAAAGACGGACCCCATGACTGTATATAAAGATGGACTCTGTCACTGTATATAAAGATGGACCCTTGGACAGTATATAAAGATGGATTCTGTGACTGTGTATAAAGATGGATCCTGTGACTATATAAAGATGGACCCTTGGACTATATATAAAGATCGACTCTGTGACTGTATATAAAGATGGACCACGTGATTGTATATAAAGATGGACTAAGTGACTGTATATAAAGATGGATCCTATGACTATATAAAGAGGGACTCTGTGACTGTATGTAAAGACGGACCCTGTATCTATATATAAAGATGGACCCCAAGGCTATATAACAATGGACCCTGTGAGTGTATATAAAGATGGACCCTGTATCTATACATAAAGATGGTCTCTATGACTGTATAAAAAGATGGACCCTGCGACTGTATATAAAGATGGATCCTGTGTTTGTATATAAAGATGGATCCCATGACTGTATAAAAAGATGGACTCTGTGACTGTATATAAAGATGGACCCTGTGACTGTATATAAAGATGGACCTTTTGACTGTATATAAAGATGGACCCTGTGACTGTATATAAAGATGGACCCTGTGACTGTATATAAAGATGGACCTTTTGACTGTATATAAAGATGGACCCTGTGACTGTATATAAAGATGGATCCTGTGAATGTATATAAAAATGGACCCTGTGAATGTATATAAAGATGGACTAAGTGACTGTATATAAAGATGGACCATGTGACTGTATGTAAAAATGGACCCTGTGAATGTATATTTAGATGGACTAAGTGACTGTATATAAAGATGGACTCTGTGACTGTATATAAAGATGGATCCCAAGACTATATAAAGATGGACTTTGTGAGTGTATATAAAGATGGACTCTTTGACTGTATATAAAGACGGATCCTGTGACTGTAT